>NW_020665057.1:511630-604129 GCF_002925995.2 Terrapene triunguis | reverse complement strand
TGACCATAATGGTCCCTTCTGACCTTAAAGTCTATGAGTCTATGAGTGTTGCATGAGTAATGGTGGTAAACCACAGGTGCATTTTAGCTGAGTATTCCTAAAAATTTGACCGAACACTCCAGTTCAGAACTAGTGTAAATAAGTGCAACTCACAAGGAAGTTTCTTGGTCCAAATTCACTGGTGACTTAGATGATGGTGACAGAAAATCAGTGTAGCTGGTAAGTAGAGTAACCTGACCTGAAATTCTACAGGCTGTAGGTGCACAAAATTCATGTAACTTGCATGCTTAGGGGGGGTGGGGGTGGGGGCAAAACTATTGGATATGGTCACAAATCATAACCAGACTCAGATATGACCAACTTGGTGGGATTTGAAATCCAGGTCCTAATTTTGTAAATGGCCCCTTTCTTTACAGAGGGCCTAACCAAACTCTGGATGTGAGCTTCCTTGAGATGAACAAAAACTGCATCAAGAGTTCAATTTTATAGTCTGAGCCAGTCTCTAGGGTAAAAACAAAATAAAAAACAAGTCACTTTGATTGGTGAAGCCTAGCTCTGATTGTAGCAGCAGCTTTTCTCACAACTGTTACCATGGTAATGAAATAACTGTAGGTTTTAGAGATTTTAAAGACAATGAATACACAGTTCGGAACAAGATGTAACCAAGAGGGGGGCTGGAGAGGAGGAGGCAATATTACATTATTTCTTCCCACCCACACTGGGACCTATTATTACCCCCAATTCATTCTTAAATCCACCCCTGCCAAGAATCAATAGTGATTGTCTTTTGAACATATTTGCTTTTTTTTTTAAAGTAGGTTTTGTTAACCTGTAAAGAAAATGCTTCCTCCAGACCCCCAGTGCAATTTACTTTTTATGCAGTAGAAATTGACCTGGCATTTATTTAATGTCATATTCTTCCAAATATCTAATCAATATTAATTTGCATTTTATTGTTCTTAATGTGACTGAGATATTGCACACTGGAACAATTATCTGGTCAGTGGATAATTATAAAGCATTCTCAGTTGCCCTTTAATTACTGCAGGATTTTTTTTTTTTCATTTTGCAAATGCTAACTTAAGGGACTGGTATTAGTGCTATGGGGGGAAATGATTAAATCACCACCATGTTTAACTCAAACATTGGGAAACTTAACCTAGCAAAAAACAAACAGAGAGCTAGTGTTTGGATTTGAGCTGCGCTTATGTGACATTCTCCCCATCAGGTGAATATTGCACTAGATGCTGGGGAATTTAGTTTGAGCTTGAATAAGAGAGGCTCTGAAGAGAATTTGTCAGTAATTTGGAAAACCTGATTAACTTGGGGGTCCCTGACTAAGGTCCTGATCCTACAGTGAGCTCTGTGTGGGTGGTCTCCTGAAACTCTGTGAAATTCATTACAGCACTGGGACCTAAGGTAGTTATTTTACAGACTCTTTCCTCATCTCTTATTTACCACATGAAGCACATTTATTTCCCAAAGTGTTATTTTTCTGAAAAATTGACACCTCCTTAAATAACTTTGTGTCACTGTTTTAAAGCTGACCAAAACTAAAAATAAACACTTTGGGGGCTGGTCTGCCAAGAATAGATCATGATCAGGGCTGAGAGCAATTGATGAGAAATTCTGAAAATGTGTGTCGAGATTTCCCTCACCCTATATTATTGTGAATTTTCTGTGTGTTGGGAGGCTTTAGTGTTTGGAGTAATAGTCATTAAGGGCTTTGAGGGTGGAGGTCAGGGACAAAAAAATGCACAAGGAAAAAGTGAAACTAAGGTCAATTTAAGTGCTGTTTATTTATTTGGTTGGAACACCAGGACTAACACTCTACTTGTCCAGGTAGTACCATAATTACTGAGAGAAGAGTTCAGCTGGAAAAATATTTTTACCTTGGATTTTTACCCCGGAAGCTCTGATAGATGCTGTTCCATTTTGGCAGATGATCCAGGAATAATTTTCTTTTTTGAGCTTGTCTGACTAGAATGATCTAGAAGCTTCTTGGCTGCTGAACAGTGGCAGGGGGTGCTCAAAATAAATAATGGAACTGGGGTTGGCAATTAGATACCTTCCTCCACACTATCCCATACTAAAATGTTTTTCTCTCCCCCACCCCTCAACTATTTCTGATGTCCCAAATAAAATCAATTTAAAGAACAAGATTTGTTGTTTTAACTGTAGAAGAAAAATATCTTTATTCTTTATAAATTTGTTCTAATGTTCTGCTGACTACATTCTGACTGCAATAAACTTCTACATAAATTTAGATCTTCATTGAAAATGAAATATTCTTAAGGAGAAAAAAGTACCATTTTGTGATATTTCAGTTATTTCATGAATAGTATCCAGGATCACTGAGGAATGATAGGAAACCCTCCCTCTCCCCCCCACCCCCACCCCTTGGTCCAAGGAGCATGTGACATCCACCAAGATAGAACATTCCTCAGAAGAGAGAAGCACTTGCTGCTGATTTGTAGATGAGTGAGACCTTTTGAATACAGACTTCATAATCTTAGTACACAAATTCCTTTCCCAAGATTAAGATCTTGTGGCCTCGGGTGCAGGAAGCTGCCCGGATCACTTAACTAGCCAGATATACAATGTGCATGTGTGCAAACATACTCCAGTAGTGAAAGAAATTAAAGAGGTTGGGCCCTGATCAAGAAACACTTAAGCATATGCCTGAGTGTTTTTCTGATGTGAGGCTTTTTTGAGGTGAAAGAGACAGATGCAGATTGCTGGATGGTTACATTTAAATACCTGGGAGGAATTGTTTGAAAGTGTTGCAGTCTTTTCCTGCCATAAATCTTGGTAGGAAATCAAGCAAGGAAACTGGGCAACCGTGCTGTTCACTCATAAGGAAATACACAATGAGCATAATGAAGCCAACAGCTGCAGGACAATGGGAACAGAGTGTGCTATTTTTGTTAGATATGAACAATCAGTTGAATTTATAAGGCCTTATTTTATTCCCTAACCACCACCTCCTTCCTCCCCTTCTTCAAAACCTGAAACTTTCCAAAGGAGAAACAACATCCCTTTAATCAAACTTCCTGTTACCAAGAGTAAAATAATAATTTTCTCTTTTATCTCAGAGATTTGGCTTGAAGTCTTAGATGGCTTCTTTTTAGTCAGATATTGTCTTCCTGTGACTTATTGATTTGCAGCTGGTCATATTAATTTTCTTGAAACTTGGAACGGTATTTGCCACCGGGTCTGTAATTGCTACTTGTCAGCAGATAGGGTTCTCTGTGTGGTGGAAGCCTGACCTCCAACCTGCTGAAAAGTAATGTTGGAAGCATTTCTGAGCTCGCTTTGTCCTTACGGCCAGAATCTAAATTTTAACTGTGGGAAGTGTTTCACTCATGAAAAATGAACAATTAGTCTTGCATCTCATCTGAGTTAATGAGGAGGATTATATATTTGTAAATATGTCAGAGTTGGTTGCTTTACTTATTTATTAATTCTTCCTTGGTCCTCTTCACTCTAGTATCTGAACACTTCACAAACACTGATGGATTTAGCCTGACAATACTCCCTATTAGATAAAGCAGTAGTATTATCCCATTTTACGTATGGGAAAATTGAGGGACAGGCTTGCCCATTGTCACCCAGGAAGATTCTTGCAGGGGCAGGAATCTGGATCTCCTGACTCCCACAACAGTTCTTTTACCACTTTTGATTTGAATGTTGATAAGTGAATTTAATGCTGGTGTAAATTAGTGGCTTGACAGCCCTGAATAATGAAGACCTCTATTTCTCCACAAGACAAATGTGGAGATTTGTGCAAGATTCCCCACACTCCTTGCCTGTGTGCTTGGAGTTAGCATCTTTGGGATGAGAGTGCAGTTCATTCTCCATGGATCGTTTAGACCTCAGTCTTTCCATTTTGATGGCTGAAAAGAGTGCCACTTGCGGTGGCAGCTTTTGTGATGTGGATACCTGTCTACTGGGAACTGGACTGTGGCCCTCTCCTCCTCATCTTCCCCCCATACATACCATACAAGCACTGCATCTTACTCTTGGGATGTATCTATGACCACAATGGGGAATATGTGGGAATTTGTGCACTGGGAGTGGGGCAAGAGAGAAGCTAAAAAACTCAGCTTGATCATAAAGTTCACCTGGGTGAGTAAGGGGCTTGTGTGGGATGCGTGCAATTATGGCCTTCAGGAGTCTTCTGCGTGGAACCCCAGATTCCAGCTGTCTTGTCAGTTATTGTTTGATTAGCTCATGTGGAAAGGGAACAAATAGGCTCGGCTGCTAGTCTCTTCTTTCTTTTTTAATGATGTAATTGTAATAGATTTTGTTTAGAGAACTGTTGGCATCGTTAGGGTAGCAGAGCCTACAAACCTCTCTCCCTGTTGACCACCCTGGAGTTGGTTGTATTTCCATCACGCTGCAAAATAATAAGTGCTGGTTGTGCCATACAAGCCATGTCAAGCATGGGGGATGCATGGAGATCTCTGGACATAGCGGTAAGGTGGTTGCTGCGCCATCCCATAGCATGTGTAGCATGGCGCCCCCAGAATTTTGACAACATGCAGATAACAACTGATAGGGGGAAAATGATAAACAGCAATCATGGTTGCCTTGCACAGGTTCTGTTTATCTGATGATGCACGTGTTATTCGATTAAGGACAATTCTTTGGACAATAAAAGGAGAGCAATTTCAAAGAGCTCACCCTTCAAATGCAAACATACATGCTTAACTTGACACATGAGTAGACTTACAGAAGTTCTTTGGGATAGTCATATATGTAAAGTTAAGCACACATTTATGGGTTGATAGGCACGTGGCCTATATTACAAAATGTGGGTTATGGAATGGAAGGAGAAGAATAGAAAACATTTTGTTCCCCCTGTCTCTGCATACATACACACACACTTTCTTCTGCACGCAATATAAATGTATGAAAAATCAAATACACTGAATTTAAATTGTACTCTTAATACTAAAAAAGATTCAGTGATAGTCCTCGAAGCCAGTAAAAGGTGCACTACTTTAATTGATCATATTGCATATTTAAGAATTGTAAAATTGTAGGACTGGAAGGGACCTTGAGAGAGGTCCTCTAGTCCAGTCCTCTGCACTCATGGCAGGACTAAGTATTATCTAGACTATCCCTGACAGGTATTTGTCTAACCTACTCTTAAAAATCTCCAATGATGGAAATTCCACAACCTCCCTGGGCAATTTATTCCAGTGCTTAACTATCCTGACAGTTAGGAAGTTTTTCCTAATGTTCAACCTAAACCTCCCTTGCTGCAATTTAAGCCCATTGCTTCTTGTTCTATCCTCAGAGGTTAAGGAGAACAATTTTTCTCCCTGCTACATGTAACAACCTTTTTATGTACTTGGAAACTGTTATGTTCTCTCAGTCTTCTCTTATCCAGACTAAACAATCCCATTTTTTCCCAGTCTTCCCACATAGGTCATGTTTTCTAGGCCTTTAACCATTTTTGTTGCTCTTCTCTGGACTTTTTCCAATTTGTCCACATCTTTCCTGAAATGTGGCACCCAGAACTGGACACAATACTCCAGGTGAGGCCTAATCAGAGTGGAGTAAAGTGGAAGAATTACTTCTCGTGTCTTGCTCCTTCTAATATATCCCAGAATGATGTTTGCTTTTTTTATTTTTTATTTTTTTTTTTGCAACAGTGTGACACTGTTGACTCATATTTAGCCTGTGATCCACTATGATCCCCAGATCCCTTTCTGCAGCATTCCTTCCTAGGCAGTCATTTCCCATTTTGTATATGTGCAACTGATTGTTCCTTTCTAAGTGGTGTTCTTTGCATTTGTCCTTATTGAATTTCATCCTATTTACATGAGACCATTTTTTCAGTTTGTCCAGATCATTTTGAATTTTAATCCTATTCTCCAAAGCACTTGCAACTCCTCCCAGCTTGGTATAATCCGCAAACTTTATAAGTGTACTCTGTATGACATATCTAAATCATTGATGAAGATATTGAACAGAACTGGACACAGAACTGATCCCTGTGGGACCCACTTGATACGCCCTTCCAGCTTGACTGTGAACCACTGATAACTACTCTCTGGGAATGGTTTTCCAACCAGTTATGCACCACCTTAGAGTAGCTCCACCTACATCTAGGTTGTATTGTCTTAGTTTGTTTATGAAAAGGTCATGTGAGATTGTATCAAAAACCTTACTAAAGTCAAGATATATCACGTCTACCACTTTTCCCCCATCCACAAAACTTGTTACCCTGTAAAAGAAAGCTATTAGGTTGGTTTGACAGGATTTGTTCTTGACAAATCCATGCTGACTGTTACCTATCACCTTATTATATTCTAGATGTTTGCAAATTGATTGCTTAATTATTTGCTCCATTATCTTTCCGGGTACTGAAGTTAATCTGACTGGTTTGTAAAGCTTTGTCTACACCGGCACTTTCATCGCTAAAACTTTTGTCGCTCAGGGGTGAGAAAAACACACCCCGAATGTCAAAACTTTTAGCTATGAAAAGCGGTGGTGTGGACAGCACTACGTCTGCGGGAGTCGCATTCCCATCGACGAAGTTAGCATCCCTGGTTGGGGGCAGTAGAACGGCCATACAGCGCACCTTACAATGGGCTGGCTGCAGCAGCACAGCCGCACCCTTGTAAGGTGTGCAGTCTAGACATAGCCTAATTCCCTGGGTTGTCCTTATTTCCTTTTTTATAGGTTGGCATTATATCTGCCCTTTTCCAGTCCTCTGGAATGTACCTTTGTAATGTCTTGTGAAGTATTAACTGTGCACTGAACCAGCAATTAGGTTCACTATTAATATTTCTGTTCTTCTATTTGCAACTCCTCTCCCCTTTTGTTAAACAGCCTATTAATCTTTTTCTCATCCCAAAGCATCTTTACAGACACGGGGAGCAGTACCGCAGCGCCATTCGTTCCTGTCCCTGGCTTGTTCATCCATTAAGCCCAGCCTGGTCATGTCCCTGCGTACATTGTCCCGCTATTAATCACTTAAGATCAATATTTTCTTCAATTTTAGCTATTATCTTAATGTCAGTGAGATCCATCTAGACCTGTCACACACTGCTGGTATTTTAATTTCATTATGACGACATGTTTACTGTGTTAATGTCTTAATCAAAACTGGATATGTTTATAATAGTTAATGTAGTTTAGATTAACTGCTTAATTCTACATTGCGGTGAGGAAGCCACCTAACTGACCATAATTCTTAATCAATAGGGCTATAATTCTTAATATCCAATTTAGTTCTAAAATGGTCTTGGCCAAGTTGCTAAAGGTTACATGGCTGTACTATAAATTGTCTCATCTACCTAATGCGGAATCCATTTCCATACAGTCCAAGGGAACAGTTGCTTCATATGTACAGTTATCTAAAGCAGATACTCTTTCACATCTCCTGCTGCCATTTCCTTGCTCCCCCGGATTGGTATAATATATGATGAACTTCCATCCCTTCTCAGTGAAAACAAATTTCTAAAACTCTACTGCTTGAGCCCTTTGTTATTACATATACATAGATGTAAAATGAAAGGGAAGTCAGAGATTACAGCCTCTTTGTTCTTTCTTTACTTCTGACCATTCCTTCTGTATCTTCTTTAGCAGCCCCTCCTCTCCCCACTGTGCTTTTTTCTGGATACCCTCCAAGACTCTGTTCTCTCTCTACATCTTACCTTTGGGTGACTTCATCCACTTGCATGGGTATAACTACCGCTTCTACTCTGACTTTCAACTCCAGACCTGTCTCTCACAGTTCAGCCTCACTTTTTCTCATTTTTTGATCTCTTTATGAATCGCTTCCTGTTGCCTCAAATTCTACATGGCCAAAATTGAGCTCATAATTTCCCCTTCCATTAACATTCATTATTGCTCTTGATAACACTAACCTCCCTGCAATCCAAGCCTGTGACCTGAGACTCATTTTGACTTCTCCTTTTCCTGCTTCCCCCACATCCTGTCTTTTTTCTTCATAGCAACTCAAAAATTTTATATCCCTCCTGTTAAGCTGCTTTATCTACCTAATAATCTCCTGATGTGACTGCTGCAATCTCCTCCTCTTTGGGCATTCACATTGAGCCTCTATAGTCTGTCTAAATCATCTTCTTCTTCCTTGCTACTTCCTGTTCAGGGCTGGCGACTTTTATAGCCTTCTTTCAATACTCATGATAGTGTGCCTGGCTGTTGTGCAGATTGGTCTCTTGAAGGTCCACTGCTATCCTTACCATGTACTGAGTCTTTGGCTTCTCCCTTTGTTGCCTTCCATCCATGATCATTATAGGGTCATCCTATTAATATAAGTCTTGGGTCTCTGCTGAACATATCCATACCAACGTAATCCAGCCTCCCTCAATTTGTTGTCAATTGGAGCAACCTGCATTAGGCCCCTCATAATCTCATTTTGTTTCCTCTCTCAGAGTGATGAATAATTTGACCATCTCAACATCTTCATCTCCGTGGTGGAGAGCTTACTGCTTTCTTTCTATGTGCCCAGCCAAGTCTCTGTTCCATCCATTAGAATGGGTCAAATTACAGTTTTTAGAATGGGTCAAATTACGGCATATTTTTATCACGGAGAACTGGGGTCAGCTCCTGCCATTTGCACCAAGCAGCATTGGCATGATGCCAGCCATCACTTGGGAGGGCACTATTCTCAGCCAACATTTAAATTATTTCATTTGTATAAATTCTCTGCTTGTAATATCCTTTATGGTGGACACTCTTCTCTGTTTTCATAGCCTCAGTCTTATCAACATTCATTTTAAGTCTCACCTGCTCAAAACTGTGTTGTCACTGTTGAGAGTTGGTGGGCAGGGTCTCTCAGTCTTTTGTACATATCACTAAATCATCAATGAACAGCATATTCCAAGGTGGCTCCCTTCATATATTCTCACTTATCACATTCAAGACAACCACAAACCAAAAATGCAGGCCAATCTTGACTGGAAATTCTCTGTTGTAGCCCCATTTGGATTTGACTACAGTAAGCACTTGATCATAACTATCTTGGATAAGATAGACATAGCCTTCCGGCACACATCTCTGTCATAAACACCACCAAACGAATTCTCTTGGTACACAGTTGTACATCTTCTCCAAGTCCACAAAGACCAGGCCCAGTTGCAATCTCACTTCTCTCAACTTCACCATGAGGATTCATAGAGCAAATATACCATCAATTGTACTTATTCACAGATAAATCCAAACTGACCCTGCCAAATTTCAACCCGTCCATGCAGATACTTTTCAATCATTTTCTCCCATGTTTTCATAGCATGTGATGTCGTCTTAACTGAGTGATAATTAGTACAATGTAATATCTCCTGCATGTTTAAAAATGGGCACCACAAAGCTTTTACGCTGTTTGCCCAGCATTTTCTGCTTTCTTAAGAATATCATTAACATATACTTGAGTCTGTCTAAAATACTCCTGCAAAAATCATCTTGTTTTGTTCATGACAACATCTTCTTCAAAGCCATGCACCATTTTTTATAATGTTTTTCAGTTTAGGAAATATACTAATCAGCCCTATTGAGCTTGGAATATAATACAGTACTACAAATCACCAGTGTTTTAAGCATTAATACAGTGGTCTGTAAAATAACTGATTGGGCTGTTCAAGATACTAGATCAAATCCTATTTGCCTTATTCTCGCAAAGATCCCCCTGACTTAAGGCTCCTAAAGATGCAGATAGGAACCTAGCGGGGTTTACAAAGCCCCAAGTGAATTAGGCACCTCACTTCATTTCTGTGTCATTCCTCCCCACGCCACCTTCAGGGCGAGGGTTCCCCTTTTAAGGGGGTCATAGGGGCATACACGGCTATGTGGACTGTGATCCTCTCTGCCAAGATTGCTACCCTCAGACTTTGACTGTGAATTGAATAATGAAAGATCTATGCACTGGATCCCTGTTGTTGGCACTGCTGAACTCTGTATGTTTAATAGTCATTTAATCACAGAAAGATGACTTTTTCTACACTCAACTTTAAAAAAATGAGGAAAAAGTGTGGAAGAGATGACCTGCTCTTGCTTCTGGTGAAATTAACAGCAGATCTGCCATTGATTTCAATGGAAACAGCCTTCATACTATATTTTGTAGACAGCTGGGATTTTTTTAAAATCAATTTCTAACAAATAAATTAATATGAGCTCCATTCCCAAGTCTACAAACTGACTAATCAAAAATTGATCTACTGTACATGTACAAGGGAAGAGATAAAGGACCATATAGACTCCAGATTTACAAAGTTATCGTTCATATAAAACAATGAGAACTATTAATCATCTTTACAGGAGCCTTCATTTCTAATGATGGAGTCAAGCTAATAGCTCATGTTATCATGAAGACCTATTTGCCTTAAACTGTAGTCTTGAGTCCTTTTCCCAGTCAGAAAATTTGATGGGTTAGCAATGACAGGTTATTAATACTTACGATGACTTCAAGTACAATATCAGATTTGTTGTCTGGCTTGGGGTTTGTCTAGACAGGTTGTTTTATTAGGTAGCAGATGGTTTGGAAATTGTTTGCTGTGATAGAGCTAACTGACTGGAATTTGAATTCTCTGTTCCCAAATTAAAGAGGAGTGGGGTGGGTAATGGAGGAGAGAAACTCCCACATTCTCTACTCAAATTGAAAATTCATGTGTGTGTGTGTGTGTGTATATATATATTTTAATCCTGGGAAATGAGTTTGACTGTGGAGATGGGAGATTCTTAATCAACTCCAGTCAATTACAGAATGAATTTCCCTAACATAGCATTAATGCCACTATTAGGAAAGAGGATTTACAGTCTTTCAGAGTTGAATTTTTTTTAATTATGCCCTAGAAAAATGAGATAATCAAACAGAAGGGCTTATTAACATAGCACACAGATTTCATTGATTAAGATTCTGAATCAGGTAATTGCATCTAGTCAGTTTATTCAGTGTTGGATAGGCATGAGTTATTTAGACAGCTTGAAATTATGAGTCTCTTGGTCTGAGCCCAGGTAAAAGTCTTCATGGGGGTGAGAGAGTAAAGGTTGCTTTGCAGTGATGCTGGATTTCTATTTGGCAATTTTTTGTTATAGGCCAAACTTCTCAAACTTAAGTGACCTATTTTCAAGGGAGACAGTACCTCTCATCACCATCACTAGGATCTGCAGGTGGTCAACATGGACCTAAGTTTGAATATAGCTTGTTAATGTTTCCCTTCTGTGTTTCTGATATAAATGTCTCCCACGGATGCCCTAGTAAATGAAACACTAAACAATTAAAATTAATGAAATGATGCATGTTCTCTAAAGAGACATTGAGCTTTTGTTCTTATTTGTACAGGAACTAAACACAGTGTTTCTGAGAAGAAGCTGGACCCATCTGCACCTTGAAGTATTTCAGAGTTTATCACATGAGCCAAAGCATGTGCTAATAAAAAAAAACCAACAGCAACCATTTAACATTGACAGGCCAGATTTCCAGCTGGTACACACTGGCATAGCTTGGCTCAGTATTTTTAAATACAGCTTTAGGACTAGATGATGCCCCTGGCTATCCATATAATCATGAGTAGCAGTATGGGGATGAGAGAAGAGCAGAGTATGGGGATGAGATGAGTGAGGAGTGGGTGGGCAAAGCTTGGAAGCCTTGGCTTCGCTCCACCCCACCTCCATGTGCTGGCAAACTGAGTTTAAGAGGAGGGGTAGCAAGTTGCACTAGGAAAGGTGCCTGTATTGATTCCCCTCTTGAGAAAGGGAGGAAGAGGGACCAGATTGTGACTCAGTCACAGTGTGAGCCCTGGTCTGCTTTTGGGACAGCATAACTACATACTGCCCCTTACTCAGAATATGTTGTAAGGAGACAGCCTAGCCCTTTAGGAGCAGCACATGCAGTTGTGGTCATCCCCAAGCATATTCAATGCAGTGTTATATAACCTATTATTATACAATGCCTTTTGGCTCTCAAATGTCAAATTCAGTCCCTCTCCACGTTTGCCTCACAAATGGGCAAAATCTAGCAGCTTTTACAGCCTTATTTTACACCTGTGTTGTGGCCAGCCAGCCACTGGCTCCCACATAGGTGCCCTCACAGATTACTTCTGCTAGCACCTCAGTTTAGAGTATTCTAGGTCCAAGTGAATGAGGTAAGGCCGCCTCCCTGATCCTTAAATTCCAGGACAGGGTACCTCAGTGAGGAGGACCCATGGACCAAACCCTCAGCTCGTGTAAGTTGGTGTAGTTTCATTGACTAAGTCAGGACAGCTCCCTTGCAGCAGATGAAGACCTAGCATGGGTTTTGGAGGAGTCAGGATTGGGGCACATCACATATACTGTTTTTTCTCTTTCTCTTGACTTCTTTTCTGGCATAAGTTCCAGCTAGAACTTCGCCTTATAGTCTTAAGACTGAACCATTCTACCTGCTTTTAGGTGAGAAGGGGGTAAATTGTATGCAATTTCCCACCACAACCGGCTGGTAGGGTGCATAAGGATTGTGGGCGGGGAGAGGAGGGGAAAAAGTCTAAGTTCCATCATTCACCCTGTGATGTTACACTCCATATTCTTTATGAAAATATGCTTATGATATGGATATAACATAACTGAGATATACTTTATGCTAGATGGCTCTTGTAAGATATCACTGGAAAGGTTATGATTTACTGAATGTGATTATCCAATTTGTATGCGTGACTGGTTGGCTCACAGAACCCCCCTTGGGAGCTGCCACCTGATGTGCCAAGACTACCTCTGCCCTGTCAGCTTAGGACGTCAGTGCCCTACCTGGTTTGAGCCAGACTCGCTAGCCTGCTTCAAACCCACACCCAGGTCTGAACCACCTCCCCTAACAGCTGTAGCCTTACCTGAAAGCAGCTAACAGAAGTGTTCTCGTCTTTAACACTCAGATGCCCAACTCCCAATGGGGTCCCAAATAAATCCGTTTTACCCTGTATAAAGCTTATACAGGGTAAACTCATAAATTGTTCGCCCTCTATAACACTGACAGAGAGAGAGATGCACAGCTGTTTGCCCACCCAGGTATTAACACATACTCTGAGTTAATTAATAAGTAAAAAGTGATTTTATTAAATACAGAAAGTAGGATTTAAGTGGTTCCAAGTAGTGACAGACAGAACAAAGTGAATTACCAAGTAAAATAAAATAAAACACGCAAATCTAAACCTAATACAGTAATACAACTGAATACAGGTAAAATCTCACCCTTAGAGATGTTTCAATAAGTTTCTTTTCTCAGATTGGACACCTTCCAGGACTGGGCACAATCCTTTCCCCTGGTACAGCTGTTGTTCCAGCTCAGATGGTAGCTAGGGGATTCTTCATGATGGCTCCCCTTTGTTCTGTTCCACCCACTTATATATCTTTTGCAAAAGGCAGGAATCCTTTGTCCCTCTGGGTTCCCACCCCTCTTCACTGGAAAAGCACCGGGTTAAAGATGGATTCCAGTTCAGGTGACATGATCACATGTCACTGTAAGACCCCAAACCTTCATTCCTCCCAGCCTGACTCACAGGAAGGCTTGCCTGCAAACACAGCCATCCACAGTCAATTGTCCTGGTTGATGGGAGCCATCGAGATTCCAAACCACCATTAATTGCCCACACTTTGCATAATTACAATAGGCCCTCAGAGCTATATTTCATATTTCTAGTTTTAGATACAAGAGTGATACATTTATAGAAATAGGATAAACACAATCAGTGGATTATAAGCTTTGTAATAAAACCTTATAAAAGACCTTTTGCATGAAGCATATTCCAGTTACATTATATTCACTCATTAGCATATTTTTATAAAATCATATAGACTGCAACGCACAGTATGCTTGTATCATTTCTGTATCTGAAATTAGGAAATTTGACCATGTATCTATATTTCAAATGTGCTACCATGGGTGTCACCCACAACCAGCCCTTCAAGTACAGCAATGAAAAAGCCAGACAGTGCGGATGGCCCATTAGGAAGGGCAATGGACTGTAAAAGAACTCAGTCTTCCTGTGGACGCTCCAGACTGCCTGCGAGTAATGGGTGCCGTAGCCCTGCAGAGACATGGATCTGAGTCACCCGATACTGGACCCACCCCTGGGAATGCCAGTGTTTTTCCACTGGAAGACAAAGGGTTCCCGCCATACCCAAAAGCTATATAAGGCAGGAGAGAAATCATCGTGGTTCTCCTCTGGCTCCCCACCCAAAGAGACACTGAAAAAAACACCTGGAAGCAAGAACTGAACTGTGGGGAGAAGAGTTGAACCCAGGCTGGAAGGGCATCTAGCCTGAGTAATAATACCGGAAGTCTCAAGCTGCAGGCCAGTGCAGCTGACTTTCCAGACTCTCTCTAACCTGCCTGTGACAATATTTAGGGTGAGAAATTACTATTTGTAGCCAATTTCTTTAGTGAATCCAGCTTAGTTTGCGTGTTTGTTTTATTTGCTTAGTAATCTGCTTTGTTCTGTTTGCTATCCCTTTAACCACTTAAAATCTGCCTTTTATAGTTAATAAAATTTGTTTTGTTTACTATTAAACCCAGTTTATGTAATTTCTAACTGGGGGCAAGAAGTGGTGGATATCTCTCTTCACATTGAGGAAGAGGGCAAATTTTTATGAGCTTGCGCTGTGCGGAACTTTCTATACAGTGAAAGACAATATTATTTTGGGTTTATCTCCCAAAAGGGGTGTGCATGTGAGTGCTGGGGGAGCCCTCTCACACAGAGCTGACTTCAGTCTGTGTCTGCAGTGGGGTGTGGCCCTACCTGTGTGTGTGTGTGTGTGTGTGCTGCAAGAAGCCGGAGAGCCTAATTCGGCAAAACAGGGAGAGGGAATCCAGGCTGGTGGAGCAGGAGAGGCTCAGTGAAACCCTAGTACATCAGGTGGCATCTCAGATAGGGGGATCAAACCAGTCACACAACCCCCTCAGACTCTCCATCTGAACAGCATCTTTTGGGGGGGTCTACATTTGTCCAGGTAGAGGTGGGAACAGAGAGTAATTGTCTCCACACAATATAATCTCCCTGATAACCTTGGTCAGTTCTTATAGAATTTCCCATGAACATTAATGTTGATTCTGTCAATATTCCTTTCTGAGAAAACCTCAACACCTTTTAGCTGCCTCTAAGGGGATATGGCAAAGCTTCTGGCAAGGGCCAGTGGGAGCATGACTACTGAGCCTGTCTGACATGGAGGACAGAAGGACAGGGAGCAGTAGAGATGAACCCCCCGCACAGGTGATCTCTTATCCACTGGATTCCCCCCCCCCCAAAAAAGAGGAGCTTTAGGGCCCCGCTCTCTCTTTATTGTGTGGTAAGTGAATACCCCTTTTCCCCAACATCCATTATAGTGGGTCATGCAACTTATGCCATCCCTTATTTTTTTCCATAGAGTGTCAGGATTTGCCCATTTCTTTGGTGACTGACTCCCTGCCAATAGTTTATTATACAATGGTTGCCCTTCCCCCATCCCTCCACTTAACTTTAATCCCTTTTACCATAAAATTAGTAATTGGGTAACAAATTCATGAAGCGCTGCATCAAACAGATCATGAAGTTCATCCCCTCTGTTCACTTAAAAGAAATAAAGTTTCCTTTATGTTCAAGACATATGCTGGTCATAGCAGTAGTATTGGGAGCTAGTACAGGTGGTTAATTTGAATGTATAGGACTTAGATCTTGGGTGAAAAACCCTGCTATCAGCTGAAGTTTTTTAGGTATGTGTTGCCAGAAAAGTTAGTTCCTTGCCTGAATCTATCTCATTTACTGAGAATCATTCTTATGGCATCACAAATGTTATAATGTCTGCAAAAATAGATATAGACATGTGATAGGGCAGCAATACTCAGACCTTAGTGGTCCAGGAGCCAAATTATGGATCAACATTACCCAAAAGAGCCACAGTGAATTCATTGGTTCATTTACTATTTTATTTATAATTCTCACGGCAAAAATGACTAAGTAATCTACAATTGGTTAATAAAACAGTAAAGTGTTTTAATATCATGTGGTGCTAAGAGCTGCAGAGACACATTAAAGAGCCACTTGCGGCTCCCAAGCCTCAGTCTGAGCATCACTGTGATAGGATCAGGTTCTGCTGTCCTGTCTCAGGTGGAGTGACATTTACTCTACAAGAATTAGCAGTGATAGCAGTTGTTCTGCTTCCCAAAGATACTAGTTAGCGGGTGTAAAGGTACGGCCTGTGCTGCAGTCGTCATTGTCGTCTTCTGATTATTTATATCACCATAGCACCAAGGAGCCCAAGTGCAGGCCCTGGATCCCGCTGTTCTAGGTGTAGTACAAACACAGCCTCTTTGTATCATTCTTTTTAACGCTGACCCCAAATAAATGCTATTCTTTAATCAATAATCTCAAACCGTATATTGAACAAATCCCTTCTCTAAAAAACATGAGGATTAATAAGCACATCATGTCACACGTTGATCAACTTCCAATGCAAATCTGCTACATACATCCTTGTACCATAATTCAATAGTTATTTTTCAAACTGTGTATTAATACATAATTAACTTATTTCCTCACCCATCTTGTCTCTCTTACTGATCTACTGTCTGTTTGTAAATGTTAACGGATTCTTGCCATTAAACAGTATTCCTTACAGGACAATATTGCGATACACAAAAATAAACAAATTCATGGGCAAGAGTTAAGGTGGTGATTTTTGTAAAGAAATGTACCTTTCTCTATAATAAGAAAGTAACCTAAGGGAGATGGGTACCAAACTCCCATAGACTCCTTTGGAACTCTCGGCAATATATTTATCATGTGGGCAATGTAAAATTTAGAATGTCATTAATTATTCATTTCCTTGCTTGTAAGTGCTTGGATTTTGTACGTAAGTGGTGTGCTACATTGCTGTGGGTTTTTTTTTTTTTTTTTTGTAACTTAGCAACCTTAAGTAGGTTATTAAATTAAGCTTCTTATTTTTTTAAAAATTAATATAAAGTAACAGGTGACTGTCACCTTAAGGAAGTAAGGACTAGGGATCAGTCAACAGCTGTTCTATGGTGTCCCTTTAAGATTCCTGGGACTTCTAGCATAGATGAAGATCTGTGAAAGGGCAAAGGCAGGTGTTGGGGAAGAGGAAGATGATCTCAGGGGAATAGTTAATGTCGGGGGGAAGCCCAGGTTGTTGTTGCTTTGAGGGCTTGGGACCAGGAGCCTTGGAAAGTGAGCAGAGCAAAGCTCCCCTCTCTCCCAGCCAGCTGAGATATACTCTGGGCAAGACAACGATATCTAGTCTGTCTCCTCCCTCAGAACAGGATAGACACCGGCAGGGAATGGCCAGCTACCCTCTCCCAGCCCCCAGGAGGAGATCTGTGGGACTTGCGAGCAGAGGAGAAGGCTCTGTGAACCAATGCAGACACCAGAAAGGGGGGGGGGGGCACATGGGACTCCTGAATGAAGAAGGATGGGTCCAAAGGCCTTAAAAGACTATTTGAAAAAAGACTAAATTCCCCTCCCGATTAACGGGGGAATACTCTGGCCTGAGAGTAAGTCATTACCAAGGAGGGAACTGAGCCTAGGGGGCACCCTGTGATGGCATCCATTCACTAAAATCATAAAAAAATTGTGTGTGTGCATACAGGAATGTGTCAGTAACACACATGCTGACTAGAGATGTTTGAATATTATTCACTGAATAATGTATATCCAATTTTTCAGCAATTAAACAACTAGATCTTTTGCTAACTTTAGGTGAAATTCATCCCTATATTGAGGGCACAAGATTCATATACTAATCAAGTCTTCAAAATAGGACTTAAGTAGGACTTAGGTAGGGTATGGGGCTACACTGGTCCTCTAGACAGACAGGAGGTCATTTAATTTTATTTGTAGAGTTCATCCAGTTCTGTGGCTGGGTGACTACTGCTCATCAAATAACTTATTCAATGTCTAACAGCAAATAAATTACTTTTCAAATGACTTTCATGTCAGAGCTAAAGCTGGTCAAACAATGCAGGAAGTATGCAGCTGATGAAGGAGTTTAAGGTTTATCGCTCAATAATACAGTGGTATCAGGATGTCTGGAATTAATACTGGTAACTTATTTAGTGCAATTCCCCAGTTACAGTAAATCCTCTTTTCTGTACACTAGAAGCTAATGCCTGGTGATAGTTACACATTGCCATAGAAACTAGGACAGATTCATCTGTAAATCAAAGGTTATAAAACAAAATTTGTCATTATAGATTGAAGTTGCCCCAAACCCATTTCCTTACAAAACATCCCATTATTTTGACTCAAGCACATCTTTGTGTGTGTCAACATGGTTTCTGTTGGTTTAAAGAGGATTCACCTTAAAGTTTTGTACAAGATAATGCACTGGTTTTGTGTGTTTGCAGTTTGCAAATGCTAGAGTGACAGCACAAGCTCTCTGTGGGATAGTTGTAAGCCAGCGCATTGATGACTCATTGTATATGATGTTGTTTCACACTATAGTTGTTTGCTCTACATACTGTACATATGTGCAAGTCAATAAAATAAAATTCAAACGTGAATACAGCATGGGAACAGCTATATTTATGCAGTATATTTCACATCCAAATTCACAGGGATTTGGACAATTTTTTGTCAGAGGGTGAAGTTCACCCTTCTTCAGAGGACAAAAAATTTCACGTAACATAGGGCTTATGTGGAACCGAAGGGTACATCTACACTGCATTTTGAAAGCTGCTGCAGCAAGTCTCAGACTTGAGCTCGTGGTATTCATGCTATGACACTAAAAACAACTGCATGAACGTTTGGGCTTGGCTCTGAAGCCTAGATGGAGGCTGGGCTGAGTCTAAACGTTTACCCTGCCGTTTGTAGCACGAGCCCAAGTCTGTAGACCTAGTCCTTGAGACTCACTGCAGCAGGTTTTTAAAATGCAGTGTAGACATACGGAGTGGTGCATAGGCTGTGTGTTGACCTTCTGAAGGAGGCAAAGTTCATGCAGAGTGTGGAGCAAGTGTTCTGAAGGTTTCTGATGTTGTAAGCTTTTTGGGGGCATGGACTGTCTCTTTGTTCTGGGTTTGTATAGCACCTAGCACAATGGGGTGCTGGTTCATGACTGGGGGCTCCTAAGTGTTAACACAATACAAGCAAATATATAATAAAATAATAATAATTAGGGTGACCTTAGGTGCTTCCCATCAGCAGGAAAGCGGAGAAATTTGCTGCTGGCGGGCAGCGCTACTTTTAGAGCTGACCCCTGGGCGGTGCAGAGCTCAGAGGGTCAGCCCCAGCCAGAGGCGGAGTGCAGCTCTGGCAAGTCCTGTGCACGGGGGGCAGCGTGGCTCGGGCGAGCCCCAGGCAGTCCTGTTTTTACTTTCAGAAATATGGCCACCTTCATAATGCACTTTGCTTTTATTTTGAAAGGATTGAGAGTCTGCCAAAGGGTAGCTTGCTTCTCCCCCCCTTCCCCCCTTTTCTGCAGAGCTCAACCCAAACTTGAATCACTGCATTTTGCAGTGGGAGGGATTAATTTGTTATGTTGCCACATTTAAAAAAAAACCACCTGTGATTCTGTAAATATAATTTAAAAACATATCTAGATTTGATTATATTCTGAAAGCTTCTCCTGGGAATAATTCCAGTCTGAGGCCAGTTCTGTAATGGCGGTGTGACCCTCTCAGAAAGTTTGTCTCTTCCCAAAAGAAATAATAAGGATCTGAGATAACTATTATGTTATTTCTGTCCCTCTGATGTTCTTAACTGTTCCCTTAGGCCTCATCTCCTCTCACTAGGAAAAAAAATCCAATATTTTATTGATAGATTTCAAACCCTTAGGGATATTTTACTGAACATATAAAAGCAACTCCAACTATTGTTGCATACCCTCAGTGAACACAGGAGGGAAAAGGCATGGTCTGTCCAGGAAATATTTTCTCAAAATAACTGATTCTTTTTCAGCTAAACTAGGGAAAAAATCTGCACTCTTAAATCAAAAACAAAAACCCCCTCAGGCAATGAATTTATATTAAACATATGGCCTGATTCAAAGCCACTGAAGTCAATGGACTTGAAGTCTTTCCATTGACTTCAGTGGGCTTTGAATCAGGCGCATATAAATTCCCCTTTGTGTGAAGTACCAGACCATTTCAGACAATGCTGTCAACCCTTTGCCAGCGAGAGTCCTCACCAAGTCTTAAATAATAATAAAAACAATAAATTAATGGAGATATCCTATCTCCTAGAACTGGAAGGGACCGTGAAAGACCCCTGCCTTCACTAGCAGGACCAAGTACTGATTTGACCCAGATCCCTAAGTGGCTCCCTTGAGAATTGAACTCACAACCCTGGGTTTAGCAGGCCAATGCTCAAACCACTGAGCTATCCCTCCCCCCTTGGTTGTGCTCCTGTGCCCTGTAATGTGCACTGCAAGTACGTTCCTGTTAACCGAGTGTTCTGTAATGATCATTTGAACATCTTGGGGAACTAGGATGTCTGCTACAGCATCATGGCCTTGTTGGCCATGATCCACATCCTTTTGTTCAACTGAAAATCCCAATCCACTGTTCCTTAAGATCCCTAAACTAGTATGCTCATATCAGTTAGACAGATTTAAATTTTTTATTAAAGTTAATGTTTAAAATTAAATAGACACAAGTTAAGAGGGAAGGTACGTACATCTGGGGTCAGGCTTGAGTTATGAGGGATTACAGGTATCGGTTGCAAGGGTGAAGAGATACATACATATCACATAACCGGCATAGACCCAGATTGGGGTGCAAGAGTTTTTAAAGTGTCAGTGGATAAGTGGGCTCGGGTATGCCACCCATGGAATGTATAAGGAGTCCAAGTCAGTATTGGTGTAGTGAATAAGTACATGAGTGGGGTGCGTCCCTTGGTTCGTCAGGGAAGGAAGTGGGTTATTTCCCTCGTCGGCGGTCTCAATTACTCAGTGTGGTATTGACGATGTCCTGTGATGTGTTCCGTATAAATGTCTCTGGACCACCTGATGGTGTCGGACACCATGAGCTGTCTCATGAGCTGGGCGTAGCGCCGACCGACTCCACATGCTCTCAGAACCGGCTCATTGTGGGGGTCCCACGAGCCCAGGGCTCCCACAATCAGGGCATGTATCTGAACCTCGTAGCCCTGGGCTGTCAGGGTTTCGGCCAGTGGGGTGTACTTCGACGCCTTCTGGGCTTGGGCCTCGTGGAAGGCCGGTGACCTGTTTTCAAATGGCACCATGACGTCTACCATGAGGACCTTCTTCTTTTCTGCATCCATCATAACGATGTTGGGTCGCAGTCTGCTGCCTGTACCGGGGATGGCCGAGTCAAGGGTGATCTTCCCCAGGGATGGCTTTCACCAGCCAGTTCTAGATGGCGTTGTGCGGTGCTGCCAGGCTCCGGAGTGCTGTTTGCATCCACACAGGACATGGGGCAGGGTCTCGTTTGCGTAGCCGCACTTCCTGCAGCGCTTGTCCCGGTTGCCGTGGCGGATGGCTCTGTTGAGGGGAACGCAGTTGAGTCTGGCCCTGTGGATGAACCACCAGTTGGCGAACCTGGTGAAGCTGTCACCAGGGAGGAAGTGGTTGCTGGTGTCCCGGTTGCTGGCGTCCTACTTGCTGGACACCTTGAACACCTTGCCCTGGTCCGGCTTCTGCTTGAGGTTCTCGGCATAGTGGTAGCGGATGGCATCTTTCAGGGTCCTTTCCAGCATAGCTCTGGCGGTCGGGGGGATGATGGTGTGGTCCGGGGTCTTTATGCATGGCACCAGTATTCCCAGCTCCTGGCACTCCTCACACCACTTCCAGCAGCAGCTGATCCTCTTTCCGAGGTGTCTCAAGGTGTTGCGGGTGCGGGACCAGAGAGAAGACAGGTATCCCCCCTCTCTCCCGAACTCAGCCTCCAGAAGCCGCTGAGGTAAGTGGTGATGTCCTGCTCGGAGGGGGCCCTGGCGATGCGTTTCCTGACCACGTCCCGTACGGCTTCCTGTGCGATGCTCCTCACCGTCGGGTCCGGGCATGTCAGGAGGCAGAAGGCGTGGGTCATGACTGCCACGTCGCACAGGTCACTCATTCGAGGTACGTTGGCGCCGCCCTGCCTGTGGGAAATGTAGATGATCCCCCAATCCCTTTTGTCTCTGAACTTCAGCTCCAGCTGTCGAGGCATAGGAATTTGGATCAGATGATAGAAGGATGGTGGCACTCAAAACCTTGCACTCCAAATGTGAAAGACTCTAGGTTTGGTGGAACCACTCAGGCAGGGAGCTAAGCAGGAGTTAGGGAAAAGGAATTCATACAGGTAGGCCAGAGGATTACAGCACAGCCCCTCTATCGGCTCTTTCAGACTCTGGGTTGGAAAGGTGGCTGCTTCCTCTCTGTCACCTCCATGCCACTTTCTAACCATGGAGAACAAATTCAGTCTTGATAATAAACAGGTATAATGTGGCAAAGGAGTAATAGACAGCAGAGCTGAATGGGATCCTTCTTGTTTTTCAAAAAGCATTTCAGTTCACTTGTAATTTCCCTAAAGTGGACCATAGTGTTGTAGTGAAAAACTAATGAGGATTTTGAAAAGGCCTTGAAAAGAATGAGTACCTCCTACGAACCTTTCTTAAGTCTTTTTTACTCAATAGTTGTGTTCTGCATATTTTTTAACTGTAATGTATCAGATCTCTAGTTCTGAGCATGTTATTTCTGAATTTCCTGGATTCTGTGGATTTAAACTTCAAACTTATTTAAAATGTAGGATTAATGCTCCTATTTTGCAATTAAGTAAACATATATTACACACACCCTCATAAATGAATACATGTTCACACATTTCAGTGAAGACTTTAAACAAAATGAACATGCTACAGGTATCCATCCCACTTTGCAGTTAAATTCAATGCCTCTGATGGATTTCCCTAAACTGTTGCTAGGAGACCAAGATACTGCCTAACAAAGGACATATTGATAGATTCTTTTTGTGAAATTTTTCAATCTTGTTATGGTAAATGCTGTTTCATTTAAAATGGATGTCATAGGATCTATTAATACAGCTGTTGCAGTGGAGGAATTGTACATGTCAAGAGAAGGATGAAATTTTTCCATCATGAAGGCTGTTTTTTTTAAACGATGATTTTCAGCGTGTTTAGTGCAGGGCTAGTATAATGAATGCATTACTCATTGGTATTTTTCCTCCTTCCTTGCCTCCATTATTTCTCTTTCTGGGAACACATTTAGCTTATTATTAAGGTTTCCATTACTCTTATGGGAAGCATTGATTCTTTCATTTACTTTAAAACAGAACAAATTATTCATGACTCCTGACATCATAGGATTTTGGCATGTGGGTAGCTGAATGCAATGGCAAATTAGGACAAACTGTTCCTTTAGAACCTCGAGTACCTCTAAATTAAACCCTAGACTGCATGAGAATCTAGTTATGAGGGGAAACTCAGCAACAACACTGCAGAGATACAAAGGTCCAGAGCTGTGAATTCTCATTGAAAGAGTTGATTTCTTCAGGGTGATGAGTTTCTCCCTTTTGGGGGGTAACAACAAACCAAAACCCACCCCCAATAAAATAAAACACTTCTCTGGAGAGTAAGGTGAGCTAAAGCCTAGCAACTATGTTCAGATCTGTTCACTGTCACCCCAGTAGTTTATTATTCAATAGCACAATGAGCGTACTTGGCACCTTGCTTGTTTCCAGGGTCCCTGGCTCCAGGGCAGACCCTCTGTGCAGACTGCCCTAAGCCAAGCAACCCAGAGCTTCCAGGGTCTGCAGCTCTGGGGTATCCCCCATGCCAGGGATTCCAGGTTCCCTGTCATGTAACCAAGCTTCTCAGTCTAGCTCTTAGCTACACATGAGGGAGTCTGGAAGCACTGAGCCTCAGCTTGAACTGGGCTCTCAGGAGTTCCAGGGTCCTTGAGGTGGAGCTGGGAGCCTGGAAACCCTGGGAGTCTTAGCTCTTACTGGGATCTGGCTCCTGGTTCCTCAGCTGGGAACCTGGAAGCCAAGAGAATCCCAGCTTGGGCCAGGGGCTCAGGGCTTCCAGACTCCCTGCGGTGGAGCCAGGAGGGTCCTGGGAGACCTAGCAGCTGCTGACTGAAGTTGATCTTCAGTTTCACTCAACAGTTTCAATGATCCCTGGAAACGTATTGTGTCTTGAAACACCAGGTGTTGATATTTCCAAAATAATTTTCTGGCGACTTCTGGTTTGTGAGAAATTTTAACAAAATTGGTTTTATTCTGATTCAACACAAAACCAAAATTTGAAATAGCAACATTTCTCATGGGCTGGAGATTGCATGTTTCAGCCAGCTCTATGTGCGTAGCCACAATGGTACTTGCTCCCCCTCCCAGTTAGATAATGCATATATCTCGCATGGGTGTTCAAAGCCAATAAATTCATTTATTGGAGAGAACACTGTTTGGGTGCCAGTCTGTAATAAGAACCTATGTCTGCAAATGACAGCCACGGTTACTATATAAATCTCTCTCACACTCGTGTGCACACAACTGCACTAGAACCCCGGTTCTTCAAAACACAGGCATCCCCCACTTGCACTAAAGAAAAACTCCCATTGCTGCTAAACAGCAGGTCCCTTATCTTCTCAGTATTGTGGGTCACCCCAAAGAGGACAGTTTTATTTGCTCATAAATGGAAAGTCAATTTGTTACAACAGAGGATGTATGGGGGAGTGGCTTGGGTCTTCTGTAAGGGAGAAGGGGAAGGTGGAAAGGTGGCCACTGTGGGATAGAGAGTTTGGGGAGAGGAGGGGAGGGAAGGGGGGGGGGAAATAAAAGATTTTAAAAAACAGATTGTGAAGAAGAGGGGGCTTAGAAGAAAACAAATCAAATAAGATATGGAAAAAGGACTGACACATGGACAGCAAGTGTGGGGAAGAGGAAAAACAACAGAGGAAATTAATGGAAGAGAAAAGGGAAAGAAAACATGGAAGAGGGAGGTTTCTTTTTTCCTTGTAACTGACTTTGTGTAAAGCTTGTGTGTGTGTGTGTGTGTTTGTTTAAAAAATGTGAAGCTACAATCAAATGGTGATTTGGGCTTGTCGTTAAAAACCATCAGAAAGCCATCTAGAACTCTTCCCAGCTGAGAGCAATGCCTTTTTTCTGCACCCCTTCTCTTTGGGCATTCTACTTGACCCATGTTTTCTTTTTTGAAAACTGTAACAGGTATTTGCTACCCCAAGTGCTCCCAACCTCTAGCATTCATGTGCTTCACAGCTCCCACTGAGCTCCATGCTCTCTCCACCCCTGAACTTCAGACAGCTTCAAATGTTGTGATGGGCAGTCCTCCAGAGCCACACCATGGGCCTGTACTCCCTGCAGATTACTTGCCCACTGTTGCTCTTGGGCTTGATCCAAAGCCCATTGAAGCCAATGTGAATCTCTCTATTAATTGGAATGGAATGTGGGTCAGGCACCTCTGTGTGGAGGCCACGCACACATAGTGGAATGCATGTCTATTAGGTGATTGTGTTGTTTTGATTTGTAATGGAAAAGTTCTGCTCACCAAAGAATTAATTTCAAAGAGGCCTGCATAAACAGCAGCAGTGAATCTGGATCTCTATCCCTTGGAAGGCATTTATAGCTGTTCAGTGAATTTCCTTCACCAAACTTGACTTAGAGCACTTTAAGTCACTCAAATGTAGCTGAACTTGGTCTCTACTTCCTCAGGTTCAGCTGTTAAACAATTTAATTTTTTTTTGTCCTTTGAAAGTTTCTGTGCCACTGATCAAACAACGTTTCCACCTTCTTGATCGCTTTAGCATAGGGACAACTGTTAGCCATGTATTTCTTGAGCTTATGTGTTGGAAAGTCAAAGTGGGAAAGGCCATTTGATTGAAGTGGGTGCACAGAAGAAACCTTTCAGAGTAGCAGCCGTGTTAGTCTGTATCCGCAAAAAGAACAGGAGTACTTGTGGCACCTTAGAGACTAACAAATTTATTAGAGCATAAGCTTTCGTGGGCTACAACCCACTTCTTCGGATGCATAACCTGCAGCTGCAAGCACAAGGTACTGTCTCCTCTGATTGCCTTTGCAGTTGCAAGGAAAAGCCTCACGTCTCTAGTTCCCATTATCTGTCAACCACAGGCACTCACTTTCCCCAGCTGCACCAAATTTAATATTTTAAGCACCCGAATATAACTTTCAGCTGTCAGAAATAGCTTCAGACTTGCAAAGAGTGTGAGGGAGAGGGAGGAGTCTTCACTGAGTCTAGCAGAATTAGCCACTGAATGAGCCTTCCACTAGCTTCTCAGGCTAGCTACTGCTGATATATCTAGAACTCCTCAGCTCATATAGTGCTATACTCGTTCTTCCTCTCTGTTCCCCACTCTCTACACTTCACGCTACTAGGTACCATAATTCTCCAAAGACACAATATAGCCAGGAGTAGCCAGAGAACCAAAGGATGTAATCAGAGACCTCACAGGCATTTTTATGTTTATTTTCTGTGAAATCCAACCACACTGAATATGAATTTAGCTAAATAGTCCTGCTAAAATGATCAGCAATTAAAATAGTAATAGTTTAAATGATGATCAATAACCTGCAGAGTTAGCATCCTACTGAGATGAATACAGTACACTCCCATTTATCCTAATTCCCTTTTTTTCAAAAATCCTAGTTATCTGAATCCACAGTGCGTCCCCCAAGTAGCCCTATGTTAGTTAATCATCCACTAATAGCTTTTTGATTAGCCTCTTGGTACCTGGTGAGTGTTAATCAACAGCTTTGTATTTGTATAGTAGGTCTGAACGGTTACCTGCTGTTACGGAGACCTAATTTTTTCTTCAGTAAGTTTCTGTATCAGTGAAACTGCAGCTCAAATTAGCATACCTGTTTATCCAAATACTTCATTATCCAAACATTTCTGATGTTCCCCAGGCCACTTGAATAAATGGGAGTATACTGTAGTCAGGGCCGGCTCCAGGCACCAGCTTACCAAGCAAATGCTTGGGGCGGCCACTTCGGAGAGGGGCGGCACGTCCAGCTGTTCGGCGGCAATTCGGCAGACGGTCCCTCACTCCTGCTCGGAGCGAAGGACCTCCCACCGAATTGCCGCTGCAGATCGCGATCGCGGCTTTTTTGTTTGTTTTTGTTTGGCTGCTTGGGGCGGCCAAAACCCTGGAGCCGGCCCTGACTGTAGTAGCCATTTATAATACAGCTATCAGTGATGGCTTTCTACAAACTGAAGGAGAAATCACTGCATCAAATAACCATGTGAGACCACAACTTTCAGTTTTTAAATAACAGCTTAAATTCAGAAATCCCCAGTGAGTTGCAAATATCACCTTGTCAGGCCAACTGCTGTATAGAGGTAGAGAGTAACTTTATTGTAATCTCTGCTAAGTACTAGCACCATCTAGTGCACACTGTGTGAAATATGAAACATGGTCAGAACTGCATTACTTTATCCGCTTTAAAATACTGTTTGAGGGAGTTAGTTAACTGAGAAGAGAAATAACATACATTTGGGTTGTCATAGCTTACCCTGGTTTATAAATTGTATATGCAGAATGGCAAGTGGTGAGCTCCTCAATGAAATCCATAAAATCCCCAAACCGGTAGCTGGCTTGCCGAGTCATCATCTAGTGGTTAGAACATACCATTATCAGATCCAGTATACTCCCCTCCCATTAAACCATTCAGCTAGCTCTGTTGGGTGGCACATGGGTTCTGCCTCCTCTCATTCCCTCTCTGCCTCCTTACTCCTGCAGGGCAGTACAGGTGCAGAATCCCTGATCTTGATCCTAAGCCTGTGTCCAAGACTCAAATATTTTAAACTCACATTTCATACAGGCATCTGAAGAAGTGAGGTTCTTACCCACGAAAGCTTATGCTCCCAATACTTCTGTTAGTCTTAAAGGTGCCACAGGACCCTCTGTTGCTATTTCATACTAAGGCTCCCTGGCAGCGGGAGGTGCAGTGGCAATAGGAATCAGTATAGGATTTGTCTTTAGAAAATCAGAGGGAATTAACATTATAATCTATTGTTTTCTTCAGAGTAGGATCTTGCAGAAAACAATAATACATTTATCAGCAGTCACTGCTGTAGCCATAAGACAATGAGTTCTAAACAATAACTGCAAATGGTACTTATTCCTGAGAGACATCCTACACTGTATCTTGGTGACCTCTGTGTAACCTATACTATTGTTCTCAGCTTCTGCTGTTGTTTTTCCCTGCTGCTGAGCTATCTACTAAGTGCTAAAGCTTCAAACCTGCATGTGTATATTCAGATATCTAAAGTTTCCTGTGCTCCCGTCTGTATCTATCCATTGTCTCTTGTGTTATACTTAGCCCCATCCCAAAGAGCTTAAAATCTGTCTTTTTGTTCTGTTTGTACAGCACCCAGCACAATGGGGACCTGGTCCACAAGTGAGGCTTCTAGGCACTATGGCAATATAAATATTAAATGATATATGTACATGTGGGTAATACACACAGGAAATTTTGTAATTTCATAAATGTTTCTGCATGAGAACACTTTTTTTTTAAAGGGGGCAATGTGCAAGTACTTACACTCATGGAGTGCCCCTTCCCTTTTCTGTAATCTGCTGCAATGATATGCTTTGATCAGGCAGACATACACCAGATCTTCAGCTGGTATGAATGGATGAAGCTCTGGAGCATCATTAATGTGACACGTGTTTCCCCTGCTACTCTGAAAAGTTTGACTATAATGTAATGCCAATTTTTAGAAAGAGCTCCATAGGTGATCCTGGCACTTACAGATCAGTGCATCTAACTTCAGTACTGGGCAAACTGGTAGAAACTATAGTAAAGAATAGAATTATCATAGACTCACACTTTAAGGCCAGAAACTCACCCACCCCCTTCTATAATAGAACTATAACCTCTGGCTGAATTACTGAAGTCTTCAAATCATGATTTAAAGACTTCAACTTACAGAGATTCCACCATTTACTCTAGCTTAAACCAGCAAGTGACCCATGCCATGCTGCAGAGAAGTAAATAACCCCAATAGTCTCTGTCAATCTGAGCTGAGGGGAAATTCCTTCCTGACCCCAAATATGACAATCAGTTGAACCCTGAGCATGTCCACAAGACCCACCCCTAGACACCTGGGAAAGAATTCTCTAAACTCAGAACCCTCAGAGCTTGGAGTTACTGTGGGTAGTTCTCTGAAAACTTCAGCTCAATGTGCAGTGGCAGTCAAAAAGGTAACAGAATGTTAGGAACGGGAAAGGGATAGAAAACAAGACAAAAAATATGTCGCTATGTAAATCCATGGTGTTCCCACACTTTGAATACTGTGTCTTAATTGCCCGGTCTCAAAAAAGATATAGTGGAATTGTAAAAGATTCAGAGAAGGGCAACAAAGATGACCAAGGGTAAGGAACGGCTTTCAGGGCTGTTCAACTTGGAAAAGAGATGACTAAGGGGGATATGATAGAGGTCTGTAACATCATGAATGTGTGGGGAAAGCAAATAGAGAAGTGCTATTCACTATTTCCTAACAATACAAAAACCAGGGGTCACCTGATGAAATTAATAGACAGCAGGTTTAATACAAACAAGAGGAAGTCCTGTTTCCATATAACACACAATTAACCTGTGGAACTCATTGCCATGGAACATTGTGAAGACCAAAAGTATAATTGGGTTAAAAAAGAACTAGATGACTGCTTAGAGGATAGGTCCATCAGTGGCTATTAGCAAAGATGGCCAGGTCTGAAACCCAATGCTTGGGCGGGACCCTAAATCTCTGACAGCCAGAAGCTAGGAGAGAATGACAGGGGTGGATCACTCCAACTGCCCTGTTACGTACACTCCTCCTGAAACTCTGGTACTGGTCACTGTTGGAGACAGGATATTGGGCTAGATGGACATGCTGGTCTGACCCAGCATGGCAGTTCTTAGTTTCTATAAAATACTGGCTAGTAAATGAGAAAATCCCGCACATTGCTCTTCTGGCTCTAAAGAGATCATCCATGGCAGTGTTTGTAAAGCCCTGGCACCAGCTCACTGGAACAGATTGGTCCATACTAGACTGAGACTGAAGCCAGAACCCTATATCTGAACAAGCCTGAAACTTGAGTGACTTCAGAGCAGAATCCAAACTTAATGGCTCAGTCCTAATCCAGACACAATGTGAAAGAAAAATATCCTGTGACACAGAACCTCATGGAGATGATCAGCAAATGAAGGAACTTGCTTACATTCAAAGGATCTTAAACATTTCATGTACACTAGGGCCATGAAAATATATTTTCACCTCAATTGTAATTGTTCAAAAAGTTATTCCATGATGTGCAAAATGGGAACAGTCAGCTATAGAAGGTAATCATTGCATCTTTTCCCTTCTTTGTGTGGTATGAGTTATAGCAGCAGGACTTTTTGTTCTACAATATACATGCACTGTTCTAGTCTCTGCATGCTTCTGGCCTATATCAGGCACAGGGATTATTTGGTCCCATTTTGCAATGGTGTGTAAGGTAGATTTGTGGATGAGTCCATAGTGGATCCTGCAATTGGTGTGTTCAGGGTTGACGTGGAGCAAGTTGATCTCTAGGCTCTTACCAATACTAGGATACAGTACAGAATAGGTAGTGCAGGGTATCCAGACCATCATCGGGAGGTGGATGAAAGATGGTTCTCATGTCAGATGTATGTGTTGTTAGAAAGAGGTTGGTTTTTGGGGGGTGGCTCTGATTTGGGAAGAGGAGGGCAGAATTTATCAGACTGGGAGAGCTATTTAGGGCAGGAAGGCCATGCCAGGGATGATTCGTTGCTTTCTTATATTGCAGGCCACAGGAAGGGAACCCATTGTAAGATTTCTTTCCTTTCTTCCCTCCATGAGAAGAGGATCAAGAACTAAGGAATGAAGGTAGGTGAGCCTTCTGAGGGAGGGTAGTCCGCCTAGTGGCTCAGAGGGCTAGAAGATGTCTGAAGGAGAGAAGTGGAGGCGTGACTTGGGGTCTGCCTATGCTGAAACTGGACCAGAAAAGATAAGTAAAGCCAGACTGATGTTCCCACACAGGCAGCACTGGCTCTGGATCACATGCCAAGCATTGTCCAACTGGGCAAATGTGCAGCTGCTTGGCAGGGCATTCTGATCCCTGTAAAAATGTGGTTGTCAAATGCCTCATGATTTTTATGATGACTAGAAGAGATACAGTACATGGAATTTTGGAACCGGCTGCTCTGAGAGGTGCTGAGATTCTAAGGGAAATTACTTGGGTATGTAGGAGTAATATTCAGAGTACATACGGTAATAAATATAAACATGGGCGATTTATCTTTTTGCTCATACCCACAGGACTGAACTCCACACAAAATTAGTGGTACGGAAGAAATGTTTTCCTATTGCAGATTTTCAGACTTTGGGGGGAGGGATTTTTTTTATTTTTTTGGTGGGGGAAGAGGGGGCGTGGTGGTCTAATGGATAGGGCACTGGACTGCGGCTCAGCAGACATAGGTTTGATTTCTGTCTCAACCACAGAGACCCTGTGTGACCTTGGCCAAGTCGTTTACTCTGTCCGTGTGCCTCAGTTCCTCACTGGGGTGTGATAAGGATAAATTAATTTATCCGTGACTGCATGACATTCAGATACTTTGGTGATGAGGGCCATATTGGCATCTAGATAGATTCCTCTGGAACATAGTCATATGTGGTCATATTCCATGATTGATTTTCTTCAGTAGCAATGGGTGGGCTCAATCTTTCCTGACTTTAGTGTCTATGTTTCCTTGCAATTTACTGGCATATTTTTTGATTGTTTGTTTAGCTGGCTACTAAGAATAATTGCTGCAATCTGGGGTCTACCGGTGAGCCACTGGTGTTGCTTTTATTTTGGGGACGTGAATCAAGATGGGTAGTGGCAGCAGAACTTACATCCACTGAGTAGAGACACTAATAATATAAGGGTGACATAACTTTCAGATTAGACAATCAAAGGCAGTTGTTTTTATCTGATCTGCCATGAGAAAAAAAATGACTTCCTTCAAAAACAAATTAAAATGATAGCTTTCCCAAGGAAGTTGCACACATTTGTTCGTGTAAGCTATAGAGATGTTTTTGTGACTGAAAGTTCTTCTTAAATTTATATTAAGTGAATAGATTAAAATAAGGCAGTGGCATTTCTTAATGAAACAGTAGGTGTTATAGTACATAAGCAAGAGATCTTCAGGTTCCTGCATATCTGGATAATGTTGCCACAGGATTGTCATTTATTTGCTTCTTAATCCACTGGACAATGTGACTATTTATGTCACATAATAAGCTAATTCTGCAGATGGCTATAAATATTTTGTGCCCAATTCATGCAGTGATTATTGCTATTTGTCTGTAAAGAGAACTTCCCAGGGTAAAAGGACTTAGACACGGGACATATAGGGAGAGAATCAATGCCAGTGTGGCTGAGTTAAAGTGCTGTCACTGTTCTGGCAACCGTATCTCACAACTTCTTTGGTTTTGTGTCTGAGTCTTAACTCTATCGTATAGTCATATGGACGTAGCAGTAGTATTTTAATACTGCAGACCTTTTATATGTTGTGCTCAAGCCATGCCATGACTTTCACTGGGGAATCTGCATTAACTGCCAGATTGCATGCTGATATCAGGAAATGAGTCTTCAGCTACTGGAAACGTGCTGCCAAATATAACATTCTTAAGTAAACATGGAAGCAGAGATGGTTGTTTACAGTCCACCTATTCACCGATCAGAATTGCTGTGCCATGTAGCTCCAGAACAACAGAGGAGTTCTGAGGTTAGAAGTACAAAGAAGATCAGCTAACTAAGGGTCTGAGAACTTATCTACATTTACTGGGGGATTGCTGCATTAGTGGTCGATTTAGCGGGTCTAGTGAAGACCCGCTAAATCGCCCGCAGATTGCTCTCCCATCGACTCCTGTACTCCACTGGATCGAGAAGAGTAGGGGGAGTCGATGCGAGTCCTGTTGACATCGTGTAGTGTGGACCCCATGGTAAGTAGGTCTAAGCTATGTCGATTTGAGTTATGCTATTCACATAATTCAAAATTGCATAGCTTAGATCGAATTTCCCCTATAGTGTAGACCAGACCTAACTGTGCTCCCATTGAAATCAGCCCCTCTGTGGTAGATGTTCCACTTCTGGAGGTTTCCTTTCTAACTTGGAACTGTGGTGCAATTTAAACTTAGGGACATACCCTAAGAGTTTTAGGATCATTTAGTTATGTCTACACTGGAATTAAAAACCCATGGCTGGCCCATGCCAGCTAATTTAGGCTTGCAGTGTAGCCCAGTGGGCCAGCTTACCTCTATTATATTCACTGCTTTGCCTTTAGTCCACTTTATTATATTCAGCAGTAATGCAAGGAACCTACAGTCTTGTGTCCTGTAAATCATTGGCTTCAGCGGTTAGCATGAGGCTTGAGGCCTAAGAACTTTGGCATAGATAAATTTAGGTAACTCATAAGTTTTGGGTAAATGACATCAGCCAACCACAGAACATGAAATGACACCAGCTTCTGGAAGGTTTTGGATGGAACATCCGACTGCAAGAGTGGCATGGCAATGGATTGACATATAGGATAATGGGGTAAAATAATAAATACATTAACCTATAGAACAGGGGTCGGCAACCTTTCAGAAGTGGTGTGCCGAGTCTTCATTTATTCACTCTAATTTAAGGTTTCATGTGCCAGTAATACATTTTAACATTTTTAGAAGGTCTCTTTCTATAAGTCTATAATATATAACTAAACTATTGTTGTATGTAAAGTAAATAAGATTTTTAAAATGTTTAAGAAGCTTCATTTCAAATTAAATTAAAATGCAGAGCCCCCCGGACCGGTGGCCAGGACCCGGGCAGTGTGAGTGCCACTGAAAATCAGCTCGCGTGCCGCAGGTTGCCTACCCCTGCTATAGAAGAAGGACACCTTAACATTGATAAGAGGAGGAAATACAAATAAGGAAGAGAGGAGAAATCCCTATTGAATATGCATTGAATCCCATATGAATATGGTAACGTCAGTGTAACGTGTTACAAAAGTGGCATCCCAGGGCAGTAGGGGAGAGAGATGTAGCCCTTGGGAGGGGCCAGAATGGTGGCCACTGGGGAAGATGAAGAACGTGGTGGTGATGAGGAAGGTAATGGCTAACATTTCAGGCTGTTCTGCGGGGGGTGGTGAGAGTATGGATGTTCTGATGTACTTTCTGTATTCTCTCTATCTACCTTACTGAGTTTGTGTGTGTGTGACTTTGCTAAATGTATTAATAAATTATTTGTAAATATAAAACAGTTCCTATAGTGTGAGCGTACCCCTGTGCACATTGGGGTTCCCAACTACATACTAATTTTAATCATACTGGGCCTGATCTTGGGACAAGAAACTGTCAACCCTCAAAGTGATGACTGGGAATTTTTATTCATAATCTATAGATCAGACTACAGCAGGGCTCAGGGTGTGGGACTGTTTAATTGCAATGTAGATGCCCGGCCTCTAGGACACTGTGAGGTGGAATGGTCCCAGGGCTTGAGCTGGAGCCCGAGGTGGAACGTCTACATTGCAATTAAACAACCCCGCAGCCAGAGCCCTGTGAGCCTGAGTTAGCCGGCATGGGCCAGCTGCGGGCATCTAATTGCAGTGTAAGCACACCCAGAGTGTGAGGCTTTCAAAAGTGCTCAGCCTTGGCCTCATTCTGCTCCCATTGACTTGACTTAATATTTTCCTTTAAAGTGAATCTGAGTGCTTATGAAAGGTGCTGGATAGATAGAAACGGAGACTGAAGGATTCAATACAGAGACCACAGATAACACAAGCAGTGGTAGTGTATGGCCTTCCCCTCTTCTACCCAGCCAACCTTTACAAAATATCTCAAACACCATTCTTTTTAAAAGTCTGTGCTTCAGTAAAGACTACTTGGGCCAAACTGGAGGGATTTACTCAGTGTTTAACCGAGTTCTTACTCTGGGAAAACTCCCAGTCAAGTCCATGGAAGCTTGTCTGAGGAATGATTGAATAAAAACCAAGTAAATACCTCAGTATTTAGAATAATGGTAGCACAGAAACTGCATCAACACTTCTCTGGAGGTATGCCTTCTAGGCAAGAGATGGTGATTCAGTTCCAGGGCCATTCAGTCCTTGGTCTGTCTGCTGAGACTGACAACAATGCTGTGCACTCAATCCTGTGCGCTCTCTCTCTCTCTCTCTCTATATATATATATATTGTGACAGACCCAGACCAGTGGAGTACAGGAGTCTGGTAGAGGGCAAATATACTGGTCACTGGAGGAGTAGTTTTCTGTTCCCTGAGTGACCAGAGCAGGGGCTGCACTAGAGTAATCAGGAACCTGCTAGAACCAGTTAAGGCATGCAGGCTAATTAGGACACCTGGAGCCAATTAAGAAGAAGCTGCTAGAATCAATTAAGGCAGGCTAATCAGGGCACCTGGGTTTTAAAAAGGAGCTCACTTCAGTTTGTGGTGGGAGTGTGAGGAGCTGGGAGCAAGAGGTGCAAGGAGCTGAGTGGGAGAGGGTGTGCTGCTGGAGGACTGAGGAGCACAAGCGTTATCAGACACCAGGAGGAAGGTCCTGTGGTGAGAATAAGGAAGGTGTTTGGAGGAGGCCATGGGGAAGTAGCCCAGGGAGTTGTAGCTGTCATGCAGCTGTTACAGGAGGCACTATAGACAGCTGCAGTCCACAGGGCCCTGGGCTGGAACCCGGAGTAGAGGGCGGGCCTGGGTTCCCCCCAAACCTCCCAATTGACCTGGACTGTGGGTTCTCCCAGAGGGGAAGGTCTCTGGGCTGTTCCCCAACCCACATGGTGAATCTCTGAGGCAAGAAAATCCGCCAATAAGCGCAGGACCCACCAAGATAGAGGAGGAACTTTGTCACAATATACACACACACACACACACACACATATATATCTAATATTAAATCGTTCTTACTGGCACATAGCACTACTCACAGTGTACACGGGGGCAGATAGTTGGCTTGGTTGAGACTGATTTGTGCAGTTTCACTAATTCAAAACAGACCTAAATCTGACTGTTATGGCCATTCTGGGGATTCCTCCAGTGGCGAGGGGTATGACTTAGGGCAGAGGAAGTGGCTTGGACACTGCTGCATCCAGCTGATCCCTAGCTGCTCAACTGGCCTATTGAGACTATTGGCAACTAGTATAAGATTGAGCAGCCATTAGGTTACTCTGAGAACTGGGGCAGTGCCAGCCAGCCCTGATACCAAGGAGCTGGTTCAGTGCTACTTTTAGTTCCCCTCTAACCTGACATTCACCAAGCACAGGGCAGATGATATGGAGGATATGTATCATCACCTCATTTCACAACAGTCTGTGTCACATTTATTAACTATTAATTGTATTCGAGGTTGAATATTTCATGTAATCACAATTGTTTATCCTATTTTGGGGTATTGCAAAATGTCCATCAAACAAATTCCTTTTGACCTTTTATTTTAAAGTTCTGCCCTAAAATAATTTCTGTTTACATCCTTTTCCCCATTCTTTTATGTACCTCTTCTGCCTTCTTAATATCATGTTTTCATGTGTTGTTTTTAAAATCGAGTATGTAAAATATGAAAATTTATTTTGGGGGCTAATGTCCCCCCCTTTTTTTAATATAGCCATGATTTAAAAAAAAGCCTGTAACCAACCTCCAACACTGCCCGCCCCCCCTCCCGCCCCCCAAAAAACAACTTTAAAATAGGCTCTGTTTCACTTTCTGGGCCATGTCCTCTGAAGGTGTTGTTATATTTATGTAGCGTGTTAAGGGTGGATGGGCACAGTGTGAACCAAGAGGCTGCTGCTTGGTTTTTTTTTTTTTAATAGGGTCTGATTTTTGTATGGAATTTGCATATATAGATCCTTAAACCCTCAGTACTATATGACCTATACCACTGCTGTATCAGCTTTCGCTTAACATGTTGCTGAATTCTCCTATATCTGTTTAATGTCATGATAAAACATGATGCTTTTCTTTGTCTTTATTATCATGCATAGCCTGTTAGCTTAGTAATTATTAGAGATTTTTTTTTTTTTAATATTAGTATGAATTGAAAGTAATACACTTAAATTGGCCAGTGCACAGCACTAGGATAGTAATATGTAGATAGATCCCATCAGTACTTCTGGGACAGCAATTTGGATGGCCCCAATACTCTTTGGAATCCTATTTGTGTTTGGAGCACACAACTTTTGGGAAAATTCCTTTCAGGATAAAACTTGGCAACCTTGGCTTCAATCTGAAAAAACTTTTGTTTCCAAAACTCTGGCAGGCTTTTTGATCTAGGATTGGAAAATAAATATGTTGTTTAACAGGTATTTTGTCGTCATACAACTCAAAAATGTTTTTTAGAAACTAAATTACTAAATGCCTGCACTTACCAACGAATCATTTGCCTAATTAAAAGTATATAAATGAACCAACATAGCCCTGCTTAAAAAATGACATTGTTTTATGTGTAACACAATACCATAACACTTATGGAGCCAAAGCTTGCAGCCAAGGAAGTCAGTAAGAATTTTGACGGAGTTAGGACTGAAGTGTTTCAGCTGTAATGACCAATAGAGTTTCTACCTGTACCCTGGACAAGAGTTTGGAAAGGTGATATGAAGCTCTCTAAGTCAAGACTTAAATGAACAATAACCTTATTGGACTTCACAATAACCTATAAGCATCAGATTTTTTTCAGATAAAACAGTAAGGTGATGGAATTGTAGCAGATAATGGTGTCTTTGATCCATGTTCCATGGGATTTACAGCGATATTATATCTTAAATATTCAGATTTTTAAAATATTTCTTAAAGCCAGATCTGCAAAAACTTAAGTACACATTTAACTTTATGTGAGTAGGTCCATTGAAGTCAATGGGCCCAATCACATGCTTAAATATAAAAAAGTACGTAAGTCTTTGCAGAATTGGCATCTGTTTGGTAATACTCTAAGCATAGATATTTGCAAAATGGTCTGTGAAAATTAGATGTGATTGATAACGTGGCTCCTGCAATTATACAGTACTAGGTGTACCACTATGCTGATTTAATAATATATATAATTTGATATATGGAGATATACCTATCTCATAGAACTGGAAGGGAACCCAAAAGGTCATTGAGTCCAGCCCCCTGCCTTCACTAGCAGGACCAAGTACTGATTTTTTTGCCCCAGATCCCTAAATGACCCCCTCAAGGATTGAACTCACAACCCTGAGTTTAGCAGGCCAATGCTCAAACCACTGAGCTATCCATCCGCCCCGCATTCCTATCTTATCTGGATAGGTTCTCTTATGTCCACCCTATCACTTATATTCCTAATTCCTATTGAACATTAAACAAGCTGGTGCTCTTCTCACTCATTGTTTGGTTACTAAAGTCAAAGAACCTTGAAGGGCTGCAGCAAAGCCAAATAATTTTGTCCATTTTGTTTTCAAAGTTTTGGAAGAACAAGCTGATGGAGTTCCTGGTGCCACTATAGGAGATCTGGGGGTACAAATCTAAAGAATGGAGAAGAAGTTGGAGAAAATGAGCTCACAAGTTGTTGCTATGGGGCCTGACTCCATGATCTCAGTGGGTTTTCAATGAGTATTGAGCCTTACAGCTGTCCACTGTATAAAGTAGTAATGTGCCATTGGAAATAACAAGATGGATTGCCTAAACTGAATGATTAAATATACTCAGTTCTAGGTGTGGGGTTTTGGTTTCTTTCAGCGTATAATCAATTGACAGAAAATATGGACAGGAAATTACGTCTGAAAGTGTGTGAGAAATGTTAGGATATTGTCTTACCTTAAGGATAGGGACTTACCTCATTCTTAAATTACCGTTAGCAAATGACAAGAAATTCAGGGTGAAATCCTAGTCCCACTGAAGTCAGTGTGAATTTTGCCATTAATTTCAATGAGGCCAAGATTTTACCTTTATTTGAGTCTAGATCATATTACCACTGAAGTTAACGGCAACACTCCCATTGACTTAAGGCAGGGAGGAGGAATCGGGGCTATAATTTTGAAATAAATAAATATTATTAAATCTTGTTTAAAATAAAAGCAGCTTTAAAAAAAAAAGTCAAATAGGAAGAACAGTGAGTTGAAAAAGCAGCTCAATGAGGCTGTGCAGCCTCTTCTGAATGTATAAAAATTTTAACTTTCTCTTGAAATAGTGTAGCTTAGCAACAGATTGTTTCAAGATGGTAAAAACCTAAAGAGTGAAATTTTCAACAGTGTGCAGCATTGGCCTAACCCTGCTCTCACTGAAGTCAATGGGATTTTTACCATGAATGAAGCAGTCAGGATAGTGCTGTCAGAGATTAGGACCTAATCCATTGCCCACTGAAGTCAGCCTGTTGGGATTCCCCCCTTGCTCCCCCATTGACTTCAGTTGGCTGTGCATCACAACCTTATTGATGGCCCCCATTTTTATAATTTTCTAAGTATGACAAGTGGCACTTCCCAGTGTCCTATGGCTATGTAATAAAACAGTCTTGAGTCTTTATCGTCATGCTAATACACAAGAAAATAAGAGATGTTCACCCATCACCTATTCGGGTGGATTCCTTGAACTTAATATATATGGTCAGTGTAAGCAGGTCTTGTAAAGACTCTGGCTGGTCCTCAGGAGAGCTGAGTTTGGTGCCCAGCTCTACTGCAGGCTCCCTGCATGACTGTAGGCTAATCACTTAGGCCCTAATTTTGCAAATTACAATGTTTGGGCTGACCTCTGCACTTGTGCAGGGCCCAAATGACAAGGTCTGCTCATATGTTGCATCTTGCAGGATCAGGGCCTAAATCTCTTGTGCCTCAGTTCCAAATCTATAAAATGGGTATAATAGATTCTTTCTCTATTAGATTGTAAGCTCTTTGGGTAGAGACTGTTTGTACAACACCTAACACAGTGGGGCCCGATCTCAATGGGGATCCCTAGGCACTACTGTAATAATAATTATCCATTTCAAAATAGGCTATCTCCATTGATATTTTTTTCCCTATCTCTGTCTGTGTATTTATTTGCTTACTTGCCAAGCAAAGGGAATTGACTGGAGGTTTTGTCCTATATTCAGGTTTTAAAAGAGTACAGTATTCATGTTACTACCCAAACCAGAATCCACCTAACAATATTTTAAGCAGTGATCAGCAGGATGAAAGGGGGAAAAAAATCAGTGATTCACTGAAGTTTCACTGCCCGCAGCCTTCCCATCTGTCTTCATAGTGGTTTCCCTGACTTCTCTGCCTACTAAGTGATATGCAGTTCTAGAAGCTCAGAAAAGCTGCCAGCAATTATTGCAGGAGCAAAAGCTCCATGTATAATGTCTTCTGGACAGTGGCTTCGTGGTTTTATAATGTCTTCCCATGCAAACCTGTTCAAGTTTTCCTTGCTGCAATGTTGAATTGCTCTTTAAGATGAGCTGTTTCAAAGCCATACATCCTTATACTATTGTGACATTCCCCAGGGTACAATCTGGACAGATGAACAGCTGTGTCCTCTCAATCCTCCAACTTGGGGTGCCTTTCGCACTTCTTTGCTGTGAGAACACCCACTCCTGGCCTGTTCTCACACTGCCTCTAGCATCAAAATCACTCCCAACTGAATTATATGAGTGCTTCTAGACAGCCACTTTTGAATTATATTGCAGAGTGACACCAGCAAATTCCGGTTCCAGACTTGTCCCCAGAAATACGTGTCTTGTACTGCCCAGCTCTTTCCTTCTGTGCAGTACAAGCTCATAGAAAGTTTCATAGAATATCAGGGTTGGAAGGGACCTCAGGAGGTCATTTAGTCCAACCCCCTGCTCAAAGCAGGACCAATTCCCAACTAAATCATCCCAGCCAGGGCTTTGTCAAACCTGACCTTAAAAACCTCTAAGGAAGGAGATTCCATCATCTCCCTAGGTAACCCATTCCAGTGCTTCACCACCCTCCTAGTGAAAAAGTTTTTCCTAATATCCAACCTAAACCTCCCCCACTGCAACTTGAGACCATTACTCCTTGTTCTGTCATTTGCTACCACTGAGAACAGTCTAGATCCATCCTCATTGGAACCCCCTTTCAGGTAGTTGAAAGCAGCTATCAAATCCCCCCTCATTCTTCTCTTCTGCAGACTAAACAATCCCAGTTCCCTCAGCCTCTCCTCATAAGTCATGTGCTCCAGCCCCCTAATCATTTTTCTTGCCCTCCGCTGGATTCTTTCCAATTTTTCCACATCCTTCTTGTAGTGTGGGGCCCAAAACTGGACACAGTACTCCAGATGAGGCCTCACCAATGTCAAATAGAGGGGAATGATCACGTCCCTTGATCTGCTGGCAATGCCCCTACTTATACAGCCTAAAATGCCGTTAGCCTTCTTGGCAACAAGGGCACACTGTCGACTCATATCCAGCTTCTCATCCACTGTAACCCCAGGTCCTTTTCTGCAGAACTGCTGACTAGCCATTCAGTCCCTAGTCTGTAGCCGTGCATGGGATTCTTCCGTCCTAAGTGCAGGACTCTGCACTTGTCCTTGTTGAACCTCAACAGATTTCTTTTGGCCCAATCCTCTAATTTGTCTACGTCCCTCTGTATCCTATCCCTACCCTCCAGCATATCTACCACTCCTCCCAGTTTAGTGTCATCTGCAAACTTGCAAAGTTTGTCACTTCATTAATAGAAAATGATATGCACAAACCCTGTTATCTCAAATGGAGGTTTCAAACACTTCAATCCAAACACACTGGTTTAGATAAAAACAATAAAACAAGTTTATTAACTACAGAAAGATAGATTGCTTGTAATCACTTAAAATGAGGCATAAAAGTCAGAATTGGTTACAAAGAAATAAAAGGTAAACTAATACCTAACTTATCAAGCTAAATTAATTCAAAGCAAAGGTTTTTCTCACCACCTGCTTTCATTAGCTGAACTCCTTCAGTCAGGATTCCTCCCCCAGTTCAGTGTTCCTTCAGGTGTCGGTGACGTAAGCAGAAAGAAAGGGAGGAGGGTTTTGGGGCTCCTCATTTCTTATAGTTCTCTTCATGGGCGGCGAGTTCTATGGGCCCATGGTGCCTGGGCACCAGGAATATTCCTGGTGCCCAGGCATAATGGGCCCGGCTCCAGCACTGGTCTCTTCCTCGGCCCCACTGTCTGCCCCTGGGTGCCCTCCCCCCGCATCCCCTGGGCCATTTAAAACAGCCCAGGCCCCCCACTCACCATGGCAGCGCAGCGGAGCTGAGCGGCTTCCTGCCTGCTCACTCCATGTGGCTGCCAGCCCCTCCCTGAAGCCCCGTCCTGCCCCAAGCACCCCTGAAGCCAATAGGAAGCTGTGGGGGCAGTGCCTGGGGGTAGCAGCACATGGAGGTACCCCGGCCCGCCCTGCCTAGGAGTTCCAGGTAAACGCAGCACCCTCAATCCCCTCCCAGAGCCAGCAACCCCCCTTTCCCACATGCCCCCTCCAGCTCCCAAACTCCCTCCCAGAGCCTACACTCCTCACCCCCTCCTGCACTCCCACCCCCTGCCCCAGCCCAGAGCCTGCACCCAAACTCCATCCCAGAGCCTGCACCCCAGACCCCTCCCCCACCCAAACTCCCAGAGCCCAACCCTCTCACCCATCCTGCACCCCAATCCCCTGCCCCAGCCCAGGGCCTGCATCCCAGACCTCCTGCCCCCACCCAAACTCCCTCCCAGAGCCTTAGGCAGGTGTGGGGTGGAGTATTAGGGGCGGGCTCTGGGAGTTCTGGGCACCACCAAAATTTCTACAAACCTGCTGCCCCGGTTCTCTTTTCCCTTTGAAGATCCTCTCCAGCTGGGGTTCAGGCAACAACAAGTCTGTTTGCTAAGATGTAAATTTCTCACTCTCACACCAATCTTCCCAGTCAAAGAATGGCCGCTTACCCAGGTGTTTATTCAATTGATTTTGTTGACACCTGGCTGAGGTGTCAGTTTGCCTTTTGTCTTTGAGGGACTGGTTTGGGCTGCTTTTCTAAACTTGGAGCATGACTCAGCAATGTCATACTGTAAAATCTTAACTTTACATACAATGTTGCTACATGCATTTTACCAGGACAATAATGTTCAGTAGATTGAATTTTCAAATGATACCTCACAAGGCACACTTTGTACAAAATGTATCATAGTCTTGTAATAGTGGTGAACATAGGGGTACAGTCTGCCACAACTGTTACTCTGCAACAAGAACAAAAAATCTTGCATTTCAGCATAGTTCACTTTTCTTAGCTTCCACTTGGTTTGTCTCCTATCATTGATTGGTACTTGATGGTAGTTACCTTTTAGGGATAAGCAAACCCAACCCAAACCAAACCTCTGATATCACCAGCCCAGAACTTAGGAGCATTCTAGGTCTAAACTTTGCAGCAAATGTCTATTATGTTTTAAATATGTAGACTGGAGTGGGACTAGGAGTTTGTGCATTGTCTCTACATCAGCCCCTTGGGCAAGCCACTGAACATATAATTCTGCAAAGCCTTTCTGCTTCATGTGTGAGCGTATGTGTGTGCTTGGAGGTCTTGAGAGCAGTGGTGGATTGAGGAAGTGCAACTCCAGTACAGCACTATATCAGAGAATGAAAGGGAATCCCTGGAGCAGCAGGAAGACAGTGTCTTTGTCTTCTGCACAGGTAGCCCTTTGCTGCACTGGATCCCAAGGGATTGGGAGATTATGGGAGACGAACCTGCCTATTCATCCCATAAGGAATTAATTATGCACCCTCCCTCCCTCCAGTGGAATGATCTAATGGTGAAATCCTAGTCCCATTGAAGTTTTGCTGTTGATTTAAATGGAAGTAGGATTTCACCCTAAGAGAATAACCTCATTGCCTTTTCATCCCCATTTGCCTCTTCCCTTGGGTCTTTCCGCAGAAAGTGGCAATCTGGCCCACTCTAAGAACTGCAAAGAGATGGGAGTGCAGAAAGAGGAAAAGTATCTTTGGGTACAATAAATAGATAAAATCCAAAATATATCAAATAGTTTCAGTCACAATTACTAAATTTCAGGGGTAGGCCTCACTTAAAAATTTGTAAATGCTCCTGTTACATGTCAGGGCAAGATGTACCTTTTACCTCTGCTCCTCACGGGCACCTTTCCAAATGAAAGGCCTAAACCCATACTATTTAGATTAAAATCCCACAATTCACCTTTACTCTTAGACTGGGTGACCAGGACACTGTACCCCTGTTTTATTAACTGTGTCCTCGGGTCCAGCTGGGTTTTGGCTCCTGTTATATACTTCACTCCAGGAGCCGGTGGCCAGTATGAAAGTGCAGTGATAGGGAACAGCTTTTTCAAAACAAAGAATTATTTATCCATAGGAACATAGCACAAAGAGAAGAAAGAAAAGTTAAAACAAAAGGCCTATATGAATACTATTTTACCTAAACGTTAGCCTTTCCTTGCAAGGTGAAGTAGGCCCCCAGCACTGGGGCTCAGTGAGACAGACTGCACCCCTCCAGCTTTTGCCTCTTAGTCTGATCCCCAATGAGTGTCTCTTCCTTGAGTTCTCAGGCAGTCTTTTATTCATTTCAAAAGCCCTTTGTTTGTCCTGGGGCCCCTGAACCTAGTCCATCTTGTTTATGCACCTTTGCAGTTGGGTTGGAGGAAGACTTTCAGCGACGGGTTCACTGAATAGTCCATCTGCGCACCATTAATTTGATTACTCATTGAATGGTTCCTGGTACAACTGGAGAGCTCCAGCTGGAATTAACCATATTTGACTGGGGATACCTACAATAGTCATAAAAAATAATACAGATATCTCCCACATTCTTCACAGATCATCAACATTTCAGTCAATAAAGTGTCAACAACTACAAGTTATTAGTATTGAGTAAACTGCTAGCATCTGATAAATTCCATTTTATCTTCTGTAATTTTCACAGTTCAACCTTTGATCCTGCAGACACTTAAGCACGTGAATACCTTTATGCATCTGAGTATTGCCATTGAAGTCAAAGGGACTACTCACATTTGTAAAAGTTACTCACTTATCGTCATTGCATGCACATAGCTGTCAGAATTTTTGCCAGTTCATCTTGCACTGAGCACTGCTCTGCATACAACAGTTGAATCATCAGTAAGGAATCAACTTAAACTAAACCAGCATAAGGTATTCTTGCAACAATTGAAGTGTCTGCACAGGGGGACTGCACCGATTAAACTAAATCAGTTTCTAAAGCAGATTTGTTAAATTGCTGCAACTTTTATATGTGGACAAGGCCTGAGATGACAAAAGATGAAATTTTAATTTTACTTGAAAAGATTAGTTTCTAGGAATAGGATTATACATTTGGATTTGATTTGTAGTTAGGATTTTGGCTTAGTTTATGTCTAAATATGGAATAGGTTTGAGATTTGGCTTTGATTTTTGTTTAAAGTATAGTTATATCCTGTAATTCTATTTCCTAGATTGTGAAGGCTCCCGGCAAGGTCAATAAGGCAATTTTAACAACTAATCACTTAAGTATCTTATTTTTGTTTATCTTCAGCTTCCTCAGGGGCCCTCCAATAGTTATGTAGGCGAGAGGGATCCACTGTTTTATTAATTTTGATGGAATATATGGGCCAAATGTATTAATATAACCCAGTTATTGTTGCATTAGAGTTCAGGGTTTGGTATACAGACTTCCTCCTGATTAGTACCATGGCAAACACACCATTAGAAGTCTTTTAACCTTTTATTAAAGATACAGGAAAGAAGGAGGAAAAAGTTAAAACATTTCAAATGTAAAGTATAAATAAGGCTTTCATTTTAATAACATCCCTTTTTACCTTTCCCTTTATCTGGAAAGAGTTTTTAGAAAGAGCCCCCCCCCCCCTTTGTCCGACAGTTTTTAGATATTATTAAAGATGCTACTAACCATTTAGGGGAAAAGTGTTAATAGAGATGGACTGGAGCTGTCATTGGTGGTGGTGTTAGTCTGATCCAACTTTCTAAAAGACAAAACAAGATGAACACACAAAAGAATGAGAGAAAAGAACAGCAAAGATAGAAAATGCAACTTCTGTCTTTGATGTTGACTCTGACTTGCAAACTCCCAGCTAGAAAAACACAGGCAGAACCCACATTAGCCATTCCGAGACCTAGCAAACTTACACCAGCATCGGGCTGTTTAGGGCATTGCATTTAGCTGTCTGTTTTTGGTCACGGGCTCACAGTAATGTTGCAAAATATATTATTTGGGCCAGCTAGGCCAGACTCTCATTAAGCAGAAGGCAAAAGGAGAGAGATAGGAAAGGAAAGACAAGAAATAAGGTGGGGAAGGAAATAGACATACAGGGCAGGGGTGTAAAGACTGAATGGGATTGACAGTCTCACATCCCAGGCGATGGTTGGGATTTAGCTGGAGCCAGTAGAGGTGGTGATTTTATTTGAGTGCCTCTTTCTGTCCCAGTCTGGTCAGGACATCTCTTGGGATTAGGACAAAGAAGGTACCAGGAGACACTGGAGGTGGCAGCCATGACGGTGAAGTTTATTCCAGTAGCCAGTTTTTCTCTCAGTACTGTTTTTTAGAGAAGTGATGGGCAGAATAGTCCATCCTCTCATTGTTTGTCCACCAATTAGGCCTAATGTCCAACACAACAATTTTGGTTCACAGATTTATGGTTCTACATTTTTCTTATTTACCAGGCATGATCTTAACACAGCCATTGAGTTGTATCAGTAGGCCTTTTTATGTGGACTAATTCAGTCTCTGTCTTGCTTTTGCACCTTTTCCCATCAACATTGGTGATTATAGGTTATTGTGATATCTTTTTAACTCAGTACTGTTAAGCTCACAGTTAGGGTAAATTTGTAGGCCCAATTGTTACAACCCCACTTCCTTAATCAGAGAGGGGCTCGTGGGGGGATAGTTCAGTTTCTATCTCCTGCCACAGGGATCTAGTCCCATGGGGAAGCTAGTTGGGCCAGGGAAGCTTGCTTTAGGCTATTGTGATGAGCTAGGGGACACTAAGTAGACCACTGGACTGGCAGACCTCTGCTTTGATACGTGAGGCTAAGAGAATAGAAGCAGCTACTGAGCAGGGGCAAAAGATGTGGGAGCAGCACAGGTTGGGAGCCACCACAGACTAGTAGTTGGAGGTGGGAATGATGCTGCTGAGTCTGACGAAGTCACGCTGAACACTAGGAAGACCGGTAGCACTGAAGGCCTCTTAATGAGATAGCTGGGAGGGAGGAAGAGGAGTAAGCAGTGGAACCTGATGCAATATCTCTGCTAGGCTTGGAGGAGAAGGGAAGCAAAACTCTGGTGCTGGCATTGCTCTTGCACTTCAGGTTCTTCAGCTTTCTACCCTTCTCCGACATGCATGTAGCAGTGAGGATTACTTCATGTGTGTCAGGGAAGCTGTCCACAAAAGTCATTTATAACAAAGTACACAGCAAATTGTTCCTACACAAAATACTGCCGAGTAATAGTGAGATTTTGGCTGCATCTGGACTAGAACTGGAAAATTAGATCCCTTCTGCTTCTGGATTTGACTTTGAAACAAAATCCTAATAGCAGGTTGAAATCCAGGTATTCATGTGATCTTCGGGGGATAGATTTAAGGTTAAGATTTCATACCTGGGTGTCTAAAGTTAGGTTCCTGAAATCCATATTAATCATCTAAATAAGTGAATTGAACTGGAACTGCTGAGTGATTACCAGTTATAAAGATCAGGCCAGTGATCCTGGTGCATCAATAAAGATTTAGGAGCCTAAATGTAGGCACTTATTTTTGAAACTCTTGGAGTCAAATTGTGTGAAGCATTTTTCATTACTGCATCAAATTTTTCACAAAAACACCTTTTATGATGATGGAAGTTTTCATATAGTAGCCAATCATTCTTATTGCTGTAAATATGGCAATAGTGCTTTGTGAAACTGACAAATAAATAAAAGTGCAATATTTTGGTGAGTGGATGGAATTTTGCTGTTTGCTGGTAGAAATGGCAAAAAATCACCTTTGATCAAATGAGAAATTGCATTGCGCTAGCTTTATCACGTTCTGTTCCTGCTGCATTTTTCTTTATTCCCTCTTTTCCTTGTTTCAATAATCATGATTAACTTTTGCATTCAATTATATAATTTAGTGACATCTGTCTTCCATTTATTGTTAAACACAAGGAGCTGCAGGTTCTGAGCACCTCTGAAAATCAGCCTCCTAATGTTCTTCTGCATATTGTATTAGTGCCATGCGGTAACTATTTTTGTTATTTTGCTGGCTGGGAAAGATAGATAAATAAAAATTAGAAAATACTCATGTGTACATTAGTTTTCTTGCAAAGTGAAATTTTGTAGTTCTGTACAGTTCTAATCATAAGAACGGCCCTACTGGGTCAGACTCATGGTCCATCTAGCCCAGTATTCTGTCTTCTGATAGTGGCCAATGCCAGGTGCTTCAGAGGGAATGAACAGAACATGCAATTGAGTGATCCATCCTCTGTCATCTACTTCCAGCTTCTGGCAAACAGAGGCTAGGGACACTCAGATAATGTTTTTGCATCCCTGTCTATCCTGGCTAATAGCCACTGATGGACATCCTCCATTAACTTATCTAGTTCTTTTTTTGAACCCTGTTATAGTTTTGGCCTTCACAAAATCACCTGGGAAAGAGTTCCAAGGGTTGACTGACAGTGCGTTGTGTGAAGAAGTACTTCCTTTTGTTTGTTTTAAGCCTGCTGACTATTAATTTCATTGGGTGACCCCTAGTTCTTGCTTTATGTGAAGAAGTAAATAACATTTACTTATTCTCTTTCTCCACACTATTCAAGAGTGTATAGACCTCTATCATATCCACCCTTAGTCGTCTCTTTTCCAAGCTGAAAAGTCCCAGTCTTTTTAATCGCGCCTCACATGGAAGCTGTTCCATACTTCTAATTATTTTTGTTGTCCTTCTCTGTACCTTTTCCAATTCCAATATAGCTTTTTTGAGATGGAGCAAGCAGATCTGCATGCAGTATTTAAGATGTGGGCGTACTATGCATTTATATAGAGGCATTATGATATGTTCTGTCTTATCTATCCCTTTCCTAATGATTCCTAAAAGTTAATCATGACAGCTCTAACTGGAATGGTTGGATCTATTTTCTCTGAGTGATAACATCTCCAGCTAGTACTCAGGTGGAGCCTTTGTTCAGCACTAATAGATTAATATTAATCTCCTCCAACACCTATTTTTTTTTCTCCTGTCGTTTTCCATTCAAGCATAGGATTAGGTTCAAACTTAATTTGTTCATTAGGTTTGCATTGTAATTGATTGCAGTCACATGCTGTAATGGGGACATTGATATCACCATTGTGAAACGAGCATAATAGACAATGTTACTAATGACTAAATCAATTATTCCCTGCTTGCCTTTCTGCTTCAGTAACATGTCTTCCATCATCTTAAACATCCATCCTTTGTTAACTCGTGGGTATGACACACTCTATCTATGAGGCTTTTATGGGGGCTTCCACAGCTCTTGTAATAATAGTTGATGGACTTGGGTCTGTAATGCACTCTTATCACAGTTACTTGAATGGATTAAATGATAAATCTTCCAGACCACAAGAATGCCTCATTTCTAAAACCCCAGCAGGAAGTATGACTACAGGCTTATCAGGAGGAAGTTTAATTTGTGTGGCAACAGTATGCAATAATTTCACTGAGTGATGATTATTCCATCTATCCATGTGATTATGGAACCTATGCCTGAAATCATAAGGTCCTGTGTATTGCAGTATCCCCTCTGAAAACCAGTCTAGAAATAGTGGGTGTCAGCCAGCTACTCATATCATTGGCAGAAATTAAAGCAAACCAACAGTCTTATACCACGTATGTGCTTCACTTTTTCACCACCATCAATGTATTTTAAAGCTTTGGTTAGGAAAAAAGGGAAGTAGACAAGGTGACCATGCTTTTTCGGGATTGTTGCATTAAATAAGATGAACTCTCAAAAGCAGCATTGGATAGGGACTTTGGATACAATGTGGCAGGTAGCAGTGTAATTAGAGCAGCAAACTAGGATGTCATATATGTGAGCAACTAAGAAAAACAATACCTTGGTGGTACGCTAGGAACCAAAAATAGTCCCTTTGAAAACAGACCTCAGTACAGAGACATTTTAGCTCTGTTTTGTAATCACTTTCTGTTGCATTAGCTATTTCAAATTTCAAAGAATATAACTGTTTAGTATAATCACATTTTTAAAACTAGAATAGTTCTGTGCCTCAACAAAAAAAAGGGGGGAGGGGGAGGAATCCTAGAACTCCAGGGCTAGATTGCCTTATTTAGAGACAATGTCTGAGTTTTTCTACTTTTTGCTTTTAGTGTTGCTCAAGTACTTTCTTGGGTTGGGCACTCAGAACTGTGCAAGAAGTTCTTGCTTCTGCTTGTTTCACTCAGCTTTTTTGCTAAGTTACTTGCATTGTTCTGGCTAAGCTGGGCACAAACTTTGAATTGTTTTAACAGAAACTTACTCAACTCTTTTGTATTCTAGGTAAGGCAGGTCAGATGGCTATAGGGTCTGTAGCACCAGTTGGCCATTTTTGCCCTGTCCGTATGTGTTCTTGCCCTTCTGTTGTTCTTTAGGAATAACAAAGAGAATGAGCCTGACTGTAGAAGGTCCGGACTCACCCCCGCAGCGCCTCCTGCTGGTCATCCAGGGAATTAGCTCACCAGCCTCTGGAGCGCCCTCTGCAGGCCGGTGATCTGCCTTTCCTCTTCTCTGGCCCCCGTGTCCCTCCCAGGACCCCGGTGCCCCTTGCTCTGGGTGCTGCCCCCTGGCAATACCCACACACTAGGTCTCCCCTCCCAGGGGAACCCCACCCACTATCCCCACCTTGCCTCAGCACTAGGCCACTGCCAGTCACCAACTAGCCCCCACTCCCTGGGGCAGACTGCAGTATCAGCCACTCATCACTGGCAAGGGGGGTTTGGACCTGCTGCCTTGGACTAGCCCTGGGCTGCCCTCTGCAACCCCCAGTACCCCTTGGCCTTTTACCAGGCCACAGCCTGGGGCTATCCAGGCTGGCGCTCCCCAGCTCCTCAGCCTTTCCCCAGCCCTGCTACACTACAGGTACCCTGTCTTAGCTCCCTGCAGCCAGGCCTTTCTCTCTCTGAAGGCAGAGAGAGACTCTGAGCTCCTGGCTCCCAGCCTTTTTATACAGGCCAGCTGTGGCCTGATTGGGGCGTCCCAGCTGTGGCTACTTCCCCAATCAGCCCAGTAGCTTTTCCCTTTGCCCCAGCCCTCTGCCAGGGCTGTTTTAAACCCTTCAGGCAGGAGCGGGGTAGCCACCCCGCTACACTGACCAAAATGTATCTTTGCAGAAACAGAAGTCAGATGAGGCCACAGCACTGCTGCTGTGTGTTTGGGTGAAGTGCTGCTTTCTCAGGAGTCTCCAGCTTAATACGCATAAATTACATCAGTGGCTGGTGACCACACTAGAGCATCCTATATATAGTTCAGCAGGAGAACTGTGTTTTCTTGCCATTTAAACCTTTCCAGAGGTATGTAGAGCAGAACCAGCAGTGTAAATGTAGACATGTCAGTCCTGGTTGGAAATGACCCTGGACAACAGCAACTGCAGTAGTAGCCTTTGCAGGATGCTGCTGAGATAACCTGTAGCCGTAGCCATCGCCTCTAGCTGTGAGGCTAGGACAGCTCAGAGATCTATTATCAGGTTTTTTAGTCAGCAGATCACACTGGGTTTGGACAGTGTGATGCAATGTTGCTTGCAAACCTTTATTGCTACCCCTCATTTACATAAACACAAGCACTTTTCAACTTGCACCATAATTTCAGGCTTGTGTAAGAAAACAGAAGAGAGCAAAGGGGTTGATGCTCAGCAAGCCACTCTGAATAATTTACTTGACTTCCTTGAAATTTTAGAGGAAGTTGGTTTATTAAGCCCATAATGTACCTGTAAATAATGGGATGAGCTAGCTCATGGTTGGGACATGTGTTTGTATATCTAGGGATAGTATCCCATATATCTCTTTTTATATATGTGACATGTGCAGCTTGTAATCTGTGAAAGGGGCCACTTTCAAACTAATTCATATTAAGAATCAATATGTGATCGCCTATGACTTCATAAGCCTGATATGCAAAACATTATTTATATAGTAGTAGATATACTGTAGCTTACACATTTTTGGTCCTTTCCTATGTTTTCCCATGCAAAGTAGTCTTTAGTGTCATTCTTTACTTAGTCCTCCTTTGGATCTGATTCAAGAACATATTTCAGCAGGGGTTGATTTAGCATATAGATTGTTACTGTACAAATCCAAACATCTAAACCCAAATGAAAATACAAATAGAGGCCTGTATGAGGAGTACTCAGTCCCTGTTCATAGAGTCACAAATCTGAATATATTGCAGACTGAATATAGTGCAGTGCTTTTTTAAAAAAAAAATGATTTAATGTACAAAGCTGACAAGATTGAGCCCTGTGTTAATGTAATCAATTCCCATTATTACAGAACAATCCTGAATGAAATATTCCTGAAATTCAGGTGTAGTCCCTTTTAGGCAGTTTTTACTCTGTAGGACAGCTTAAAAAAAAAAAAAAAAGTTCTAGGTATACCCAAGCTGTCTTGACTTAGAATTTGGAATAGCTATAAGTAGAGACGGATATGTACAGGAGCATCCCTAATGAGGAACTGAGCGGAGATTTAACAAATCACTAGAAGCATGTGTGTGAAAAATTATGTACACTTTCCAACTATTTGTGGATAATTTGAAATACCCAAGATGCTTTTATTTTCAATTGGACACTTACTGGCTACACTGATAGCAATACATCCGACGGAAAATATTTTATCCCCTTTATATCTGACATAAATCGGAAAGTGGAAACTGAACCGGAAAATATTTGTGATATCTGTAAAGGAGCAGCTATGCGGTTCACTGAGCAGCTGAATTATTTGGGGTATATTTTAGAACACCTCAAGGACCTTGCCCTCTTGTCTTGGATACTCTGTCTCCTCATTATCAGACAAGATTTTGGATTGGACGTGCATTGTTTGTTGCTGTGCATCAAAAAGTGCCTGTTTGGCAGGGCTCTGTGTGATACTAGCAAGAGGAAGTCTGAAAAACACTAAAGGAATGCAAGAATGGGAAGTCAGACACAGAGGAGAGGCAGCAATTGTTGCTCTAGATAAGCGGTTCAAGCCACTAACAGTGCAAGCCTACCAATGCTGAAAGTTGGACTGGAGTAATGGAAAGAGAGCTGGAGGGAATGGGCAAAATGCAAAATATTAGGAAGTGTCAAGGTTCATGGGTGGCCTTTTACAACAAAAACACCATTCAAGGTGGCAATTGGATCAAGAATCAGAATTTGTTAATCTGGAGACCTTATTATTCACTTCAGAAGCAGCCACAAATTATGAATCCTGCCTAACCCATGATAGGGCAGCGCGAAGGAGAGCATTTAAACTAAAGTCTTGGACCATCCAATTCATCACTGCCTTTATCTACTATAGATCTAGCTCCTCCCAGCTGTCAGACCACCTGCAAGCTCTGTCTTGATATAGCCCCATACTCCAGCCTCTGAATCCTCCCATAAATGCCCATAAGTACAAATGTCAAAAGACATGGAGATAGTGAGAAATCTTACCTTCAGGCAAGTTGGAGAAATTCTTTTTCAGTGACTTCTATTATGTGTGTATGAAAACACAGGTTTATAACAGAAGCTGAGTTGCAAACTTCACCATGGTTTTTGTTGATGAGAAAGCTATAATACTATATTATGTTTTCATATTTTGGGCTTTTTACAGTCAAATGTTCTATAATTAAGAGAAAACACTGTTTTGAGGCGCTAGTAGTTTGAACACAAAATTGACATAGTTAAATATTGTAGCTTATGCAGACCAATATGTTGTATATACCCTCTCAGGATTGATAAGAAAGCTGATATATTTTTCCAGGGGAAAACAAATGGAAAAAGAGAGCCACAGAAGTTCAGCTCATCACCACCTTAATGTTCTTCAGCATGATGCCTACGCATATTGAAAATGACAATCGGAACAGAAAGTAAATATGGATACACAGTACTGAGATATGCTTTAGGTACCTGTCTTCCCACACTGCTGTTTATTTTTAACCATGTCAAGAAGAATTGGCTCATTTCAATTTAACACAATGAAGTCAAGATTTGTGTCTGGAAAGATAGTGGTTGGGTTTATTCAATCTTTTTGGAAAATTAAGGCCTGGCCCGAACACATACTTCTGATTTGTTTCCTCTGAGACAGCCAAGATTATAATCATTCCATGAGCTTCAAATCACAAGAGAATCTGAGACTGACTCATTGTTTCCCATTTCATTAGCTCACGACAGGATGCAAAGCTCATTAACACATTTTGGGAGTCTTTACAAGACATAAAAGCACATGCACAAGTCTGTAAGCTTCCATATTTAATTTTCCTCCTGAATTGTTGTTTATAACTTCTCTTGCAGCTCTCTAGATTCCCCACCCATAAGCATGCAATTTGGCTTGATGCAGCCAGTCACATTCTCTCCATCACCCTCCCTCCACTGCTGCTGTCAGCATGTCTGAGTCTGCGTCTCATCAGTGATGTGGCAATATTAGCACATCAGTATTAATAGTTCTTCGAAAGTGCAGCTTCTGATGTTACCCAAAAGCATCTCCTCCTCCTTTCCTTGTGGTGTTTAGATGGATATTTGTTGTTAACTAACACATTGCCTCTCCAAGTCAGGAATGTGACTTCTGATCAGAAAGGCAAGTGTCAGCCAAGCAGTGGATGGTTTAGTTGCTAAGTAACAACAAAAAAAGCCAAGTTCTGCTCTCTGTCACACCATATAAGTCTGGAGCAGCTACCAAAGCCAGTGAACCAGATCTTCAATTGGAATAGCTCCATTAAAATAATAGAGCTATGCTGATTTACTCCAGTTGAGGGTCTGGCCCAGGGGAGATAAACTACATTTACACCCATGTATCTGAGGAAATTTTGATCCTATTTTCTCATAAATAAAGACGCATACATACAAGTCGGTATCGGCTGAAAGTCTAATTGCTACCTCAGAAGTTTGATCAAATGATATGGGGTAGACCTAGTATTTTACAAACTCTCTATTGGCTTAGGACACAAGCTGGGCAAGGTAATATCTTTTATTGGACCAACTTCCTTTAGTGAGAGAGACAAGTTTTCGAGCCACATGGAGCTCTTCTTCAGGTCTGGGACACAAACTCCCAGAGTCACAGCAAAATGCAAGGTGGAACAGATTGTTTAGCATTGTCCCATATTGTAAGGGACCATTGAAGGTAGAGTGACCTGTTAACACCTCTCCAGGCATCAGACAAAAAGAGGGGATTAGTGGGTTACAGATTGTTGTAATGAGCCATAAATCCAGTGTCTCTGTTCAGTCCATGATATTAAGGCTATGTCTATACTGTGCAGCTTACAGTGGCACAGCTGTGCCACTACAGCAGTGCTGCTGTAAGTATGCAGTGTAGCTGCTCTTTGTTGGCAGGAGAGAGTTCTCCTGCCGACAAAATAAAACCACCCCCAATAAGGGGCAGTAGCTTTGTTGGTGGGAGAGCATCTCCCGCCAACAAAGCGCTGTCCACACCAGCACTTTTCACCAGTAAAACTTTTGTTGGTCGTTGTGCGTTTTTTCACACCCCCGAGCGACAAAAATGTTACTGATGAAAGAGCAGAGTAGACATAGCTTTAGTGTCTAGCAGAATCATGAATTTAAACTCCCAGGTTCATCTTTTGATAGGTCAGATATAGAGTTAGCACTTTGTGAAAAGTGTTCACCCACTGGTGATATGTTTTTCTCTATCATTTTTCTGTGTGAGTTTGAGAGCGTAGCGACTGTCTGGTTTCATCCACCTAGTTGTTGTTGGGGCATGTAGTGCACTGGATGAGGTATACCACTGTGACGGGGTCCTCAGGGTACAACCTGGCCTGTGTGACTGCTGAGCCCCCTGTCCCACCAATCTGGGGTATCCCTCTCTCCCTGTGATGCTGTTCTCAAGTTACAATCTTCTGATAGGCACTGCATTTACATAAACCCCCAACTGTGTTACATGAATGATCTCCCTGCCACTCACGAACCATCAAGAGGGAGACTCCAGCCAATTTCCCCCAGCTCCCCATTCTTGCACTCCAGAACTCTGCCATCTTGCAGTGGAGAGAAGGCTGGCCAGTGTAAGTTCATTATCCAGTTTGCGCCTCCCTTGTTGTGGAGAGGACACACACTAGCCTTTGTAAACTGAGCTGAGATTTCCCAAGCACTTCAACCAAAACACACTCTTTTAGGTAAAATATAAAACAGGTTTACTAACTACAGAAACATAAATGGTAAGTGATTACAAGTAGCAGGTGTAGAGATCAGAGTTGGTTACTTAAGAAACAAAAAAATAAATTTGCAGACTCAGTTCTACAAACTAAACAGGATTTGAATCAAGCAGTGTCTCACCCTGACAGATGGTATAAGCAGGTTCCAGATCTTCAATACACAGGCTGGGACTCTTTTCCCAGCCTGGGACCACACTCCCCCAGTTCAAAGTTTTTGTCTTCCAGACATTCCTACAGGTGTTGAGTTGGGGGAGGGAGAGGCCAAATAATGATGTCACTTCCCCTCTTTTATATGTTCTTCTAGCTTGCTGGGAAGATCTTTTGCTGTGACATGGGGATCAGGCAGTCTCCATTGTATATGTGCTCCCTCTGAGAAGTCTCTGGGATGGCCCTTGGGAGAGTGGATTCCATTGTTCCTGACAGGCTGGTTGTGGGTGTTTCCAACCTCACAACATATTTCAGTGACACATACAGCAATACTTCATAAATTTCCATATAATGATAGCACTCACAATCAAACAGGATATTAATGTTCAACAAATCAAGACTTTTCAAATGATACCCCATAGAGCATGCATTGTACCAAACATATCATGATCATATCATAGTGGTGAATATGGGAGTTCCAGGGTGCTATTTTAAGGTACGGAGTGTCACAGCCACGTGTTGGGATAGGCATGTGTAAGATCCATTGATATTGAAAGGTGTGTTGTGGTGGGGGTGATCACTGTAGCAGTGGAGATATGTCTGCAGGCTTTGCATCTGTTGTTCTGGTGGGGTCTGGTGCTGCTTTGAGTTGGTGTGTCATTGTCTGTGAGGAGCTTGCTTCTGATAATGAACATGAAGAGGTTGGGGCGGGGGTTTGAAGGCCAGAAGTCAGGGTTCAGGAAATATTTCTTTCAGGTTGGGATCCCCATTGAGTATGGGTTTTAGTTGTTTGATACCCTGTATGGGTTCCAGTGTAGGGTGCTAGGTGACAACTAGGGGTGTGCGGTCATAGAAGGTTTTATTTCTGTATTGAAGCAAGTTCTCTTGGGATATTTGGGTATCCCATTTCTTGGTATGATCTACTTCTCCAGTGGAGAGTCCTTGTTTGGTGAAGGCAGTTTTAAGTGTGTTAAGGTGTATATCCCGGATTTTCTCCTTGGAGCATATTATGTGGTAAGTGCTTATGTAAGCAGGGGAATGGTCCCGCTATTGTGGGGAACTTTCCTGGCTTCTATACTACCCCGGTGAAATAGGCTAGCGAAAGGATCTGAGTCCTCGTTCCCACTTCCTTTACCCAGTGATACCAGTCAGCTCTGTGTTCTTGGGGAACCAGGGTGCAGTATCCAGCCTGACTCATGAAAGACATGTCCTCCCCCCCCCCCCAGTCTCTGCTTAAAACAAAACCCATCAGAGGAAAAAACTTGCAGAGAGCAGTGAAGGGCGTTGGGAGACACACCTAGACCTCTCCTGACAAGGGTGACAAGATTAAGACATCTCCATTAGCATACAGAATGAAGAACAGAGACAACTCCCCTAGCCTCATTTTCATGAAAGATGAGACAGGGAGACATCTCAATTTGCATACAGAACGGAGAACAGAGAACCGCACTGAACTCTGGGACCAGACAAAGCAGGGAAGCACTGCATCATGGGAATCTCTGCTCCAGATGCTAATGAACCTATGCCTGCACACACCCGCTCAGCAGTTATCAGACCAATTCTAGTAATGAATCCTTGATCGATATCCAAAATACTGAAGCAGCCTAGTTGCATTGTGAGCTCCCCGGAAGAAAATACCACCCATAGCCAAGAGTGATCAGCTCCTATTGTTTAGCCTAAAAAAAAATGCTTGAGTCATCAGTTTACCCATAAACAAATCTAGTGTTCTCCCTTGACCCATTGTATTTTCTCTACAAAAATCCCTACTCACCCTCCAGTCAGTGTTCTGATGCTTAGATCCAAACTATGCATCAGTTCCACTGGGATTCTATCTTCTCCTGACTGATCGTGCTGGGGGCTCTGCCTGTCTCCATCACTCAGGACCCTGAGCTACCACCATCACCTGGGAACCCCGACCAGTTCAAGCCTCATGGAGTGGGTGAGATCCCCCCCGCCCCCTTCTCTCTCTCTGTTGTCCTTTATACCTTAGATATTAACCTTTAATAATGTATGTTATGTTGGTTTAGCCCTCCTTGTGTAGTTATCACTATTATTCAATAAATAACTTTTATGGTTAAGTTGGTTGCTTCTCTCTCTCTCGTGCTGAACTTTACTCTTTTGTGTTTTTATCTTCCCCCATTCACTCTACAGCAATGCTTCTTTTACCTAAGCTAAAGATCCCTGCAGCGCCCAAAATACTGTGGGGTTTGCTCATCAAGTACGTTACTGCCAATACAATTGTGATGTGAGAGTGGGGATAGGGACGTGCTGAATCTGGGACACATAAGGGTAACAGCTTGAAAGTGCTGCTTGACCCAGTCCATGGAGCCCAGGGGCATATAGGGAGAGGCAGCTTGAAAGTGCTGCTTCATCCAGCCCAGTGAGTCCAGAGACATCTAAGGGGTCAGCTTGACAGTGCTGATTGACCCGGTCCGCTCAGACTTGCTCTGTTAGTGTGTGTGTGTGTATGTTCATCCAGTTCTGGGGCTGGAGAAACCCAGCCCTAGGGAACCTAGGTCCTGTGGGATAGCTCCATTGGGACGGGACTTGCACAAGGGAGAAGTAGAGCTCCATATGAAAACACAAGTGACACAAGCAGTACATTGATAGAATTACAGAATCCCCTCCCCCAGAAGAGTAACCCGAATAAATAAGCATACCGCAAAGTAACAGGCAAATCTGGTAACACCAGAGGCCTCCCTGCCTGTGAGAACTCCCCTTCCACTCTCCCTCTCTGGCAGAGTCCTCATAATCCTGACAAGGCTGGGCCCAGGATTCCTGGGGGGCTGGACCCTCAACTCTGCTGTGGTCACCTAGGACAGGGGTTAGGGTGTTCCCACTCCGGGGTACCCTCTTTGCACTGGGCACTTCCCTGATCCACTGATCATTACATACAATTTAAAGCAAATGCAAGTTATTTAATTAACAATTAATTTTAAAAAGAATAAGGAAAAATGGGAAAGGTTAAAGGAAAACACATCACCCTGCTCTGTGGCAGGGAACATCACAAACAGTGTCTCTGGAACATCAGGGCAGTTCACAGTCTATTCCTTGTAGGTCCCAGGCCTTCTTCTCAGGCCCTGACTGTGCTGCAGGGATGCTGCGGGTTGGTGGTGGACACACACCTCTGGGCTTTCGGTGGTGGGACCCTTCTTCCCAGCATCAGCCCCCCGTCAGGTTAAAATCCCCCTCCCAGTCTGGCCTGCAAGGACCCTTGGCTGGGGGTGTTTCTGCGCTGGGCCTTTTGCCCAGGGTCCCCACCTTGGTTGGCCCCAGTTGCTCACTACACCTGGCTCCAGACTGCTCCAGCTCCACTGTTCTAGCTCCAGCTCCACTTTGCCTCAGCACTGATGCTGCTGCTCTGCCTTCAGCCCCCTGGGCTGCTTCTCTGGCCCCTCTGGCTCTGTGGCTGCAGCTCTGCTCCCAGCACAGGATCTGCTTTCCCTGGGCTTTGTCTCTGGCTCTGTGGCTGCAGCTCTGCTCCCAGCACAGGATCTGCTCTCCCTGGGCTGTGTCTCTGGCTCTGCTGACTGGCACGGCTCTGCTCCCCAGCTCAGCTTGGGCCCCTGCTGTCTCCTTAGCTCGGCCCTACTCTGTCTGACCCAGGCAATTTCAGCTCACATGGAGGACGGGGCCCCCACTGGCCTTCTGATTCCCTGATTAGCCTGCCCGCCCTGTCAATCAAGCTGACCTGGAGCATTAGCCTCTCCCCATTGTTCCTGGGGACGGTCAGTCTCAGGGTCAGGGCCAGCTCCCGGCACCAGCATTCTAAGCAGGTGCTTGGGGTGGCAATCTGCAAGGGTCGGCAGTCCGTGTGTTTTTGCCGCTTAAAGCAGCGCACCGAATTGCTGCCGCGGACGGCGTGGGCAGTCCGTGTGCCATTAGGGCGGCACGTGCGTTTCCGCGGCGCTGGCAATTCGGCGGCAGCTTCTATGTTCAGCTGCCTGCAGCGGCAATTCGGTAGCTTCTGTCTTCCGGCTGAAGACAGAAGCTGCTGCCAAATTGCCGCCGCCTTGGAAACACGCTTGCCGCCCTAACAGCACACGGACAGCCCCCGCCGTCCGGGGCGGCAATTCGGCGCGCTGCTTGGAGCGGCAAAAACAGTAGAGCCGGCCCTGCTCAGGGTCCTGATTTCTCATCGACCCTTCCCCTTGTAGTACTGGGAGCTAGCAACCAAAACACCCCCACGGAATATTAGTAAGGAATCCCCTTACACTTAGGAGTGAGGACTGGGCAGGGCACAAAAACAAGATGATCTGTACTGACTCCTAGGACTCCTAAAATAATCTGAAGTTGCAATATGAGCTCTGGAGTATAGTTTTGGTTTTATAAGAGGTCAGTGAAAAAAGATATGAGCACCAAACATGTATGTGTAGAGCCTCTTTCCCCCCAACCCCCTTTCTTGTTTTACCAGCAACAGGAAAAAATTACCCACATATTACTGTATGCTCTGCTGATTACTGGATCAGGCACTAAATGAGGTCAGTTTTTCCTCATGGTTTTCCCTCAGGACTCTGCCAGTCCTATTTTGCTTTTCAGGTTAACATTAGGTGCACCCCAATTCCCAAACCCGCCTTTGAACAGCATTCCCTTGTACTATCCAGTCCCTGTCACTGGCCACTAACAGGAATAACCCAGTAACAAGACAGTATACACACAGCTGGAAGGTTACGACTCCGGTTTCACACATTTGCTTAATAGCAAAGCACTGAGATGTATTTATCATAAAATGAGAATAAGTTTATTAACAAAGATAGAGATTTAAGCAGTGCTTAATTTGTAACGAAAGAAGTGCTGGGGCTCAAGCAATTTTTTTACTTTCATAACTGACGCGACAAACCCAGAGGTTCCAGGGTTATTAACTGTCAAACCTAGAGGTGCCGGGGCTCAGCCCTGGCAAAGCCCTGACACAAATTAAGCACTGGATTTAAGTAAGGATAATGGAAACAGAATTGGGTACAAATAAAACAAAAGTATAATACACTTTCTAGAAACTAAATCTTAACAGACCACAATTCTGGTCTAAAGCTGTTTTGTACCCTCACCCTGTCTGCAGAACTTGCTGGTTTTCAGTCAAACCTACAACCAAATGATCAAAAACCCTCCTCCTCCTCCAAGAGTGTTCTTCGGTGAATTGAATAACAGGGTGTTGTCCTTACACCTTCAGTTATAGTTCAGTAAACCTTTGAAATGCATTCCAGTTGGTTTTTCTCCAGTGTGCTGGCACCATGTTGCCCTCTCATCCCCCTGTTAACTTGTTTTTCCTGTTTACTTCACCTGTAAATGTAGCTCCCAGTTTGTTTGGATCACAATGCTTAATTTACATATGGGAGTGATAATTACCTTCCCTCTAGTCTGGAAGAAATATGTTTCTCCCTTGGATATGTATTTGAAAGCATAATATCAGTAGAAAATATGTAATTCCTCATATAGTGTCAATGCACACATTCCACTGTGATATTAATGACCAATGTGTGTCACCGCCTTTCATGTGATACCTTACAAGACACTTGCTGGATAAATACTATAAACGGTGTTAGATGTAGTGAGTTTGTCAGTCCTGTTAGGAGTTGCTGACACAGAGTTTACTGAACCCTTTGCCAGCTGGCACCAATGGCTGTATCACAGAACTCCACCAGGGTCTCTATTGAGGAGGAGGAGGGGAGGTCAAAGTAGAGGAGGACTCTAGTTCATTAGAAAGCTTGGTGGAGAGTTACACTTTTAAGGATATAGTCTCATCACAAGGTGCAGTGAATTAAGATTAGAAATCACTGTACAGCAGAACAAGAATATACCTCATCCAGTCAGACTCTGGATGCAGTGATTAGAGCTGGTTTTGAAATTTTCAACATTTTTAGAGAAAAACTGAAGGCTTTTTTTAGCCCATTTGTGACCAGCCCTATCAGTAGTGACTGACCAAGAATCATTTGAATGCTGCTGCACTGAGTACAGAATGGGAGTTAGCCAATCTACGTTTCTCATAGGCAGTCCAAATGCCTCTCCTTCTGGCTATGGAATGTGGCTGTTAAAATGACTTGCCATTTCATATCAAATGCAGAGTATGACTTACTCAGACTGCATTTCATAATTAGATCTTCCCATCCTGGGACATAACCTCAGGGTAAAGAAAGGGTATTCTGGGTTCATGATGCATTCCCTTCTCTTTGGAGAGTGCAAAAGACCAGCAGCAATTACCTGTATGCCAGGCCACCTGGTGTTCACTGTTGATTCTGAGTCATCTCTGGCCATGCAGTTGGGTTCCAAGGTTTCCTGTCTTAAATGTTGACATTTATTCAGTTGCAGACTATATTAAATTGCAGTTTGCTCTGTATTTCCATAACTTGCTATAAAATGGCCCTTGTTTTAAAAATATCCCAAAATATGTTACAAAAAATTGGTCTGATGTATACCATATTCTAAAGAAAGATCTCCCTCTGTTTAGAACCTTTCCTGACCTCTGGGCTGAAAAAAACCCAAAATAAAGGATTAACAAAAACACAGTTGACTGCCAAAGGAAATGAGTTCCTGTAAGGACTGAAACAATAAGTCTCCTCTGTACTGAACTCTCAGAGGGAATATGCTGCATTTCCTCCTGTTCTTTATCAGAGTCCCCAAAATAAGCTGGAATGGGCAGTGACTTTGCACAGTCTCTGCACACCTTTTCCACTTACCAATTAGGGCCTGCCTCACAGAGAGAGAACACACCCTGCCTGGCTCTGCAAGGGAATTCCAGTGCGACAGATTACAAGCATGAAGCTGCGTGGAGCTGCCCTTCTCTCCCTGGCTGTGTTCAGCATCTGCACCGCAAATGGTAAGAGTGCGCTGTTCTCTGTCACTCCTTTGACTTTCTTGGTAAGCAGCTAATTGCCCTTGGGCACAGTTATCTCTTTATGGGTTTCTGCTAGTGAAGGCTTCACCTCACTGTCCTATAGCAGCTCAGTGGTTCATTCCCACATGTATGGGCTGAGTAACTGCATTTGGAGGAAGAGGCACTGCAAGGAGGGCACTGGTTTTTAATCGAATTAAATGTCTATAGTGAAAATAGTATAGTGACCGATTGGTTTCTGTGACATATCTCTGTCCAGCTGTCATGAGCCTCCCAAACCTGAGGGATTAAAAGCACCCAGCAAGTGGGAAAAGCCACTTACTCAAAAATGTTTTTCCCCTTCTCCTTTGAAAAATATCTTTTGGGGGACCTTTAAAGGGATTTGAAATGTTTGTCAGATTTGAAAATACCATTTAACACATTGGGGAACTTACAGTGGACTCAGCGTGTCCTAGTGTAACCCTGCTGACTTAATTGGAATTACACCAGCAATAAATTTGGGCAAGTCTGCTTATCAGAAGCCAGCGTATGTTGACCACAAATACATGTAGACTTGTAGCATTCCTCCAGTGTAATCCCACAATGCCTAGGGCAGTAATGTCTGAGTTCTGCAATGTGTAAAAGTGACTCCCGCCTCCAAATACTTGATGATATTACTAAGTGACATAATGGCCATTGACTTGCTTTTTCTAATGTTTTTCTGTGTAAAAGTTTGTGTACTTTCAAAGCAGAATAAATTACTTTTCACGAGGGGGGAAGCAACTATAACTTAAACTATCATCTCATCATCTTTATCAAGGATTAATTTGAAAACAAAGCTGATTTTCCTCTCTCTCATTTTGGTGGCCCATTATGCAGAAGATCTGTAGTCATAGCTTTTACAGATATCATTAGAGCAGATGGCTTTCAATGACTGGCTACTAACCAGTGAACAGAAATTCTGTTATTAAAGGATTAAGTAATTGCAGGCACTGTGTCCTCAAACTTTTACTTGGGTTACGTGTTAGAAATTGACGCACAAATAAACAAGTGTGTCTTGTGTGGTGTAACTTGTGTTTTTATTCTGGCTCATTGCTGTTAAAAACGTGATGGACATTGACATGTAATGTTGTTGCTACAGGAAAATATGCTTTTCAAACCCTGCCAGATTAGTATGAACTCTGAAAGTACGTGTTTGGGCTGCTATTTATGCTCTGTCTGCTGGGGTTAGAATGAGCAGCCTTCTTGCCATTGTTAAACCTTGAATTCATTGCAGGTCTTTTGAAAAGCAAGGTGGAATTAGTTCGGTAGGCGCAGGCTCAACAGTGCTGTTTGTAAAAGCCTATTAAAAAGCAACATGCACAGGTTAAAGGGGATACAAAGGAGAGCTACGATTTCTGTAGAATGCATTTCCTAACACCTCTCCTGCGGCTCAATGGGAATAATTGGGTAGTGCAGTAACAGTTGAGCTCATCATGCTGAATTAGTAAATATCATCAAGTAATGGACATTTGCTTTTAACTATTGTATTCTGTTAAAAAAATCTTAAACTCAAGGCAGACATGCTGAAACTCCATTGGTAAAATAATAAGAAAAAATGAAGACCATGTGTGGAAAAATACAAGTCATGTGTCTCCATCTCTACCATACAAATGAAACATGAGTGGAGCTGGAAAACTTCATAAATTGATAATCTGTGGAGGACAGAAAGGAATCCACTCATGTTTGACACAATCTTATTTAAAGGGACACTGTCAACTTGAAATCTGATCAGTTTCAAAAAATGAGATGAGCAAATTCAGGTACTACACTTGCTACTGAATCCCCCTGCTAGTTTCTGTTATTTTATAATTCCACTTTCCTATTTTTAAAAAATATTTTTCTCTCCTATTGCCGTGTGAAAGACCCACCCAGAGACTATATGGGGAGAGTGAAACTGTTATACACACAAAGTTCTGTCAAATGCTCAAAGTGTACAAATTGAGAAAATTGAGGATTATTTTTCCTTTAATTTCATTTGATTACAATAATCCTAGGTGTTCTTTGTAACAACAGCAGGTAAAAAATGTCAGGCAGTAACTGTGATTTAAGTTGACAGTGTCCCTTTAAGTAAAATGCAGTTATGGCAACCTCACTTTTTTTTTTTTTTTTAAAGTCAGGTGACATATGTTCACTACTTTCCCACCTTAGGAACCTAGTAAGTGGCTCTCTCAAAGCTAACTGGCTGCTCCTCTAGTCTCTGAGAGTATGCTTTCGTTGCAGCTAGCAGTGACCTGGGTGGAAAGACTCATGGTGGTGGAGCTTGTGCTAGAGTGGGAAGTTGCAGCTCTGGCAGAAATTCTGGCTAGCCACTCAAGCTCAGATCCAGGGCCCTGAGTTGCAACCCCCACGCTGCTGTTTTTAGCAAGCTAGCTCCACCTCCGCTATCTTGAGTGTCTGCCAGGGGTAGGAGTGTTGCATTCAGCTGCACTTTAGACATACCCTGAAGACTTTCAATGGTCTCCCCTTCTCATATCTTCAGATAATGTATGGCCTTTCACAATTGTCTGGGAGCATTATAGGGTGAGCGGGGAGGGCAAAAATCACCCTCTGAAGCATCAGGTATTGACTACCAATGGAGGCAGGAAATGACAGAGCCGCTTTTTGCGTCTCCCTATCCTAATGTGTGTTGGGTGCCTTCAAATGCATCTCAAAACTGTATAGTCCGTGTGCATCCCTTTTTGTGCAATGGAGTGTAAATATTCCCACATTCTGGCAAAAGACTTCGTCCCACTTTGTAGGAGGCACTGTCACAGTCTCTACTCAAAAGAATAAATGGACACAAATCTGACATCAGGAATCATAACATTCAAAAACCAGTAGGAGAACACTTCAATCTCTCTGGTCACTCAGTAACAGTCTTAAAAGTGGCAATTTTGCAACAGAAAAGCTTCAAAAACAGACTCCAACGAGAAACTGCTGAACTTGAATTAATATGCAGACTAGATACCATCAATTTAGGCTTAAATAGAGACTGGGAATGGCTGAGCCATTACATACATTGAATCTATATCCCCATGTGAAGTATCCTGTTACCTCTTGTCAAACTGTCTGATATGGGCTATCTTGATTATCACTACAAAAGTTTTTTTTCTCCTGCTGATAATATCTCATCTTAATTAATTAGCCTCTTAGGGTTGGTAGGGCAACTCCCACCTTTTCATGTTCTCTGTATGTGTATATATATCTCCTCACTATATGTTCCATTCTATGCATCCGATGAAGTGGGCTGTAGGCCACGAAAGCTTATGCTCAAATAAATTTGTTAGTCTCTAAGGTGCCACAAGTACTCCTGTTCTTTTTGTGGATACAGACTAACACGGCTGCTACTCTGAAACCTGTCATATTTTAGAATTATATTTAGTTGAAATTATAGATTCAGCCAAACCATAGCCTAAGAGGTGAACACTCCCATCCCAACACTATGGAGAAGTTTGGAACTGCATCCAAATTGTGCATCTTGGGCCTGACTCTCATTGTAATGTTTGCAATTTGTGGATTTGTCTGGAACCTCTCCACACACATACAAATACAACTATTATGATCTGCAGTGTTTTTGAATGTTCTCCCCAAAAGGACATGCAGTTGTCATATTCCTTAGCCTGCAGGGGTTAACTGCAGCTTGATGAGTACTGAACTCAACCTCCTGCAAGAAACAAATACAAAGAGAGAGAGAGAGGTTGACAGCCCCACAGAACTGGAGAATTTTAGGATCTAAATTCAGTCTGTGAGCTAGCAATATTTTCCTAATATTTTTCCAATAGAGTTTTGGATATGAAATTCTTTGGAGTCTCATGCATTTTGACAGGCAGTCACCCTCCACAAGCGTATTATTGGAGGCTGGATCAATCTAGAGATGTTCAGGATCCATGGATAGCAAAATAATAGCCCCAGAACCTTCCTGACAACTCAACTCTAGTCTAAAGGCTTCTCTTCATCCCTCTGGATCCCAAACTTCACAGTGGACTTGGGAATTCCTTGACTCTAGAATTAAAGGGCTCTGGCCTAACCACATTTCCCACTATCCCAGTCTCCACCAAAATAAACATATACCGTAGCACAGAAATCCTGGGCTGATTCATCATGCTTCCAACTACCTATTACCTGGGGAAAAGATCTGACAGGTAGATGGGGCAGCTGGGAGAGAAATTGGGCCAAAGAGATAATTGGGATCATAGAATATCAGGTTTGGAAGGGACCTCAGGAGGTCATCTAATCCAACCCCCTGCTCCAAGCAGGACCAACCCCAATTAAATCATCCCAGCCAGGGCTCTTTGTCAAGCCAGGCCTTAAAAACCTCTAAGGATGGAGATTCCACCACCTCCCTATGTAACTTATTCCAGTGCTTCACCAGCTTTCTAGTGAAATAGTTTTTCCTAATATCCAACCTAGACCCCCCACCCCTCACTGCAACTTGAGACCATTGCTCCTTGTTCTATCATCTGCCACCACTGAGAACAGCCGAGCTCCATCCTCTTTGGAACCTCCCTTCAAGTAGTTGAAGGCTGCTATCAAAACCCCCCTCACTCTTCTCTTCTGTAGACTAAATAACCCCAGTTCCCTCAGCCTCTCCTCATACGTCATGTGCCCCCTAATCATTTTCGTTGCCCTCCGCTGGACTCTTTCCAATTTGTCCACATCCTTTCTGTAGTGGGGGCCCAAAACTGGACGCAATACTCAGGATGTGGCCTCACCAGTGCTGAATAGAGAGGAATAATCACTTTCCTCGATTTGTTGGCAATGCTCCTACTAATGCAGCCCAATATGTCGTTAGCCTTCTTGGCAACAAGGGGACACTGTTCACTCGTATCCAGCTTCTCATCCACTGAAATCCCCAGGTCCTTTTCTGCAGAACTGCCACTTAGCCAGTCAGTCCCCAGCCTGTAGCAGTACATGGGATTCTTCCATCCTAAGTGCAGGACTCTGCATTTGTCTTTGTTGATCCTCATCAGATTTCTTTTAGCCCAATCCTCCAATTTGTCTAGGTCGCTCTAGACCTTATCCCTACCCTCCAGCATATCTAACTCTCCCCTCAGCTTAGTATCAACTGCAAACTTGTTGAGGGTGCAATTCATCCCATCATCCAGATCATTAATGAAGATGTTGAATAAAACCAACCTCAGGACTGACCCCTGGGGCACTCCACTTGATACCGGCTGCTAACTAGACATTGAGCTGTTGATCACGCCCGTTGAGCCCGATGATCTAGCCAGCTTTTTATCCACCATATAGTCCATTCATCCAATCCATACTTTAACTTGCTGGCAAGAATACTGTGGGAGACTGTATCAAAAGCGTTGCTAAAGTCAAGATATACCACATCCACCGCTTTCCCCATATTCACAGAGCCAGTTATCTCGTCATAGAAGGCAATCAGGTTGGTCAGACATGACTTTCCCTTGGTGAATCCATGTTGACTGTTCCTGATCACCTTTCTCTCATCCAACTGCTTCAAAATGGATTCCTTGAGGACCTGTTCCATGATTTTTCCAGGGACTGAGGTGAGGCTGACCGGTCTGTAGTTCCCCGGATTCTCCTTCTTCCCTTTTTTAAAGGTGGGCACTATATTTGCCTTTTTCCAATCGTCCAGGACCTCCCCTGATCACCATGAGTTTTCAAAGATAAAGGCCAATGGCTCTGCAATCATATCAGCCAACTCCCTCAGCACCCTCGGCTGTATTAGAGCTGGCCCCAGGGACTTGTGCATGTCCAGCTTTTCTAAATAGTCCTTAACCTGTTCTTTCACCACTGAGGGCTGCTCACCTCCTCCCCATACTGTGCTGCCCAGTGCAACAGTCTGGGAGCTGACCTTGTCTGTGAAGACCAAAGCAAAAAAAGCATTGAGTACTTCAGATTTTTCCACATCATCTGTCACAATGTTGCCTCTGCCATTCAGTAAGGGTCCCACGCTTTCCCTGACCACCTTCTTCTTGCTAACATACCTGTAGAAACCCTTCTTGTTACCCTTCACATCCCTTGCTAGGAGCAACTCCAATTGTGCTTTGGCCTACCTGATTACACCGCTGCATGCTCTAGCAATATTTTTATACTGCTCCCTGGTCATCTGTCCAAATTTCCACTTCTTGTAAGCTTGTTTTTGGGTTTAAGCTCACTGAAGATTTCTCTGTTAAGCCAAGCTGGTCGCCTGCCATATTTGCTATTCTTTCTGCACATCGAGATGGTTTGTTCCTGCGCCCTCAATAAGGCTTCTTTAAAATACAGCCAACTCTCCTGGACTCCTTTCCCCCTCATGTTAGCCTCCCAGGGGATCCTGCCCATCAGTTCCCTAAGGGAGTCTAAGTCTGCTTTTCTGAAGTCCAGGGTCCGTATTCTGCTGCTCTCCTTTCTGCCTTTTGTCAGGATCCTGAACTCACCATCTCATGGTCACTGCTGTCCAGGTTGCCAACCACTTCTACTTCCCCTACCAATTCTTCCCTGTTTGTGAGCAGCAGGTCAAGAGGAGCATGGGCCCTAGTTGGTTCCTCCAACACTTGCACCAGGAATTTGTCCCCAACACTCTCCAAAAACTTCCTGGATTGTCTGTGCACTGCTGTATTGCTCTCCCAGCAGATGTCAGGGTGATTGAAGTCCCCCATGAGAACCAGGGCTTGTGATCTGGAAACTTCTGTTAGTTGTCCGAAGAAAGCCTCGTCTACCTCATCCTCCTGGTCTGGTGGTCCATAGCAGATGCCCACCATGACATTACCCTTGTTGCTCTGACCTCTAAACTTAACCCAAAGACTCTCAAGAGGCTTTTCTCCAGTATCCTACTGGAGTTCTGAGCAATCATACTGCTCTCTTACATACAGTGCAACTCCTCCACCTTTTCTCCTCTGCCTGTCCTTCCTGAACAGTTTATACCCATCCATGACAGTGCTCCAGTCATGTGAGTTACCCCACCGAGTCTCTGTTATTCCAATCACATCATAGTTCCTTGACTGTGCCAGGACCTCCAATTCTTCCTGCTTGTTTCCCAGGCTTCTTGTGTTCATGTACATGCGCCTAAGATAACTAGCCAATTGCCCCACTTTCTCAGTATGAATCAAGAGGCCTCCCCTGTTTGCACCCTCCTCCTTGTGTTTCCTCCTGGTATCCCACTTCCCCACTTACCTCCTGGCCTAGGTCACCATCCCCCAGCGAACCTAGTTTAAAGCCCTCCTCACTAGGTTAGCCAGCCTGCCTGCGAAGATGCTCTTCCCTCTCTTCATTAGGTGGATTCCATCTCTTCCTAGCATTCCTTCTTCCTGGAACAACATCCAAAGCCCTCTCTCTGACACCACCTGCGTAACCACGCATTTACCTCCACAATTTGATGGTCCCTACCTTTGATGATCAAATACAGACACTCCTTCTGAGTCAGCACCAAGGTTTATTTTCCTGAAGAAATAAACCATGACTAAAGTGAAGCTTGTTCTCTAATTTTTTTCAGTGGCGTGTAGGCGTTAGCATGTGCTTATAGAATAATACCTAGCACTTCTACAATGCATCTCTTCTTCAAAGCACAGTACATATATTCACTAAGCACCTGATTCTGTGACTTTTCCTGACAGTGAGTAGCACTTTGCCCTCCAAGCACTCCTGTCAAAATCAGGCATTCGAAACAAACAGAAGTACTTGCAGAGAAAGGTACTATTAAATTAGTGTGGGTGGGCAGGTGTGTGGGATGGGGGTGGGGCAGAATTTGGCACTACAGGCCTGATCCAAAGGGCACTGAAGTCATTTGAAGTCTTTCCATTGATTTCATTAGCCTTTGGGTCAAACCCTAAATGAGATGGACCTAAACCAAATCCCCCAGATCTGAACACTACTGAGCTTTGTGGGTCACCCCATCTCTATAACCAGACAAACCAAACTGCCAGATTCCAGCTTTGCAGCTTGAGACAAATGATACTAATTAACAGGAGCACTTTCAAGTGATGGTTGTTTGCATTTCTATTTAGATGTGCTTTAAGTTTGTAAGTATCATTAATTGTAGCCAGAAAAGATGGACAAACTGTTCTCCTCTCCTTACCTCACCCATGTCCCCATATAGACAAACCTTCATTTGTTTTAGGAACTAGATGCAAAGGGAACCATTTTTTTGAGCTATTGCAACACTTGAATATGTTTTCTTCCCATTTTGTGTTCCTTTCCTCTCCTGTTTTGGTTGAGACCTTAAATGCTGTAACAGGTCATCAGTTCAGTTGTGCAAACTCAAGAAATTGAATAGGCTTTGGGTAATTGGCTGAATTTTGGATGCTTATCTGAACTGAACTGAACTTGAACTTGCACTCTAAATATTTTGGGGTTTGTCAGTTGTTAGTAGGTGGGGACATCTGAAATCAATTTTGCAAGATGGACATTTTCAAACATCAAATTGCAGTAAATGGAATTTACTCTAGCTTTAATTGAGCTTTAGTTCCTGGGCAGGTGGTTTTCTCCCTCCTGACACATTCCTGTGACTCATTACTGCTGTCTCATGTTGGGCCAATCCAGCTTGTGGATTTCAAAGGTAAACTTACGATTTTTGTTCTGTTCCATAGTATGTTTTACTCCCAAACACAAAGTCAGGTTCAACGCAAGTGGATAAGATAAGGAAACACAAGCTGAGAGTAGAAATAGCTCACTTGACTGGTGAGCAGGGCATGATGTGCAGCCAGAACAAATGGAAGCTGGATCCTTAGGGCATATTAAATTCAGCCACCTCTGGCTGCAAACATGACACTATATAATATTAAAAATACCAAACTAGAGGCTGTCTTGCTTTCATACATTTTCTCACTTGAAATGATTTTGGTGTATTTTTTTCTGTCTCCTATATCTGGGCCAAATCCAGAGGACTTTATCCAGGCAAAATATCCACTAATTAAAGAATGAGTAAGAAGCTCAGAGTTTGACCTTCTGTTTACCTACATGCTTATCTCCAACCTCTGCAAAAATCTGTAGATCCATAAATGACAAAACTCTTTTGAGACCTACTGTCTCCTACTAGACTAATGAAGGTTCTAACTGGTGACATTCTGCCGTGAAACTGTCATTGTAGCTTAAAGAATGTTCAGACCACAGAGAGATGTTACTGATTTTGTACTGCAGTGAACTTCTGATTTTTCTGCTGAAGCAAATTTAAGACCGATCATCTCCTTTTTATAAATCCCATGTTTAAAAATGTACATGGTCATTGGTTAGTAAAAAGGTCTGTCGGGGTTGGGATGCTATAAAACTATGGCCACTGCTGGAGAAATTCTGCCCTGACTAAAACTCTCGGCAAAACTGTCAAAATTCACTAGGATTGCGAGGGGCGTCATTTAACGCAGAACTCGGCCCAGTGGATATGCAGGAGCTGTTGCTTCCATACAGCAAGTCAGGAATCTAGGCCAGGCTCTAATACAATCCCATAATCTGCTCTTGGCAAGCCCAGGACCAGGCCAGCATGCAAAGAAACAGGTATCCCATTCTTAAACTGGGGGATTGGAATCCCTGGGCCAGATTTTGGCCTGTGAGATAAGCCATTTGAATTGCTCCAGTAGTGCATAAGGCACCTTAAAGAGGAAATGGGTCCAATTCTCCTGTGACTGGTTAGTTCCTTCCCAACTAGGCCTGAGAGAGAGCACCTGGCTTCTATGAAGACTCAGGCAGCAGTTGTGAAAGGGGAATAGGGAAGGAGCAGTAAGGAGCTGGTGACAGTTGCCTGTCAGGAGCTCTATGAGACTCAAGAGAGCAGTAGTTAAGAGCTGCTGGTGAAGAGACCTAGTGCAGAGAGAGAACTGTTGGGAGAGTGCTATGGATAGGAGTTGCTGGAGAGAAATGGCCAGAGTGAGGGAACCCTGCTGAGTAGAAAACTTGTGCAGAGAATCCTCGATAAAGGGGAAGAACCAGCTCAGTCAGTGCAGGCTGAGCCCAGGAATCAGAGAGTTGATTCTGGAGGGAGGTTCCCATGAGCAGGGGTGGGACTCCAAGCAAAGAGGCCCGAGGAGTGGAATGCTGCAGGGAGCCCTCTTGCAGAACAGCTGGAGTTGAGGGCTGTGAGAGAAGAGCTGCAAGAAGCATGGAGAATTGCCAGAGATGTGGAGGCCCTGGAATAGGGGCATAGTAATTGGAGGAATTGTTGACTCATGGATGTGTGGCTTGGAGATGGGTCCCAGAGTGCAGGGCAGGAGGACCGCTGCATGTTAACCTGCCTTACTTTGGGATCGGAGGGCGGGGGTGAGAATTCTGACTTGGAGGAGCTTGCTGAAGGTGGAATTGTAGTAATTATTCCTGGATTCAAGTCTAGAATTGGACTCTGAGAGGGACAATGTTCCTTTTCCAGGAGGGGGACATGACCATTAGTCTAATCTGTGGTGAAGAAGATGGGCAGCTTGGTTGGCTCCAGGGACTGTAGGAGAAAACAGACAGGACTCACCTGTATCTCCACAGTCATGCAGGAGGGCAGCCTGGTGGTGGCAGCCCTTTTATATGATACCTTCTTAAACAGTCAACTGGCGATTCACTTTGTCTCAGAGAACTCCTCAGTGGTGTACAGCTGGAGACATAGCAAAGAGTGGACATGCCCAGTAGCAAAAAGGAAACACGTGGGGCTGGGCATGTTTAAATATGACACCATCTCTATATCATCTGTTGCTGATCCCTTTTCCAGTATGTCTGGGAAAGGAGAGGGCGTGGCTGGAGAACACTATGATGCCTGGCTGGTATAATGGCCCTTACAGGGCTCACACTGGTTCAGCTTATGGGGCTTGAGCCGAGAGTGCCCTAAATAGTGCCAGGCATGAATCAGCTGTTGGCCAGCCACAGGTTTGAGGGGAGAGAAAAAAAAAAAAAAAAAAAAAAAAAAAAAAAAAAGTTAAAGAAAAAAAAAAAAAAAAAAAAAAAAAAGGCAAAAGCCAACACTTCCACCCTGAAGTGTACCCCAAATGCTGATCTCATGCATCTGAGGGTTCAAGCACCTAACTATATGTACTCTTCAGCTGCCATGCTAGAATATACTAGTGTACTAAACATTACATATTGAACTGATAAATATGGGTGGGATTTTCAATGAAGTGCCTCAGGGAGTAAGGCACCTAATTCACATTGACTGTTGAGCCCCCCCCCCTCCCCATCCCTCCCATGTGTTGATAAAGTATTTTCAAAACAACATTTAATCTCATTTACACTTGCACTAGGACGTTCTGGGGTGTTTGCTGTAGATTGTAGACAGCAGCACACTGCAGGTGGCTGAGAGCAAGGAGCAAATACCGGAGTGGTATTTTCTCATCACATAGATGGACTGTAGCCTTTCTGCCTTGCCTTCTCATTCTAATGAAATTGTTCATCTTGCCAGCATGGGAGATGTACTCCAGCATTGCTATCCTACAAGATATTTAATCCTTTTAAAGAGCACATTCAGTTTGTATTAACATCTCAAGTGCACAGAGTTGAAGTTTTTTTGAAGAACACTGGTGCAATTCAAGCATTAGGGTTAAGTTAATTGAATCATTGGTTGTCTTAATGAGTTGTTAATTCTTTCTTCTTATCATTTTTAGCAGAATATTAATATACCAAAGGGATCCATATTTGGGCTTGACATGTATGGCTAGTGAGGCAACACTAACTAACATGCCAAAATCCTTGATTTGTAACTAGTCCAGGGAAAACAGTGGCAGTAAGGTTAGCATCTGCTGCCTTCCTGGCCAAAGAATCTAGCTCTTTTCTATATAATAATTTATATACAATTTTATAATGTAATTACCCTCCTGGTCTGAGATGTGAATTTTTTGCTTCATAATGACTAGAAATAATCAGTCTGGCATATCCCAGGACTTCCTGGCTGCAGATTTTGCCACGGGTTCCATCCCCCAGTACAGAATGTAGACTTTTATTTAAAAAATAAATAAATCTTAGCCTTTAAGGCTGCGATGATATTCTTTGCAGTGTAAACAAATAAAGTGATTATATGTCAATGGCTGTAGCTATCTCAGAGAGATGATTTCAGACTAAGGGCATTACCCATATTCTCAGCGTGATTGAACTCGGACATCAAATAATGTAAACTTGCTAATTGTTTTGCAGCTGGCCATTTAAGTGAAAAGTTGTTGTTAGAAGCAGTGGGAAAGCTAGTTGCTAACAAGGAACTAGAAAGTCAACACCCCCTAATCCTCCAAAATGATCACATCAAACCCTTCAAGAGAAGAAGGGAAAGAGTAGTTTCATCCCTTCAGCTGTGCCTATAGCTTCAACTGTCCTCTGGCCCAATTACTTCCCCAGATGCCAAAAAGCTCCACATATCCCTCTCCGAGCTGACAAAACTTTCAGCTTCCCCCTGACAGCTTCTCCAGTACGGATGTATTGCTAATACAAAATGCTGCAGCACAATGAAAATTGAACGTTCGCGCAATTGAACTGAATATCGAAGTAAATGACACTGGTGATACTTTAATGATGGTAGTTATTCAGTTTCACGGGGGATTCAATAAAAGTTTCAATTTTAAAATTTGCTTGAGGGCTGCCATGGAAATCCGAGTCCTACAGAATCCAGGGCTCCCTGCTGCAGAATTTAGCTCCAGCTTGTAGTACGGCATGTGAGCCTTGGAAATATATCACTTTAGTGTTGAAAGGATGGCTGCCCAAACACCCTATTATATTAATGCAACTTCAGAGTGTCTTTTTGGGAATGGTGTTCTTTTAACAGCAGGGTGCTATAGTACATTACTGTATTTGCTGTAGATGCTATCAAGGACAGAAAATATATTTGCTGAATTACTGGATTCCGTTTGAAGCTGTTGGTTGATGGGGGTTCCAATGAATATCAAGAGGAAGATCGTTATTAAAATACTTGCAGAATAACACAGTACTAGAGGTATGCTGCCAATAATTGAAACACTACATATAAGTACCCTGATACACCCCTTTTCATAAGCATGCTAATTTAGTGATGTGGTTGCACCTTCTTTGTAATGTCATTGAAATTTAGAGATGAAAGTGACTTAATCTGCTAGTATAAGGCTGACAGACCCCGGTTGTAGGTGGGCAGGATTGAACCTGGAACCTCTGAAGCTAAATGCATGAGCTAAAAGCCACCTGGCTGTTAGCTAAGGCTGTAGCAGATTCACTAATTTCTAAGTGGTCTCGGTGCCACTACATGGGACAGAGCACCGCACCCAAGAGGTGTGTGGGTTACATTAGGACACCTTATCTAGCTGTATCTCTTTCAGCGGACAGTGGCAGTAGTGCCATGCTCTCTACCTCCTCTGTTTCTTCATTGCCTCTGAACAGCATCCTCTTCTGGATGCTGTGTTGACCTACTGCCTCAACTGTTAGTGACACCCACCTCTCCTCTGCAACATCAAAGCATACGAGAAAGATACTTGTTTAGAATCTGAACCCAACTGTACCCTCTGGCTGGTGCAGATTCAAAAACAATGACTAATTAGTGGACCCAGTTAGTCAATATCCATGGTCAGTTTCCCCCAGCCATTTGTCTGCGCCCAGTTACAGAAATGAGATATTTTATCCTCTGCATGCACCAGTAGCTAAAGTGATAACAAATACCTCATTTTTGCTTTCTTTAATATTGGGATGTTCTATACCTTCTAGTCCTCGTGGCTTTATTCTAAGCATTGTGGAAAAAGATGAACAGGGACTTAATTCAGTATGGAGGTAAAGTAATTATGAAAGCAATTTCTAACATTCCCACAGAAGTTCATGTGGGAGTCAGGCTGTATCTGAAGCTCCAAACGCACATGCTTCCGGAGAAATGTCAGCAGCAGAATGGCAAGTGTGGGTGTGGCTGGAGTGAGTGTATAGCAGATACAGGATATGCTAAAAATACATGCATACTAGGAGCAGCTGCAATGACCCCTTCCTGCATTATACAGTTAGGCCAAGTTGAATCTTACTCTATTAGGGTACGTCTACACTACGAAATTAGGTCCATTTTATAGAAGTTGATTTTTAGAAATCGATTTTATACATTTGATTGTGTATGTCCACACTAAGTGCATTAAGTCGGCGGAGTGTGTCCTCACTATCGTGGCTAGCATCAACTTACGGAGCGGTGCACTGTGGGTAGCTATCCCACAGTTCCCGCAGTCTCCGCCGCCCATTGGAATTCTGGGTTAAGCTCCCAATGCCTGCAATGGCAGACAATCGTTTCACGCCTTTTTTCCTGGGTTACCCGTGCAGACGGCATACCACGGCAAGCATGAGCAAGTGCAGAATGGTGGTAGAATGTGCCTTTGGACGTTTAAAAGCTCACTGGCGCTGTTGATCAGACCTCAGCACAACCAACATTCCCAGTGTTATTGCTGCTGCTGTGTGCTCCATAATATCTGTGAGTAAGGGGGAGATGTTTATGGCAGGGTGGGAGATTGTGGCAAATTGCCTGGCATCCGATTTTGAGCAGCCAGACACCAGGGTGATTAGAAGAGCACAGCAAGGCGTGCTGCGCATCAGAGAGGCTTTGAAAACCAGTTTCATGACTGGCCAGGCTTCGATGTGACAGTTGTGTGTGTTTCTCCTTGATGCAAACCCGCCCCCTTTGTTGATTTTAATCCCCTGTAAACCAACCACCCTCCCCCCTTCGAAATAAATTAACTATTGTTTTCAAACCATACATTCTTTCTTTATTAATTAAAAAAAATGAGATAACGGACAAGGTAGCCCAGGTGGGGTGGGGGAGGAGGGAAAGACAAGACCACATTGCTTATTGTAGCCACTCTAAAAATCAAACTGTTTGAATGACAGTCTTCTGTTGCTTGGGCCATCCTCTGGAGTGGAGCAGCTGGGTTCCCTCCCCTTCTCCCTTCTCCCCCCTCCCCCCGCGTTCTTGGGCGTCTGGGTGAGTAGGCTATGGAACATGGGGAGGAGGGTAGGCAGTTATACAGTGGATGCAGAGGGGGTCTGTGTTCTTGTTGGCTTTTCTGCAGCTCCGACAGACTCTTCATCATGTCCGTTTGCTCCCCCATTAGCCTCAGCATCGTGTCCTGCCTCCGCTCTTCGCACTCACTTAATTCTTTCCTGGCCTCTGCCACTGAATGTCTCCATGCATTAAGCTGTGCCCTATCAGTGTGGGAGGACTGCATGAGCTCAGAAAACATGTCATCGCAAGTGCGTTTTTTTCGCCTTCTAATCTGCGATAACCTCAGGGATGGAGATGATAGGGGGAGCGTAGAAACATTCTACGCTCTACGATTCTGGGGGGACTGCATGGTCACTTGTGCTGCTGAGTTCACCACGCTGACCAAACAGGAAATGAAATTCAAAAGTTCCCAGGGCTTTTCCTGTGTACCTGGCTAGTGCATCGGAGTTCAAATTGCTGTCCAGAGCAGTCAAAATGGAGCACTCTGGGATAGCTCCCAGAGGCCAATACCATCGATTTGCGTCCACACTACCCCAAATTCGACCCAGCAAGGTCGACTTTAGCACTACGCCCCTCGCTGTTGATTTTAAGAGCCCTTTAGGTCGACGGAACGGGGTTGCTTGTGTAGACGCAGTCATTATAAAATCGACCTAACGAGGCTAAATTTGACCTAACCCTGTAGTGTAGACCAGGGCTTAGAGCTAGCCACAAACCCATGATTTTACTGCATGCTACAGCGACAGTGCATGACAGAAGATAACTACCAGTTGACTCATACTCAGATTCTCCTTTGTCCCTTATTTTCATACACACAATTTACTGATTTGGGGGAAGCAAAAAAAGTACTGTAATAAATCTATGTAGGACTTCATAGTTGTCACACTGGTGTGCATCTTGACCACCTGGTGTTTCCAGGCAATAGAAAGAATAGAATTAAGATCTTTGTGCTCTAAAAGAACAGGCCCTCCCCTCTAATGGAGAATCTCAATAAGCTGTTAGCAGTATAGAGCCCATGGCAAACAGCTAAGTGGTTCTGAATCCATCCGATGCAGGGCAGTGGTATTAGCCCGTTCTCAGTAATGATTAACTCCTTTCCCTTCACATTCTTAAAATGTTTTAGGGTAAAAACTTTGAAAAGCACCTAAGTAATTTAGAGGTCCAAGTCACATTGACTTTCACTAAGTCACGTAGGTGCTTTTGAACAATCTTACCCTAGCTATCAAAAGTTGAGCAAGAGATCCCGTTTAGTGACTGTATGACAACTGCCTGTAAAACAACGAAGGCAGCTTTATACTTGTCTGTACATTTGGCAAACTGTTTAATTGAATATGATAAGTGCATCAGTATACGAGTCCTATTCTATGTTGTCAACCCTGTACACTACCCCAAAAAAGCAGAATGTACTTAGTCTTAACAGAGTCTGCTTTTTTGGGAAATGTGCAGGGCTGAGTACATTGTGCTAAACAAACTAACTATAATAAAATACCCTGTTTGTTTTAAAATGGCTGTTTCCTTTTATAGGTTAAGATCTTCTAGGACTTCCATTTTATCTCCTTAAAAATATAGTCCAAGATTAAACTTGGCAATTAAGGTCTCAGCATAATAGCAATTAAGCATAATTCAGAGTGCTATAGCCTTCTCTTAGCTATTGGGTGGGGTGAGTTGGAAGGGGATCAATATTCCCACGCTTGATTGTTGTGAGGGATAAGGGTTTTCACTTTGGTTCTCTCTCTTACTCCTCCATATGGTGCACAGGAGGAGCCTGAGGCCTTGTCTACACACAAACGTGCACCGTTCTTCAAAACCGTATTTTAAAATTGATTTAGTTAAACCAGCCCAAGTTTGTGGGTAGATCATCCCTTAGTGACTCCTGCAATTCCTCCTTCCTCCCTTCCCCTCCCCGCCCAAGGGAGAAGGGAGGGAGATGGTCTGGAGCAGTCACTCTCATCTTTTGCAGACTACTCTACCTCTTTCAGGAGTCTGATTTATCTTGCATTTCCCCAAGTTTCACCTCACTTAAAAACTACTTGCTCACAAAATCAGACATAAAAATATAAAAGTGTCACAGCACACTATTACTGAAAAATTGCTTTCTCATTTTTACCATATAGAAAATAAATCAATTGGAATATAAATATTGTACATTTTAGTGTATAGTACATAGAGCAGTATAAACAAGTCATTGTATAAATTTGTAGTTTGTACTGACTTTGCTAGTGCTTCTATGTAGCCTGTTGTAAAACTAGGTAAATATCTAGATGAGTTGATGTACTCCCTGGAAGACCTCTGTGTACTTCCAGGGGTACGCATACCCTGGTTGAGAACCACTGTTTTGGAGGTGTAAATACTTCCAGATCTTTCTAGAACTGAGAGCCCAGCTTCCTGGATGATTGTGAAGTGCTGAGTACAGCATTTCATTGCTAGTATATAGCACAGGTAAGGTGTACGGCACTCTGTAATACACAAATAGAGAGTGACCCTGCACCACTCAGCATAGTATGAGAGGCCAGGTCTATGCAGGGAACACTTTGCCCATATAGCTATACTATACCAGCAAAGTGTTCGTAGTGTAGATGCAGGTTATACTGGTAAAACTCATGCTTTTGCCAGTATGGCTTATCTCAGCTCCAGCCCCTGAGTGAAAAAAGCTATACCAGCAAAAGCTCATCTACATTAGGGGCTTTTGCTAACATGGCTATGCTGGCCAGGGACCGCATCTCATCACTTCCCTGACAGCTATGCTGGCTGAAGTTTGTAATGTAGAGCTTCCCATAGGCACACAGAGTTCATTGGAAATGCAGAGGTGGAGATACTGCAGTAGGTATTTTTGATTGGTTTTTGCCTGACTATACAGGGGGATCTATGAAACTGACTAGACTTTGTCAGAGCACAAAGTTTGCAAACTGTACAGCTAGTGACAGAAATGCTTTTTCTTTAGTCCATTAGTTATTTTAAGTGCTATTTATGACAATGGGTAAAAATATTTAGGCAAAAGTTTGATTCATAAGCTGACAATATGCCATTAACTATCTTAAGCCACTTTGCCAGTAGTTATTCACTATTATTCTGTTCATTCTGCTCTATAGTATTTTGTGTAGGAACAGTTTTCTGTGCACTTTGCGTATAAATAGCTTTTATGGACTGTTTGTCTGGTGCACAGGGTGTGGTGCCCATGTGTTCTGGGAAGGGGAAGAAGGAGAAGTATCAACACCAGCGTTTCACTTCCTGCTACTCTTTGTTCTCTTGTAGAGAAATTGCATCAGGTTCCACTGCTTCCACCCCTTTCTTCCTTTGGTCACTCCCAGCTGTCATAGTGAGAGGCCTCCTGTTCTGTGTGGCTTAGATTCCCTCTCAGCAGCACCATTCCTTTCGCATTGCTATAGCTTGGGTTCTGGTTCCTATCTACTCATTGCCCTTCCCTCCTCTTATTCCCAGCTGCTTCTACTCCCTTCGCTTCCCACATCAAAGCAGGGAGCTGCCCTACCCTCAACCGGTCATAATAGGACTGCCCTTCTGCGACACTCTGGCCTTGCTAGCTTCCCTTAAGGCCTGAATGTCCCCCTGCTGTGGGAGTGGATGTCTCCCTTCTTCATGCTTCTGGAAGAGGGGTCTGCAACTCTGTGTGTGTTTAAAAACTGAGGTTTAATTTGCCCTTTATGGGGGATGGTGTTTGAAGGGGAGGGTGTCTGTTTGGCAAACTGAAATGAGGGTGGGCCATTGCTTTACGCTGCTCTGCACCTAAGCCTAAAGACACTGGCACGTCTCCTTGGCTTACACTTTTTAGCCTAGTCTGTACTAGAAAAATCTCCCTTTACAACTTGCAATGGGGCAATTAAACCTGACCGTTGTGAATCTGTTCAGCCTGTCCATATAACCAGGGGTTCTCAGCCTTTTTCTTGCTGAGACCCACCCCAATATGCTATAAAAACTCCAAGGCCCACCTGTGCCACAACAACTCGTTTTCTGCATATAAAAGCCAGAGCCCATGTTAGGGGGTAGCAAGCAAGCCAATTGCCTGGGGCCCCATGCCACAGGGGCTCCCACGAAGCTACATTGCTCAGGCTTCAGCTTCAGTCCTGCGTGGCAGAGCTCAGGGCCCCAGGCTTCAGCGCCATGTGATGGGGTTTTGGCTTTCTGCCCTGGGCCCCAGTGAATCTAACGCTGGCCCTACTTGGCGGACTCCCTGAAACCTGCTCGTGGCCCCCCAAGGAGCCCCAGATCCCTGGTTGAGAACCACTACATATAACCACTCCCTTCCATCATTGCACTGCAGCTTCCAAAACAGAAAACTTGTATGAATAAAATCACTGAAACTGCAGTAGCTCAAAGCTAGAAACAAACAGGAATACAAGAGACAGTGCACAGAGTAGTCACAGAAAGGGTTGCACGAGCATTAGGGACTGTGCTGAGAAGACCACTTGCAATGGTGCCCTTGCAGCGCCAGCACTTTCTATCCACGCTAGCACTAGAATGACATTGTGTGTGCCAGCGTACGGTATGCTGGTGATAGGCAAATGCAATTTCAAATTGGCTGGTAATATTTGTTTACCTTTGCAAGCACTTTTGAATGTGAGCATGAAGTGTGTTATAACTGCTCCACGAGCTTGTGGTAGAAATATAAACAAACTGGGAGGCAGTTTGTCTTTTGCCCGATAAAATTAACAAATGGCTACATTTAGTGTAATTTTATCACAAGTCTTGCAGTATTTGGTGTTTCTCCTAAAGCTCCTGCCCCTGGGTTCAACACATGAGAACCTCAGCTTTTACGATTTTTTAAAAAATTAGTTTTTAGTCCTCATGGTTACAGAGGAAAGTGAAAGAAAAGGTGAAAATGTGAACCCAAAGGGCTCCAAACACCAGAAGACAACCCCCGCCCCAAGCTTATTACTTTTAAGAACTCATGGGTTTTATTCTAATCTCGTGATTTTTGAATGCCTAGGTTAGAAATAGTGACCATACTTGATTTTAAAGAGACACTATTAAAGTTAAGTTTAAACCTCCTGATAGTGCATTCTGTTTGGGATATAAATCCTTTTCCCCAGAATTTCTGTGGTGCCCACTGATCTTTTTGATATGTATAGTATGGTATAACAGCATTTACTCAAACACCACTTAACTGACACACCATGGCTACATTTCAGCATTGTCTTGCAGCATATGTAACTTTCAGGTTACTCCTGATTAACTGAACCATCATTTCTCTAACTGTTTTCAATGTCTCAGAAATATTTTGAATAACTAGAATTCTAATCAATGGTATGTTTGTGTGTACTGCACCTAACACAATGGGGCCCTGATGTGGTTGGCCTCTAGGCATTACTGCAATCTAAATGTTAAATAATAATAAATTACTAATGCTGTGCAATCAAGATCGTAATATAAGAGCCTCGTACAGGCAAAATGTGACTTCTCCATGGCTTGTCACCCCTGTTGCTGTTTGACTTTGGCATACAGTGGGGTTAAAGACTTCAGTCTTAATGGTGTACAGTAACTCCTCACTTAAAGTCCTCCCGGTTAACATTGTTTCGTTGTTACGTTGCTGATTAATTAGGGAACATGCTCGTTTAAAGTTGTGTAATGCTCCCTTCTAACGTCGTTTGGCAGCTGCCTGCTTTGTCTACTGCTTGCAGGAAGAGCAGCCCGTTGCAGCTAGCTGGTGGGGGCTTGGAACCAGGGTGGACCAGCAGCCCCCTTATCAGCTCCCCACTTCCCTAAGTTCCCTGTGCAGCAGCTGCCCAGCAGTTCAGCTGTGTCCCTCCCCCTACTGCCATGTGCTGCTCCTGCCCTCTGCCTTGGAGCTGCTCCCCGAGACACCTGTTTGCTGTGTGGGGGGAGGGAAGGAAGAGGGGGGCTAATGTCAGGGTGTCCCCCTCCCTCCTGCTCCTGCACCCCGCTTACCCCATCTTCCATAGAGCAGGGCTCAGGACGGAGGGAGCTTGCAGCAGCTGCCCTCTCAGCAAGCTGATCTAATTAACAAGGCAGTGTACTTAAGGGAAATACGCATATCTCCCTCCATTCCTGCTGCCTTGTGTAGAGAGAGAGTTAACCCTTGAGGGCTCAGCCAATTGCTAGTTCATCATTTAGCAGTAAGGGAAATATCCCACCCTCTGACTCCTCCACCTCAACCAAGCTTCACAATCATCATCACTGTGTACCAGTATTAAATTGTTTGTTTAAAACTTATACTGTGTGTGTGTATGTATATATATATAATATAGTCTTTTGTCTGGTGAAAAAAATTTCCCTGGAACCTAACCCCCTCATTTACATTAATTCTTATGAGGAAATTGGATTCGCTTAACATCGTTTCGCTTAAAGTCACATTTTTCAGGAACATAACTACGTTAAGTGAGGAGTTACTGTACTTTACAGGAAGCTCAAAAGTATTATAGGGAGGGTTATACTGAGTTGTTAGTTTTGTACCCAAAGATCAAAACCACTCTGCTCTTAAGAGTATCTGGAACTTTTGACCCTGCTGATTAATGGTAGTGAACTGCTCATGGAACTAGTTGACTCTCTGAATTGCAGTGAGCAACAAAAGTCACATCTGATGGAAATGAACTAGCCATATACAGCGCATTCTCTACTGGAGAGAAGGGGCTAGAAGAATTCCTTTAATGAATTCCATTCCTTGTCATTATCCTGGTTGCCCTTAAAATGTCATTCCTTACATAGCATTGAAAAGGCTGTAGTAAAATGTGATCCATTTCCGCTCCTCCCATTCAAATTCATTTAACACTCGGTGTATGTCAAAACTGCAATGTAAACCCAGGGTTAGTAGGACTTGAGTTAGCAGACCGTGGGTTTGTTAATCTAGGGCTTGAGCATCTACCCTAATTTGTAACCCCAGGTTAGGAACTGTTGAACCCTGGGTCCCAACCTGGAGCTCCGACATCTATACTGGATAAAGTGGGCCCAAGTCCAACCACCCATATCCCAGACTTCCTTTGTTTGTGGTGCATTGTGGGAAAACTTGACTGTCCACCAAACTTCACTGTACAGAGGACAAAAAGTCAGCCCATGGGATTGTGGGATACTTTTGGCAGAGTCCCAGAGCACTGCATCGACACTGCAAAGCAATAGGGCTCGAACCTTGGGTCCCAGCTTGCCTCATGCTCGGCCCCTCTATCCCTGCCTGCATCCAAGCCCTGCATTAGTGTGATTTGTGTGTAGTTGGAAGGAGGATTAGGTTTGAGCCTGAGTTTGAACCCTGGGCTTACATTGCAGTGTAGACGTACCCTCATTGTTAGGAATAACTGTACAGGGAAGATGAGAAATCCAAATAGAGTAGTAATTGAAGAGGCAAATTTCCATCATGGCTCCTCTTCTATCCTATCATCTGAATCACTCCTTATGCGCACATTTTCTTTCCAACAATGAACTGTCCACAATTATTATTATCTACCTTATTCAATTGAACATGAAGTGTACTGAGAGGAAATTACACTGAAAAGATTCTGTGATCGGTACTGGCTCAATGAATACCTTTTGGGTAATATCTTTAGAGATGGCTCTGCTCCAAAAATAAGGCTCCAAACAACTCCAGACTTCCAGAATTGAGATCAGCCTTTCAATACTGATGACCCATGCATCTGAGCTTGGGTGGGTAGCCTGCGCCTCTGCCAGTGCCACAACGTCCACATGGCTATTTTTAGATCATGCCAAGCCTGCATGAGTCTGTCTACCGGGGCTGGGTGGCTCACTGCAGTGTAGACATACATTGATCGGTGAATTTAGAGTAACCTGTGGATATAGAGAACAATTGATCACAGTCCTATTTATAACAGTGCTTAACATATTTGAAGACTTATCAAGTTTCCCTCTTCCCCCATCTTCTTTTCTCAAGATTAAACATACCTAGGTTTTTTTAACCTGTCTTTATAGATCAGGTTTTCCAAACATTTTCATTTTTGTTGCTTTCCTCTGGACTCTCTACAATTTGTCCAATGTGGAACCCAAAACTAGACACACTAGTCCAGCTGAGCTCACCAGTGCTGGCAGGACAATTACCTCCTGTGTCTTATATACAATGCTCTTGTTAATACACCCCAGAATATTTGCCTTTTCCACAATTGCATCATATTGTCAGCTCATATTCAAGTTGTGATCCACTATAAACCTCAGATCCTTTTCTGCAGTACTACCACCTCACCAGTTATTCCCCATTTTGTATTTGTGCATTTGATTTTTCCTTCCTAAGTGAAATACTTTGCACTTGTCTTTGTTTAATTTCATCTTGTTGATTTCAGACCAATTCTCAATTTGTCGGGGTCATTTTGAATTCTTATCCTGTTCGCCAAAGTGCTTGCAACCCTACCCATCTTAGTGTCATCTGACAATTTTATAAGCATGCTCTCCATTTCATTATCCAAGTCATTAATGAAAATGTTGAATAATACTGGACCCAGGACAGAGCCCTGTGGGACCTCACTAGTTACCTCCTCCCAGTGTGACAGTGAACCATTGATAACTGCTTTTTGAGTGTAGTCTTTCAACCAATTGTGCACCCACATTATAGTGATTTAATCCAGCGCACGTATCCCTATAGTTTGCTTATGAGAGTGTGCAAACTAGACTCTGTCAAAAGCTTTACTACAATCAAGGTATATCATTTTTCCCACTCTCCCCCCCCCCATCCACTGGGCCAGTAACACTGTAAACCGAAGAAAGTAGTTTGGTAGTGAATGATTTATTCTTGACAAATCCATGTTGGTGGTTATCCTCTCTGTGCTTACAAATTGATCGTTTAATAATTTGTTCTAGTATCTTTCCAGGTATCAAAGTTAGCCTGACTGGTCTATAATTCTGCAGGGTCTCTTTGTTTCCCTTTTTAAAGATAGGTCCTATGTTTGCCCTTCCCCAGTACCCCATGAGTTCTCAAAGATAATTGCTAATGGTTCTGGGATGGCTTCAGCTAATTCTTTAAATACCGTAGGGTGAATTTTGTCAGGCCCTGCCGACTTGAATACAGCTAACTTCTCTAAATACTCTTTAACCTGTTTGTTCCCTACATTGGCTTGTGTTCATTCCCCCTTGTTGTTAATATTATGTTAAGTATCTGTTCACAATTTATTTTTTAGTGAAGATTGAAGCAAAATGGAGAGAATATTTTTAAGACAATAGGGCTCCACACCCAGGGGTGGTAGGTTGAACCCCATACTGGAATTTGTGTTTACTTTATGCTTGTGAAAGTATTTTACTTTCTTATTTTATAATAAGCACATGAGGAAGAAATCTTGTTGATTTACAACTGTTTATTTCTGCTGAGTTGTTCCACGACTGTATACAATGGTTCCTAACTATTTTTGCAGGAGCCCCTTTGGCTTGTTTTCGCAGATGGGTGTTCCCATTCCCTTCACATCCCTTTGCATCATGTCCCAACACAGTTCCGTTGCATCTCCTTTCCTCTGTTCTTTACTCTACCTCTCCTGTCCTTCCTCTGTCCTCTTTTAGCATACTGTTATTTCCCCCTCATTATGTTTTATTTTTAGTCCTTTTGGCTCTTTCATTATTTTTTTGACTCCCCATCATAGTAGCTCTATCTTCTCTATTCTTTACTTGACAGAAGTTACAAGCTGCTCAGGGACCATGCTATGAACATGCTGCCCAGGCTTGAGAATTCCATAGTCATAAGTCACATGGCTGCATTTAGTGGCAGGGGAACACAAACAAGAGAGGTTTCAGAGTAAAGAAGCTTGAGTGAGGAAGTTGCTGTCCTGTAAGCATCAGATGCTCCCACCGCTGGCTATATTAGGATTACTGCTGACATGGGGAGGACAGGTAAGCATTTTCAAAGAGCTGACAGGTGCTTACCTACAGCTGTAGGAGCATGCATGTTTGGGGGTATGATGAATCTGAAGTCAAGCATGAATTCATCCCTAAGGCCAGGTCATTCATTTGCATCTGCTTCTTTTGGGTATATAAAAAGTCCAGCAATGGAGTAGTCCTCTGAGGCAAGGGGCTCCCGGTGTCCCCTTGGGTCAGGGTCTCGTGGACCAGACTCTTCTGTTTTCAAGGCCTTCCCTCAACTAGATTTTCCCACACCAAGGGTAGACTCTTGTCTTTGGCACTCCCTAGGTAGTCGTACGTGAACCCAGGCCCAGCCTCTCCACCAGGTTCCATTCAAGGACCCAGTGGTAAGCAGCTAAATCCTGCACCCCAAAGTGCTATACTTCTGCCTCCCTGGATCACTTCCTACCCGCCCCTCTCTTCCCAATAGATAAAGTCATTTATTAGCTGAACTCAAAGATAAAGTCCTTTGAAGAGGTGTGACTTCCTCCTTCAAGGAGTTGACCAAGTCCCTATAAACAGACCTCAGGAACTCCTGCCGTGCTCCTTCACAGGAGCTCCGAATATAAATCTCTTAACCTCCACTGTCTGCCTCCTCCTGAGCTGCTCTGCTCCCCTTTTCATGGAATCATAGAATCATAGAATATCAGAGTTGGAAGGGACCTCTGGAGTCGTCTAGTCCAATTCCCTGCTCAAAGCAGGACCAATCCCCAACTAAATCATCCCAGCCAGGGCGTTTTCAAGCCTGACCTTAAAAACCTCTAAGGAAGGAGATTCCACCACCTCCCTAGGTAACCCATTACAGTGCTTCACCACCCTCCTAGTGAAAAAGTTTATCCTAATATCCAACCTAAACCTCCTCCACTGCAACTTGAGACCACTGCTCCTTGTTCTGTCTTCTGCCACCACTGAGAACAGTCCAGATCCATCCTCTTTGGAACTCCCTTTCAGGTAGTTGAAAGCAGCTATCAAATCCCCCCTCATTCTTCTCTTCTGCAGACTAAACAATCCCAGTTCCCTCAGCCTCTCCTCATAAATCAGGTGCTCCAGCCCCCTAATCATTTTTGTTGCCCTCTGCTGGACTCTTTCTAATTTTTCCACATCCTTCTTGTAGTGTGGGGCTCAAAACGGGACACAGTACTCCAGATGAGGCCTCACCAATGCCAAATAGAGGGGAATGATCACATCCCTCTGTCTGCTGGCAATGCTCCTACTTATACAGCCCAAAATGTCGTTAGCCTTCTTGGCAACAAGGACACACTGTTGACTCACATCCAGCTTCTCATCCACTGTCACCCGTAGGTCCTTTTCTGCAGAACTGCTGCCTAGCCACTCAGTCCCTAGTCTGTGGCAGTGCATAGGATTCTTCCGTCCTTAGTGCCCTTGTCCTTGTTGAACCTCATCAGATTTCTTTTGGCTCAATCCTCTAATTTGTCTAGGTCTCTCTGTATCCTATCCCTACCCTCCAGCGTATCTACCACTCCTCCCAGTTTAGTGTCATCTGCAAACTTGCTGAGGGTACAATCCACGCCATCCTCCAGATCATTAATGAAGATATTGAACAAAACCAGCCCCAGGACGGACCCTTGCGACACTCCGCTTGATACCGGCTGCCAACTAGACATGGAGCCATTGATCACTGCCCGTTGAGCCCGATGATCTAGCCAGCTTTCTATCCACTTTATACTCCTGTCTTTCAGCCCATACTTATTTAACTTACTGGCAAGAATACTGTGGGAGACCGTATCAAAAGCTTTGCTAAAGTCAAGGAATAACACATCCACCGCTTTCCCCTCATCCACAGAGCCAGTTATCTTGTCATAGAAGGCAATTAAGTTAGTCAGGCATGACTTGCCCTTGGTGAATCCATGCTGACTGTTCCTGTTCAATTTCCTCTCCTCTAATTTCTTCAGAATTAATTCCTTGAGGACCTGCTCCATGATTTTTCCAGGGACTGAGGTGAGGCTGACTGGCCTGTAGTTCCCCGGATCCTCCTCCTTTCCTTTTTAAAAGATAGGCACTATATTAGCCCTTTTCCAGCCATCCGGGACCTCCCCCAATCATGAGTTTTCAAAGATAATGGCCAATGGCTCTGCAATCACATCCGCCAACTCCTTTAGCACCCTCGGATGCAGTGCATCTGGCCTCATGGACTTGTGCATGTCCAGCTTTTCTAAATAGTCCTGAACCACTTCTTTCTTCACAGAGGACTGGTCACCTCCTCCCCATACTGTGCTGCCCAGTGCAGCAGTCTGGGAGCTGACCTTGTTGGTAAAGACAGAGGCAAAGAAAAGCAATGCGTACATTAGCTTTTTCCACATCCTCTGTCACTAGGTTGCCTCCCTCATTCAGTAAGGGACCCACACTTTCCTTGACCACCTTCTTGTTGCTAACATACCTGAAGAAACCCTTCTTGTTACTCTTAACATCCGTTGCTAGCTGCAATTCCAAGTGTGATTTGGCCTTCCTGATTTCACTCCTGTATGCCTGAGCAATATTTTTATACTCCTCCCTGGTCATTTGTCCAATCTTCCACTTCTTGTAAGCTTCTTTTTTGTGTTTAAGATCAGCAAGGATTTCACTGTTAAGCCAGGCTGGTCGCCTGCCATATTTACTATTCTTTCTACACATCGGGATGGTTTGTTTCTGCAACCTCAATAAGGATTCTTTAAAATATAGCCAGCTCTCCTGGACTCCTTTTCCCCTTCATGTTATTCTCCCAGGGGATCCTGCCCATCAGTTCCCTGAGAGAGTCAAGCGCCTTCTCCAGGCTGTGCATATTTTGCAGGTGTGGTGGGGCCAGAGCAGCTTTTTAACCCCTTCCTTTCCAGTGTGGGGTTTGTATCACAGTGAGATATAGGATACTGGGCTAGATAGTCCTTTGTTCTATATCAGTGTGGCAATATTTAAATTATATTCTTAAATCAGTTTGTTACCACTGACACTATCAACACATTAGGATTCCTATACTCAAAACATGCGAGCTCAGAAACGTGTATACATCTATCTTTTAGCCTCGTATGTAAAATCAAGCTTCTTAGATCCTATGTCAAGACTGTTCATAAGGACCTAATTCCTCTTTGGCTTTCAGTGAGAAGTACAGTATGCACAAGGCCAAACTACTGTTGTACTAGACAACTCACTTCACTGATGTATTTTTAACGACCAGCAAAATGGTCATCATACATCTCAATGATGCTTCTAATTGTAGGCATAAATCTCGAAACCTGTATTAATAGGGCTAGATACCTATTTTTCTGTTTTATATATTCTTAAACATGTTTGGATTCTTGTATAATTGTATTCAGTTGTCCTCCTACTCAAATTTTTTAAAATAATGGTGGTGTAGCAAAGTGAAATAAATTTATTTTGCCACAGTTGCATTGCTGACTTCAGCAAGTCTGTTTTATTCATTCATGAGAACATACCACAGCAAGCGACTAGAGAAAGAGTTTAGATCCACTGTTGTTAGTTATTCAGTATTTTTAAAAAAACATTAAGGTATGTGATGAACTGTTCTGACCCCACCCAGAAGTTCATGAGGGAAGGCGTTAATCTGTCATTCTAATTAAACGAGATCACAAATATCTGCCTTTATTTATCTGTGGGGATCTGTAAAGTATCAAGGCAGAGCCAACGGTAGGCAAGCAATGAGTCACCCTAGAAAAGGGATGTGCCATGGGAAGTCAGGGGCTGGGCACTGACTAACTATATTTAGTCAGAGAGAAGGTGGGGTGGAGAGGAATGTGGGCAGGATGAGCTGCTCTGTACATTTGGGAGTTGGCTGAAGCAAGCAACCACTTAAATGTTATTTTAACTAAAGAAAGCTGGGATTGCATTTATGTGTAGCACTTAAAGTGGTGGTACACTTTTAATGCTAGTACTGATCTGCAATAAATTGCACAGTGGTATTGTCTAAACTATATATTGATGTGCAGACTTTCTTTTTTTTAAATGGCCTTCCCCTGACTGCCATATCCCCAGAGCATTGTGGTAATTTAAGGGTAGTGACTACACTAAATTTTTATAGTTTTTATAGTGGGTATATTTTAATATGCTGTTTCATCTTTGCATATCTTCTCACTGTAATCCTTTTTTAATAGTGATTATGTTGTATCACATAGAGACCCTTTCCTGGAGATGGATCCCAGGGCATTTTACAAATTATAGTTTCTGTATAAATTATTGGACTAATTCTACCCTTAGATACAGACTGACAGACACATGAACACACTCCTATTAAGAAAGGGGGGGGGGATTGTTTGATTGTTGATTATTCCTTTGACAGACATCTGTTCAGAACAGTGGTTAACTGACTAATAGTGTTTCTTTTATCAAAATATCAGTACAAGAAAATTCATCTACGACTCCACCATCCAACAACACTCAGTCGACTCCAGGTAAAACTACGTCCTTTTATAATCTTATGTATAATCTGCTTAGAACAGACACATTAATCAATGATATTTCATAGATTCTTGAAGTCTAAGGCAACAAGGGACCATTAGATCTTTTAGTCTGACCTAGTGTATAGTAAAGGCCATTGAATTTCATTCAGCTACCCCTGTATAGAGTCCAATCACTTGTCTTTGGCTAAAGCATATTATCCAGAAGAGCATCTAGTCTTGATCTGAAGACATCAATAGATGCTTCCTTTGGTAGCTTGTTCCAATGATTAATCACCCTTACTGTTTAAAAATGTGTGCCTTATTTCTCATTTG
>NW_020665057.1:508362-511620 GCF_002925995.2 Terrapene triunguis | reverse complement strand
TTAAGGGTGCTACAGCTGATTAAAGAAAAGATTACCAGAATTTTTTATCATGAGCAAAACAACATATATTTCCCTAGCCTTATTCTTGGAAACGGCTGAACATTTTCACTAATCTTTCCCCCCTCCTCTCAGAAAAATTCAGCCTGCAGAAGACATCCAACATTACTGGTCAGTAGTCAGACTGACCAATGCAACCTACTGAGTTCATTTTACTAATTATCTCTGACTACAGCTCTACGGGATATAACGTGACCCAATACAACATGAATTCAGATATAACGCAGTAAAGCAGTGCTCCGGGGGGGCGGGGCTGAGCACTCTGGCAAATCAAAGCAAGTTCGATATAACGCAGTTTCACCTATAACGCGGTAAGATTTTTTTGGCTCCCGAGGACAGCATTCTATTGGGGTAGAGGTGTATTTATGTTGCCGAATTGAGTATCCTGTCAATCAGTCCTGTGGATTTCAAATAGAACAAAGGACACTTGACAGGCTCATCTGATCAGGGCTGGCTCTAACTTTTTTGCCACCCCACGCAAAGAAAAAGAGCGCCACCCAGCCGTAACACCCCCCCCCTCCAGCGCCGCGCCACCGAACCCCCCCCCAAGCGCCACACCACGCCGCCGAAACAAAAACAAACCACCCCCCCCGAGCACCGCCCGGCCGAAACAAAAACAACAACAAAAACCTCAAGCCCTGCCCCGCCAAAACAAAAAAACAAAAAAAACCCGAGCACCCACCACCACCCCAAGATTGACCGCCCCTTACAAGGTGCCGCCCCAAATACGTGCTTGGTCAGCTGGTGCCTGGAGCTGGCCCTGCATCTGATCCTGCCACCCACGTGACCAGAGCTCTTTTTAATTCCAAAGTTGGTTTTGTTTTGTTTTTCCCTAGGGTAAGAAATCCCAGAATCTCCAAAGAATAAATATTAACTACTCCTCCAGATGATGTCTTATCTATTAATGTGTAAGCAAACACTGGGTCTAATTCTGCTCTCTCAACAATGTAAATCAAAAGTCATATCTCCACTGAAGCAAATAGTTACTTCTGATTTACACCAGTGTCAGTGAGAGCAGAACTTCCCCCCCCCCCCCCCCCCGAAACATGCTGCTTTTCATTTTAACCTATTTTAACATATATCCTTTTTTCTTTTTACTTGGAATCTTTCCAAATGCAGGGTCCACTCCTGAAGTCTCTATTCAGTCCCTAGTCAGCTAAAACTATCAACGAGGTGCATTCTCATTGAAATTTTGCCTAAGGACTTCAGGATTGGACCCCCTATGAGGAAGATTTCTCAGATCGTAAAATCCAGTACAGTCGGCAGTCTGTGCTCCAGAGAGACCTAAGGTTGAAATAACAGGTGGTAATGTAGCTAGCTGGAGTTGAGTTACATTGGCAGAGTTACAGTCTGCAATATGCCTTGCCCTAGCCAACTGTAAGTCTTTCACTTCAGTAAACATCAAGGGCCTGATTCTAATCATGAGCAGCTGCAATGAATTCTGTGGTGTTGCATTAGGTGTAAAATCAGTGTAAGTGTCGCAGGGTGGGCTCTTCACCCTGGATTTCCCTTTGCAAGCAGTCCTCACACACACTTATGTAAATTCACCATAGTGTACTTCATTTATGTCTTATGCAGCTTCGTGTCCCATCACCTTAAGGCTTTTTCCAAGCTTCAACATACCCCGATGGCACAGGGTGGGGGAATAAGAGGTCTCACCTCTCTGAGATCCTGAGCTTCTTTGCCCTTTTTCCAGCCTCCCTCTCTCCCATTTAACAGTCCCAGCAGCCGATGACCTGAATCCCTTTAACTGATTAATCATCCAGTCCTAATAAATTATCTCACAATTTGGCCCATGTGAGCCAGTCGTAGACTACTCCCATTCTGTCATTTACCTTCCCTCCCCCACCTTTAAAAATGTGTTTCCTCCCTGGGCCCTTTCTTTCCTCTAGGGGCTGCTGTCCCCTCCCATGTGCAAGATTTCTTTAAACTGGCTCTCTAAAATCTTTATAGGCGCCCTCTCCATTTTCCATCTGTAAAAGTTACATTCTGATGGAGGGGTAGCCTCTTCCTCTGAGTGTCTGTCCATCTGTCTTCACATCATGGGCAACCTTTTGCAGCATCAGACTTTTTGCCCACTTTTGAAGTCTCCCCATCTACAATATCACCCACCGTACCCTGGATTTCAATAAGCTGTTGCCCTTGCTTCTGGATCTCTCCGGTGCTCAACCTTTTTGCCTTGCCTTTCGCCGATTTCATCTAACTCATCTGCTTCTACTTCTTCCTCCTTTTCATACCTCTTTACATTGGGGTTCTTCCCCAGAAATTTGGTTCTTCGCTTGTCTCTTGTCTAGTCTGTCCAGTTTCTTCCTTTGGCTTCTTGGCCTCTTTCTTGTCTCACCTGCTCCAGTTCTTCCCTCTCTAGCCATTTGCTTCTTTGGGCATGTCTCTTCTTCCTCAAAGGAAAAGGGCTCAAATGTATTGCAGTTAACACAGGTTTGGGCCATGTCTTGACCATCTGCCCTTGCTTCCACCGAAATGTTCCCCAAATCTCCAGAGACATCCTGGCTACTGGACAGACTTTCCCTTCCCCATGAATGCACGTTAGTTTCAGTCTTTCCCCTGGCTTCATCCAGTAGGGCTTCATCCCGTCTCTCCTAACCAATGAGCACCAATGTGTCAGAATCTACCAGGCCTTGTCCCTCATTGCCCCCCCCCCAACTCTCATGGAGCCGGTGGGCATTTGTTTTGACTGCTTCCCAAAGGTTCCATCCACCCACAGAACTCAGCAGGATTACAGTCCATGTAGGGGCAGTCCCTCTTCAGATGTCTTGAGCCCCAACAGTGGTAACAAACAATTTGACAGTTTGTGGGCAGGGTTTCCTTCCTCCCCCCTCTTATAGTTGGTTGTTCCCCACTTTTCCTCTCTAGGTCATGCCCTTTACATGGACAGTTTGTTTTACTAGGGACAACAGCCTCCGTGAACTCCACAGTGAGTTTAATGGCAACTTCTAAAGTAGCGGGTTGGTGCCTCTGCATCAAACTCTGGTGACCTCAGGGAGACTCTGCAACAGCTGTTCCAAAATAATGGATGCCCTGATCCCCCCCACTTTTTGGTCACCTGGCCTCATCCACCTAGTGGCCCAGTCTGATAACTTTTGTGCAATGCAACTTGCTGCTTGAAACCTTTGCCTGTTTCATTCTGCCAACAGACTCATATGATCTAAAATGGCTGCCTTTATGTAGGGTTACCATATGTCC
>NW_020665057.1:464605-498362 GCF_002925995.2 Terrapene triunguis | reverse complement strand
GGTAGTGGGGGGCAGTTGAAATCAGATGAGGAGCTGGGGCGGGTTAGACAGCAATAGGATAGACATAGACTGGAGGGGACGGGGAAGAAGGGTCTTTGACTACTAGAGACCACTCCGTTCTCCGAACATTTGATTCGCGGGAAGCAGGGGAGGGGGAAGAGTAGGGGGCGAAGCGTTCAGGGGAAGGGGCAGAGTTGGGGCGGGGACTTTGGGGAAGGGGCGGAGTTGGGGCGGGACCGGGGGCCCTTGGAGTGTCCTCTTTTTCCAGGACTGCAATATGGTAACCCTACTTTATGGTATCCTAATCCGCAGCTTGTTCAGCACCATGTAGGCAGCTTGAGCTTCTCCTGAGAGATAGGGAGCTAATCGGAAGCCCCCTACTGTCTTTTCCCAGCCTGCTCCCAAAGCCACCTTCTCAAACATCAACAAAAAGCCATTGGGATCATTCACTAGGCCCATTTTGCCCAAGCCTGTGCCCATCACTTAGATATCACTCCCTATTGAGGGACTCAACAGCTTCTCCGGGAGCTGTTGCTGCACCTGCAATTGGCCTGCAATAAAATGCTGTAGGCTTTGTTGTTTTGCTGCCCAGGAAAACAAGGATTATCTCTCGGTGCACTGGGTCATCTGAAACTCCTGAAGGGGTTTCTTTAACTCCATTTGTTGCGCAACTACCCGGCACAGGAACATCTCCATATTGCCCAATCTGCCACTCCTTATCATCATCTTCTGTCTCCAGTTCTTTGCCTACACCAGAGTGGGAAATCCCAGATGTCAGATGTCACAGGGGCACTCTTGGCAAGCAGCCCTCATATGCTGCCAAGTTAATGGGTGAAATCCAGCCCCCTTTGAAATCAATGGTAGTTTTGCCATTGTCTTCAGTGGAGCTAGGATTTTACCCCGTGTATTTAGATAGGCTTTTCCTTAGTGGAGTGAGTTATTAGGGACTGGGAGCATGGGTGGTGTATTCTGGTTTGCTGGTTTTCTGTGTGGAGAGGGGAGTTCTTTCAGTATTGCTGATGTTGTCAATTTAGATGAATTATGGTGTTTTAAAAAAGATATTAATGCAAGTGGGCCTAGAGATATGTGATAGAGATGCTACATGTACTGGGGTGGGGGAGTGGGGAGAATAGGTAAAATAAAGAACTTGAATGTTCTTTCTTTCAGTTGCTTCAAATGTTACCTGGGAACCAGTTTCCCAGACTAGCTCTTCACAACAACCAACACAGGTCACTACATCACCATCATCAATAACAGAAGCAAGTGACAAAACTAGTAGTGACAAGTGTTGCTGACCAGCTGTTGAACCCATTGGAGGCTGCATTTCTAAACAATAGTGTGGAACAGTAGAGAGCACAAACAATGTAGTTCTGGCAGTAAAATTAGGGATTTGAGAGCAAGTGTTCTCTTAGCTATTAAGTTTACTTCTCAGATACTTCATTCCACAGTAAACGTCTCCATAATGAAGTCCTACTCCAGTGGCTCAGACAGTAAAATGTTTCATTTTTTATGAGAGAGATGGCTTTGAACCAATGCACTGGATTTGAACAACCTTGTAATTTGAGGAGGTGGGATGATAAGGTCTTTGGTTTGTCTGTTTTTTAAAAGACAGTGGATAATCAAGACATGACCATATAAAGTGATCAGAGTGGTCCCAGAATAGCATTCCCATATGTAAACAATAAAGCCCAGATTTTACACAGTTCTAGTACTGGATCAAAACAGATCAGTGTGGCATTTATTAAGGAGCTTTGAGAGGAAAATGGAGGCAGGGTGCTACAGAGCTGACCCTGTTACAAACAAGCAGGAATAGAAGCCAGCTGCCTCTCCCTCGGCTGTGTTAACTGAAAAGGGAGTTAAATTTAGTACAAACTTTTGTCCCTAAAGTAAATAGATATGACTCTGAGCAGATCTATTGAGTAAGAAGGTGCTATTTTCACCATTACTTTTCAAAGCTAGAATAATACTTTGGCCCCGTTTCAGCAAAACACTGAAGGATGCACTTTTTACATATGCTTAGATGCTTTACCAAATAGGAAAGGACTTCACCATATAGCTTGCTTAAGTGCTTCACTGAATTGGGGCCTTTAAAATATTCATTTTTTAAGTTATCATAGAACTTAAAGATGGAAATATTTATTTGGTTATGTAGTCCAGCACCCTAATAGTGCGTGATGGCTTCCCAGCATATTTTCCAAAATCTTGTTGAGTCTAGTTTTAAATGGTATAAGTTACCAAGGCTTCTTTTTCTTTCCTTAAATCTGTGTTCTATAATCTAATGGATTTAACTGCTTCAAAGTGAGCATAGGATAATTTAGGCTAGGGAAGAGTAACAATTTTAACAATATTAACAATAGTAACAATATTACTCCCAGTCCCCACCCTTTGGGCCTGAAAATTAGTCCTCTCTTTTACTTGTCAGTTACACCTTCAAATTCTGTACGCATCAAAATTCAGGCTTTGCCTTTGTATTGAACAGTCTAATGTGTTTGGTCCTCCTTTTCCACTGTATTTTGACCAGCATTCAGGTTCTGTTATTGCAGAAAGCATGGGTGAACAACAGGCTAAAATATTCCCAATGCAGAAGCTGTTGAAGTGTGGGAGAAAGTGTCAAAAGCCCTAAGCAAAAATCACTAATGTGGCTCCTTTTGGTTTGATAGAGGTTCCTGACTCAAGGGTATCAGTGCAGCACAGCCATCTGGAACTAAAACATACCGACAGGTAGGGCTCCTGGCATGTGAGGAAATGCTGATGAGGAAAAGCATGCCTGTCTGTGCAGCTTAGTTCCAGGTGGTGGTCAGTATTGATACCCTGGAGTAGTCCAGGCTTGGAAACCTCTTTAATATTTTGAAGCAATAGGGAAGAAAGAAAGTGGGGGAAGTCTGGTGAGTGGTATATTCCATAAGCAAAACATACATTAATACATAGAGATGGCCTTGAGCTGGAAAAGGCCCAAAGATATAGGGCCTCAAAATTTTTGGGCATTTGAATTGAAATGGGTGCTGACATTTTAATTCAGGACCATTTCAATTGATATGATTTTCCCTGTCCACCCAACACACCCTCAGCCTGTCTGCATCTTAATGGGTGGTGCTTATTATGTGATCTTACTTACTTACCTGCCACTTGGAGTAAGAAATTAAAATGTTCAATTTAACCAACTAATTCCCATTTATAGACGACTACCAAAGAAGCAAATTTTCCCTGATTATATTTGCAGTCCTTACCCAACCTTTACTCTCTTTAAATCAATGGGAGCTTTCATTAAGGACTGTGGGATTTAGCCCCATAATCAAAGTAGGGTAATTTCAATTTTCATTCACTGTTAAGGTCTTGATTGGAAACAACATGAAGGGTGGCCTTTCTTGCATGCCCACTCTAGGGGGAGAAGAAACACAGCAAGCTTTCTTCCATCCATCTCCCCGCCCTCCAACTGCTTCTGCAAATTAATAAGACAGTATATAGCTGTCTCTGGAGGGCAAGGGTAGTGTTGGATTTTTAAAAAATCAACAAATTTTTTTCCATCCCAAAATGCAATTTCATCAAAGCCAGAATGTTTTGCAGAAATGTAACAGTTTTGACAAAAAATATTGTTGGGAAGGTATTTCAAGTCCAGGATGGAATTTCTGATGAAAGCGATACTGCAGAATAGCAAGACTGGTAGGTCGCTTACCTGGGATGGGAGAGGGAGACCCAGTTTAAAATCACTATTCTGCCTGATTAACAGCAGGAATTTGAACCTAGGTTTCCTGCATCCCAAATGTTCAATTGGCTATTCTGGGGTGAGTCACTCTTGTTTTGATGCAGAATGGAAACAAATTTTGAAACCTCATAATTTTTCACGAAAGGTGATCGTGGCTTCATTACCTGCATTCCACCATCTTTATTTGCCCACTGGAGGGATTGGGGGGGGAGGGAGTTTCCTGTGTCCTCGTTTCCCACTGTGACAAGTACACAAGACAGACCAGAATTTTCCCCATAATATGGAGACTAGTCTATTAGAATATTGGCCACTACCTTTCTTTTTCAATTACTCTTCATTCCCTCCCACCACCCCATCTTCAGTGTGTCTCAGAGTACAAATGACAATAATTCAAGATTGCCTAATGAAATTTTAAATTTCACCTTAAAAAAACCACTAGGCTGGATCTATAATAAAAATTAGGACTTTCTGCAAAAGAACATATATATTGCTTTTTAACTGGGGAAATCACTTTCCCCACGCCAACCCCTGGTAAAAGCTCCAGAAGATGATCCTATCCACACAGCAGAGATTTGACAGCTCTCCCCATCTCTGCTACTATTTCTGTTGCTGCTGTCACCTTTCATTATAAATTTGGAAAAAGCCCTCACAACGTCTGTGTGCTTTGTGAAAGAATGAAATAGCCTCTTTTCTCAGTCTACCATATTTCTTCCCCTCCACAGGGACTCTTTCCCTCTCCCTCTGTTTATTGATATATTAGGCCAAACATATTAGGCCACTCTCCTTTGTCTTTTATTAATATTTGAGGACAACCCCAGTAGCTTTTACTAAATCAAAACTACTGCATCTGCCCTGCAGTCCACAGCCCCAAACAAGAGCTGTGTGTAAGATCCAGAGCTTGTTTCTCTCACTAGCAAAAGTTGGTCCAATAAAATATATTACCTCACCCGCTTTGTCTCTCTGGTATTTTTGTTTGTAGTGAACTACAGATGCAAAAGACCAGACACCATCAAGTGTGTATATAAATATTTGAATTCTATAATTAATATACTTTAGACCTCTGACTACCAGGGGCACAATCAAGTAGACATTTACTGTGAGGTTTTCAAAGCTGCCTTGATTATTGGAACAATGATTTACCATTAATTTGAATGGGGATTGGGCATCCCAGTCCCTGAGGATTTTGATGTTGCACTATGCCCTAGAGGATAGAGCACTGGACTAGAACTCGGGAGACCTGGTTCTGCCATTGGCCTGCTGGGTAACCTTGGAAAAGTCACTTCCTTGCTCTGTGCCTCAGATTCCCCATCTGTTAAATGGGGATAATGATGCTGACTTCCTTTATAACGTGCTTTTGAGTTGTGCTGATAAGAGCTGGGTTTTATTCACATCTGCAATCAGCTGCATGTGCTGTTGACTATAGGTGCAAAATTAGAGGCCTGAGTGAATCCTCTTATAAAATTTGGTCCTCCGTGTGTGTATGTGTAAGGAATAAGCTCCACAGAAATCACTTCCTTTTCCACTTAAAATCTCTTACGGGAAATAGAAAGATTTTGACTGGAAACGCACACTGTTTCTTTTGGCCTGAAAGATGCTTAACCAAAGTAGCCTCAATTTCTGAAGTGTGTCTATGAATTACTAAGATGGTTGACTATACATCATTTTTTACACACAGATAATTTTGGTTTTGATGTTCTCTGCACTTCACAATCATTTTTGGCTTATTTGATGTGGTTCTAATATCAAAAGTAGTTAGCTAGCAGCCTGCGGGGAGGGAAATTAAGAGCACTATGTGGAAAAACTGAAATGTATGTGGATTGTATATAAGATAAGTGGTAATTCACCCTGAGATCAAGAGAGGATATATGTAAAATTTCAGTTCATTAAAAGAAAATGAAGGGCTATTGGACACAAGTAGTAGGCAAAACCTGATGCTCAGACAGCAGATTTACAGAACAGCTCCAGTTTTCCCCCCTTGCTTTCCTGCTGATTATTCCTTTGACAAATATGTGTTGAGAACAGTGGTTAACATACTGTCATTTATCCTACCAAAATATCAGCAGGGAAAACTGAATCACTGCCAGGGAGTTCTGTGACGGCAGCATCAGACTCCACTAGGATGACGGCTGGTAAGGCATCCTTTTAAAATCTTATTTATAATCAACTGTTGACAACAGACCCATTAAACAATGATGTGACTGTGTTTTACAGCAGCAACCTGCTTTCTCTGCTGTGATGCTTTGCTGTGAATTCAGCATCCTCCTGTTAAGCATGCAGAAATCTTTTCTGCAGCTGGCGGAATAGGCACATGATGAATTACTGCAGTGATGTGTCAGTGGGAAGGGCAGATCTGGATCTCTGAGTGCCCAAGAGGAACCAGCAGGGGATTCTATTACAGAACATTGGCATTGTAATAAGCAGAGAACTCAGATTTACACTGTCTCCTTCTACTTCCTACATCAAATTAAGTCTCTTGTAGATCTGAGTTATGGGTTTTATCAAAACCCAAATCTCTAGCAGGCTCAGTGCAGCTCTTCCATTTATAAGCACTGGCTATATCTGAATGAGTCAGCCTCTTTAGAGAATTGGCACAAGAACTGCTCTATCTACTTAGGAGATCCAGATACTGTGTATTAGACACAAGGCTTAGATACTACTGAAGGCCCCAAATCAGTTGTTGAGATTTAACTGTAAAGGATAGAATTACAGATAGAATTAAGAGAATCTCCTCATTAGGTTGCCTCTTTAGGCTCACATGGAGTCCAGTGCAGAGGGCCTGTGCACAACTTTGTGCCCACTTCAGCCCTCAATATAGGGCTTAAGGGCCTGATCCAAAGCCCACTGAAGTTAATGGGATTCTTTCTAAATAACTGCAATGGGCTTTACATCAGGTTTTAAGTAAGGCATAAGTAGTACTGTTACCCCTTCTGACTAGGGATGTAAATATTGTTTAAATAGCTAACTATTTAAACGATAAAAATTATATCATTTAACTGGTTAACTGATTAAAGGGAGAGGGTCTGGAAATGCTCCAGCCGGCACGCCGGGGTTTAACATTTAGGGTGGGTTAATGGTAAGACTAACACTTACCGGATAACAGTTTAACCATTTGATATTTTACATCCCTACTTCTGACCTGAGCAGCTAGCCAAAAACTCAGGGTCTAATAGGTCTTTCCAGTTCAGAGGAAAAATTGGTGACACTGAGGCTGATCTACGTTAGGAACTTACATCGGCATAGCTACGTCTTTCAGGGGTGTGAAAAATCCATGTCCCTGAAAGATGTAGCTAGACTGACCTAACCCCCGGTGTAGACAGTGCTAGGTCGACAGAGGAATTCTTCCATTGTCCTAGCTACCACCTCTCGGGGAGGTGGATTACCTACGCCAATGCGAATACCCCTCCCATCGGCATAAGTACTGTCCATGCTGAAGCGCTACAGTGGCGCAGCTGCAGTGTTTTGAATGTAAACATACCCAACACACGCACACACTTACCCAGACAATGCTCAGCAAAACACCTCTGCCCAAAACTCCTGGGCAGGATGAGAACCACTTTTGTCTTGGGTGGAGGGAGCTTGTGATTAACTTATCCTGACAGTATTGGTAATTGAAGGGTGTGTTCATGCCCAGTCTCAAGGAGCTTTTAACTCTGTTTCACCCAGCTCATAACAGTACCTTGGCCATCCCTCTGTACAGGAGGGAATTTCGCCCACGCTGAATAAATTGTATCAAAAAAGATAAATGAAGATTATGTTCTCTCACTGATCCTCCACTGTGGAATATACATGTTCCCCAGAACAATCTGTTCTCACAGCAACTAAATATGAGTAGAGTACTTAGACCTGGGTTGCTGCCAGTAGAGAGGTGACTCTTGGAACATGTGATCCCTGTGGGATTACAGCCATATGTGGGCCCTGGAGCCATCCTTAGCTAAATGGGCAAGTGGATTGCATGTCGCTGTAACCCCAAAACAACTGGCTGGTGTGGAGGTTTCATCTTCGAATCATTAGGTACTGGCCATGGCTGAAGGTAGATGACAAACTAGATGGACAGTGGTTTGTTATGGTCTGGTGAGTCCAATGTTTCTGTCTGGTTTACATCTGCTGTCTGTTGAGGAATCACAAACTACCTATTTGGGTTTCTTTTAACGCCTACTGGTCCAAATTTTGCTATCTTTTACACCCTGTACAAGTCCACTAAAGATGATGGTTTTGCTTGCATGTAAATTAAGAGGAAAATTTGGCCCACAAACTTTAACACCAAAGATTAATGAAGAAAAAAATCATACAAGAGTCCAAGATCAATCCAGACTGCTGTCTGTAGCAGCTGTCAGCAAAGTTCAAAATCAGCTCTCTAAGGCCTGGTCTACACTACGAGTTTAGGTCGAATTTAGCAGCATTAAATCGAATTAAGCCTGGACATGTCCACAAGACGAAGCCCTTTTTTTCAACTTAAAGGGCCCTTTAAACCAGTTTCTTTACTCCACCTCCGACGAGGGGATGAGCGCTGAAATCGGCCTTTCCGGGTCGGATTTGGGGTAGTGTGGACGGAATTCGACAGTATTGGCCTCCGGGAGCTATCCCAGAGTGCTTCATTGTGACCGCTCTGGACAGCACTCTCAACTCAGATGCACTGACCAGGTAGACAGGAAAAGCCCCGCGAACTTTTGAATTTCATTTCCTGTTTGCCCAGCGTGGAGAGCACAGGTGACCACACAGAGCTCATCAGCACGGGTAACCATGATGGAGTCCCAGGATCGCAAAAGAGCTCCAGCATGGACCAAACAGGAGGTACGGGATCTGCTCACCATATGGAGAGACGAATCAGTGCTAGCTGAACTCTGTAGCAGTAAACGAAATGGCAAAATATTAGAAAAAGTCCCAAAGGCCATGAAGGACAGAGGCCATAACAGGGACGCACAGCAGTGCTGCGTGAAAATTAAGGAGCTAAGGCAAGCCTACCACAAAGCCAGAGAGGCAAACGGAAGGTCCAGGGCAGAGCCGCAGACATGCCGCTTCTACGTGGAGCTGCATGCCATGTTAGGGGGTGCAGCCACCACTACCCCAACCCTGTGCTTTGACTCCATCAATGGAGAATCATGCAACAGGGAAGCGGGTTCGGGGTACGAGGAAGATGATGATGAAGACAATGAAGATAGCTCACAGCAAGGAAGCGGAGAAACCGGTTTCCCCAACAGCCAGGATATGTTTATCATCCTGGACCTGGAACCAGTAACCCCCGAACTCACCCAAGGCGTGCTCCCAGACCCTGAGGGCGCACAAGGGACCTCTGGTGAGTGTACCTTTGTAAATATTACACATGATTTAAAAGCAAGCATGTTTAATGATTAATGATTAATTTGCCCTGGCAATCGCGGCCAGTACAGCTACTGGAAAAGTCTGTTAACGTGTATGGGGATGGAGCGGAAATCCTCCAGGGACATCTCCAGAAAGCTCTCCTTGATGTACTCCCAAAGCCTTTGCAAAAGGTTTCTGGGGTGGGCTGCCTTATCCCGTCTGCTGTGGTAGGACACTTTACCATGCCAGGCCAGTAGCACGTAGTCTGGAATCATTGCATAACAAAGCATGGCAGCGTATAGTCCCGGTGTTTGCTGGCATGCAGACAACATCCATTCCTTATATCTCTTTGTTATCCCCAGGAGAGTGATATCATTCACGGTCACCTGGTTGAAATGGGGTGATTTTATTAAGGGAACATTCAGAGGTGCCCGTTCCTGCTCGGCTGAACAGAAATATTCCCCGATGTTAGCCACGCGGGGGGGAAGGGGGAGAGGGGGAGGGGTGAAGTGATCATCCCAGAGAATTGGGTGTGGGGGAGGGAGGGGGGTTAGTTGGGTTTGTGCTGCATGTTAACCCGGAAACCGCAGCCCCTCCTTTTACATTGCAAACCCATTTTAAATGGCCAACCCAACGGGTGCTTGGTATGGGAAATGAGGGCGCTGCTGTTTGAAACCATTCCCACATGTTATGAAGGTTAAAAAAGCCAAAAGACTGTGGCTTACCATGGCTGCCTGCAAGCCGAATTCTGTTGCCTGGCTCTGAGTGAGTGATCTCTCACACCAAACCGGCAGGCCCTCAATATAAGAGGAAAAATGCGACCTTGTAACGAAAGCACATGTGCTGTGTAATGTGAACAGCAAAATTTAACGTGAAAGTGTACCCATTGTTCTCTAAAATGTGTCTTTTTTAACCACCTCTCCCTTCTCCTCCACCAGCTGCAAATATTTCTCCTTCGCAGAGGCTAGTGAAGATTAGAAGGAGAAAACGGCGGACTCAGGATGATATGTTCTCGGAGCTCCAGATGTCCTCCCATGCTGACAGAGCACAGCAGAATGCATGGAGGCAGTCAATGTCAGAGTGCAGAAAAGCACAATATGAATGAGAGGAGAGGTGGTGGGCTGAATCGCGGGCTGAAGAGAGCAAGTGGTGGGCTGAAGAGGATAGGTGGCGTCAGATTGCTGACAGAAGGCAAGAGTCGATGCTCCAGCTGCTGGAGCATCAAACTGATATGCTCCAGCGTATGGTTGAGCTGCAGGAAAGGCAGCAGGAGCAGAGACCGCCGCTACAGCCCCTGTGTAACCAACAGCCCTCCTCCCCAAGTTCCATAGCTTCCTCACCCAGACACCCAAGAACATGGTGGGGGGGCCTCCGGCCACCCAGCCACTCCACCCCAGATGATTGCCCAAGCATCAGAAGGCTGGCCTTCAATAAGAGTTAACGTTTTAAAATTTTAAACTGCAGTGTGTCCTTGTCCTTCACTCTTCCCCCACCCCTCCCGGGCTACCTTGGCAGTTATCCCCCTAGTTGTGTGATGAATTAATAAAGAATGCATGAATGTGAAGTAACAATGACTTTATTGCCTCTGCAAGCGGTGCTCGAAGGGGGGAGGGGAGGGTGGTTAGCTTACAGGGAAGTAGAGTGAACCGGGGGGGGGGGTTCATCAAGGAGAAACAAACAGAAGTTTCACACCGTAGCCTGGCCAGTCACAAAACTGGTTTTCAAAGCTTCTCTGATGCGCACCGCTGCTGTACTCTTCTAACCGCCCTGGTGTCTGGCTGCATGTAATCAGCGGCCAGGCGATTTGCCTCAACCTCCCACCCTGCCATAAATGTCTCCCCCTTACTCTCACAGATATTGTGGAGCACACAGCAAGCAGCAATAACAATGGGGATATTGGTTTCGCTGAGGTCTATCCGAGTCAGTAAACTGCGCCAGCGCGCTTTTAAACATCCAAATGCACATTCTACCACCATTCTGCACTTGCTCAGCCTATAGTTGAACAGGTCCTGACTACTGTCCAGGCTGCCTGTGTATGGCTTCATGAGCCATGGCATTAAGGGGTAGGCTGGGTCCCCAAGGATAACTATAGGCATTTCAACATCCCCAACAGTTATTTTCTGTTCTGGGAAGAAAGTCCCTTCCTCCAGCTTTTGAAACAGACCAGAGTTCCTGAAGACGCGAGCATCATGTACCTTTCCTGGCCATCCCACGTTGATGTTGGTGAAACGTCCCTTGTGATCCACCAGGGCTTGCAGCAGCATTGAAAAGTACCCCTTGCGGTTTATGTACTCGGTGGCTTAGTGCTCCGGTGCCAAGATAGGGATATGGGTTCCGTCTATCGCCCCACCACAGTTTGGGAATCCCATTGCAGCAAAGCCATCCACTATGGTCTGCACGTTTCCAGAGTCACTACCCTTGATATCAGCAGGTCTTTGATTGCATTGGCTACTTGGATCACAGCAGCCCCCACAGTAGATTTGCCCACTCCAAATTGATTCCTGACTGACCGGTAGCTGTCTGGCATTGCAAGCTTCCACAGGGCTATCGCCACTCGCTTCTCAACTGTGAGGGCTGCTCTCATCCTGGTATGCTGGTACTTCAGGGCAGGGGAAAACAAGTCACAAAGTTCCATGAAAGTGCCCTTACGCATGCGAAAGTTTTGCAGCCACTGGGAATTGTCCCACACCTGCAACAGTATGCAGTCCCACCAGTCTGTGCTTGTTTCCCGGGCCCAGAATCGGCGTTCCACACCATGAACCTGCCCCAGTAACACCATGATCTGCACATTGCTGGGGCCCGTACTTTGTGAGAGGTCTAATTCCATGTCAATTTCTTCATCACTCTTGTCGCCGTGCTGCAATCGCCTCCTTGCCTGGTTTTGCTTTGGCATGTTCTGGCTCTGCATATACTCCAGGACAATGCGCGTGGTGTTCATAGTGCTCATAATTGCCGCGGTGATCTGAGCGGGCTCCATGATCCCAGTGCTATGGCGTCTGGGCTGAAAAAAGGCGCGAAACTATTGTCTGACGGAGGGAAGGAGGGAGGGAGGGGCGAGTGACGACATGGCTTACAGGGAATTAAAATCAACAAAGGTGGCTGTGCATCAGGGAGAAACACAAACAACTGTCACATAGAATGGCCCCCCCAAAGATTGAATTCAAAACCTTGGTTTAGCAGGTCATTGATTTCACAGAGGGAGGGGGAAGCAAATGAATACAGAACAAATCTGGTCCATCTATCTTTTACATCTTAGGCTGGCAGCAAACGGTGCAGCATGACTGATAGCCATCGGCATCTTCTGGGTGCTTGGCAGAAAATGGTGCATTACGACTGCTAGCCATCATCGTCAAGACGGTGCAATAGGACTGCCGGCAGGACTGAGTCTCCAGGAGACAAAACATGTCTGCCCAGGCGCCTCTGACCGAACTCACTGAGGAGTACGACGATGATGGATACCAATCGTAATACACCGTCTACTGCCAAAAGGCAAGGAGCTGCTGCTGTATAGCAATGCAGTTCCACGTCTGCCAGCACCCAGATGACATATGGTGACAGTGAGCTGAGCTGAGCGGGCTCCATGCTTGCCGTGCTATGTCGTCTGCACAGGTAACCCAGGAAAAAAGGCACAAAACGATTGTCTGCCGTTGCTCTCACGGGGGGGGGTCTGACGACATGTACCCAGAATCCCCCGCAACACTGTTTTTGCCTCATCAGGCATTGGGATCTCAACCCAGAATTCCAATGGGCGGCGGAGACTGCGGGAACTGTGGGATAGCTACCCACAGTGCAACGCTCCAAAAGTAGACGCTAGCCTCGGTACTGTGGACGCAGTCCGCCGACTTAATGCACTTAGAGCATTTTAAGTGGACACACACACAATCGACTGTATAAAAACGATTTCTATAAAACCGGCTTCTACAAATTCAACCTAATTTCGTAGTGTAGACATACCCTTAGAGGCGAGCAGACACTATTACCTAGCCTTATACACTTCCAGCAGAAAAGGGTTCTAACTCAGACTAGATTCGCCAAGAAATATAACAGCTGATGTGAGCTCCAGCTTAACACAGATGCATATGTTTCAGATCTCAGCAACCCTTCAGCATCTGTTCAATGCAGATGGATCACCACATACATGGATGCTAGGAACTGATCTGCTAAAAGCTGTTTAACTGTAGCTTTGGAGATGAGTGCTGCTAGCTTTCCATAGTACCCTACTGCAGAGTAAGATGTAAGAGCCACCACTTGCTCTCTTTCCTTGGAAATGGGAAAGTCCTATCCTTTGAGCGGCTGATATAACTTTATTAAAAATGATGGCAAACTGATAATGAAAACTGGAAAGTGACACTGAATTTTCAAATTGCAACAAAATATGGATGAAATCTTGAACTATGGCTAGAGATGGAGGAGTGGTAGTATTTGCCAGGAAGAGTAGCTAACACCTTTGAGATCTCCCATAAATGGCTTATTCTCTGGTTGGAACCCTATAAAGTATATCTGTTGAGAGAGATGCATCAGCTGAGCATGAAAATAAGTTATGAGCCCATTGTAGCTCTTTGATGTGATTAGATTAAACACAATGAACTTCATTCACCACTGCATTATTCCTGTCTTATTCCAGTGTGACTCTGCTATACATGGGTATAAAACTGGAGTAAACACACAGTACTTCATCTTGTCCAATGTTTCTATACAATGAAATATTTACTTGGTCACTAAAAGAAAATGTATAATCATCAACCTTTTAGCAAGGATGTTTTTGGTCATTTTTAAAGGACCTTATCCAAGGTCCATTGAAATCCCTGGGAGTCTTCATTAATTTCAGTGGGCTTCAGTTTACTCCCCATGTAAATATTCTCACACTTCTTATCAAACTGTCTGTACTGGGCTATCTTGATTATCACTTCAAAAGTTTTTTTTCTCTTACTTAATTGGCCTCTCAGAGTAGGTAAGACAACTCCCAGCTTTTCATGCTCTCTGTATGTGTATATATATCTCCTCAATATATATTCCATTCTATGCATCCGAAGAAGTGGGCTGTAGCCCATGAAAGCTTATGCTCAAATAAATTTGTTAGTCTCTAAGGTGCCACAAGTACTCCTGTTCTTTTAACAATCATGTGAATTTACAGTTAATAATCTAGTGCCCCTCTAGTGCTAAAACAAATGCTGTTTATCTCATTGAGAAGCTGAGGGTCTCCATTTCCAGTGATATAAGGCTTCAGGCCCCCATTCTCCAATAGGAGCCAGACTCTCTGGTTGGACTACATCTCCCATAATGTACTGTTGCAGTTCAAGCGAATGGGAGACTGCAATGCATCATGGCCAATGTAGTCCAACCCAGGAGAATGGGCAGTTCAGGTGGACAAACATAATATCAAATTGATCCAAAATAAAATATTAAGAGTTGGTCTGACCAACCAAAATAGTTTGATTTAGCTTTACTCAACTTGAAACAAAATTTGTTGTTTTGATTTTTCCCAACAGGAAATGGATCAAATTTCTGCAAACTTGAAATTTTCCCATTGAAAGTATTTTTGCAGAAACTACATTTTCTTCATGGCTTCCAGCTAGCTCTCCCAGAAAGCTTAGGCAGTGGGAGGCGCATCTGAGAGAGCTGGAAAGCAGCTGAAATGAGTGGGGGAGCCTATATAAGAACTTCAAGGAATATCAGAGACCAATAATACTGTAATGTAATGACTAAAGTAGATTGAAACAGCCAACCCAGGAGGATGAGGGCTCTGTGATAGTTCTGCTTACCCAAGCCAGCAAGAGGCAGGGGAGCTCCCACCAGCTTTTAGCAAAAGAGAGCAAGCTGCATTCTTGCCCCCACTTGCACACATTCACCTTACTTTAACCCTTCCTCATAATATACATACTAATAGACAAATGGTACATTCTGAGATGGCTCCAGCTGAGCAAATGAGCAAACACTGCTATTTATTCTTCTGTTTTTAAGCAGATGAAGGATATTTATGGGGTGGATTAGAATCCAGTTGAATATGAGCAATACCAGATAGTGTGCCATTTTATTTTTTGATTTAAACAACAAAGGATGCATGAGATGGTTCATGAAGGATTCATGGACTCCGTAGGTTAAGGCAATATGAGGGTAGATCCACCAAGCAGGATGTTAGGATTAAGTGATCCCTACTATAGGCTGATTTAAGCTATAGTCAAATGAATTGACCCCCTACAACTATGGGTATCTTCATTGTACAGATCAGACCAAATCCCACTCACTTAAATCACAGGAGTAATCTCCCTAAAGCCATGTGAGTGAAGCCACGAGGGTTTGATCCTTCATGTACACAAGCAAACAACTATATAGAAACTCTGACCAGAGTCTTTATCTTAATGCTACTGCAGTGGCTGCAGCTTCTGAGCAACAAGATGCATGTGACAATCAATTGAGGAGATTGGGACATGTCAAATGTGGCAAAGTTTTGTTTTACATAATTATAGATCTAGACAGAAAAGTATGGTCAGTCCAATGAGGAATTTATAAGACTCTCTGTTCTACTCTGATTTATATTGCAATAATCCCCTCTGAGAAATCTGCCAGGTTTGTATTTTAAGCATTTGTTTTGCTTGTGTATCAGTTTCATGTGGCTGCCCTCCAAAATTGAAGAAGTAAACTACAGGCTATTGAGGCTATTTAGGTAGAGGACCTTTGAGAATACAATGGAAGGAGGTTAGTTATTGGTCTCTTTCACCATCTGTCAATCTTCTAACCATCTCTGAATTGATTGAGTCAGGTATTTTCAAACCAAACTGTGGTCAGTTGTGCCAAAAAAATTGTTTTGCTCACCACCCAACAAGGATTCAGCGCAGCCAATGTTGTACACTTCACTTTTCAATGATGAATCTGGAAGTCTTCCCAGATTATTTATACAGAGCATCTGCCCCTCTAATTTACAGCCCCAAAGGATGAGGTTGACTAGGAACAGACAGAACAACTACAGAATCTGTTACTCCTGCCTTTCTTCCCATCTCTCTTTCTGTAAAACAGCTGTGCATGACCCACCTCCAAACACCTAGCTGTTGGCTGGATATTTAGAGAATACAAACTGAAAACATTTACTGTGTTGGCCGCCTGAACATGTGGGTTTATATACCACTGCTGAGCCACCTCCAGAACGAACAGGCCAGTTGTTTGACTGGATACTTGAGATGGAAGGAAAAGAGAGAGGGTAGGGATCCCAGATCCCAATCCTTTTTCCCCCCCCTTCTCTTCACTATTCTCTATTTTCTTTTTTCTATTTTGGTAGAATGCAGATCACATCTGGAAAAGATACTTCATACTTGTGCAGCTTTAATAATGGTCATGAGTTAGGTGACTTTTGTAATCCCCAGATAAGATGGGCTGCTAAAGTGGGTAGTATCCCTTTAAATAGTTTGAGAGTCCTCTAATGGCCTTCACTGTCTGTCTCTAAAGTAACCAGAGATCTGTCAGAACAGCAGTGTGCATTATTCATAGATTCCAAAGCCAGAAGGGACCATTGTGATTATCTAGTCTGACCTCCCACATAGCACAGATCAAAGAACTTCCCCCAAAATAATTCCAAGAGCGTGTCTTTTAGAAAAACATCTGATCTCGATTTAAAAATTGCCAGTGAAGGAGAATCCACCACGGCCGTTGATAAGTTGTTCCAATGGTTAATTAAGCTCATTTAAAAAAAAAAATACGACTTCCAGTCTGAATTTGTCTAGTTTCAACTTTCAGCCATTAGATCATGTTATACCTTTCTCTGGTAGACTGAAGAGCCCATTGTTAAATATTTGTTTCCCAGGTAGGTACTTACCAGACTGTAATCAAGTCAGGGCTGCCCAGAGGGGAGGGCAAGTGGGGCAATTTGCCCCAGGCCCCGGGCCCCGCAGGGGCCCCGTGAGCCCTGGCCCGGTGGCGATCTGGGTCTTTGGTGGCGGGGGGCCCTTCAGTGCTGCTGAAGACGCGGAGCGGCTGAAGGGCCCCCTGCTGCTGAAATGCCCCGTGAGCCCTGGCCCGGCGGCGGTCCGGGACTTCGGCGGCATTTCGACGGCGGGAGGCCCTTCAGTGCTGCCAAAGACGTGGAGCGAATGAAGAGTCCCTTGCCGCCGAAATGCCACCGAACACCCGGACTGCTGCCGCCTGAGTACAAGCGCTGCAGCTCCCCCGCTTTGCCCCAGGCCCCCTGAATCCTCTGGGCGGCCCTGAATCAAGTCACCCCTTAACCATCTCTGTGTTAAGCTAAATAGATAGAGCCTGGTGCCAAGGCAGCATGCAGCAGAGATCTTTGTGATGGATCTTAAGGTTCCAACCCTTCTGCTGAACCCTGTGGGTGTCAATATGAGGCCACATGATGGGATTTCTCCTTTTTTCAAGTTGCTTTTTTAAAATCCTAGGAAATTACACACAAAAACTGCATATGTACAAGGAGGTCAAATTAAGGTTGTATTTCCCGACTCCTGTGTGCTTGACTTTGCAACTTTAGTAATGTTCTTTTAAAGTAGGGTTTAAAAGATCTGTATGTTTATTTTGATCCCACTCTTCCCATATGATTCCTTCATACTACATTTGTGGTGTAGAGACAAACACACAACAGCAGTCATTCTATGTTTTAGGGAGCATATTCTGGCTACTAATACTAATGTTTATAACCAATAGCACTTAGGTAGTGTTTCAGACATTAGGTAAATAAATCTCACACTGCTTGTATGGTAAGTAATATCTTCATTTTATAGAGGGGCAGTGTAGAACACCAGAGGATGAGTGAACTGTTCAAGATTACAATTGGAGTAATTCACCATTATGCAGAGGGCCAGCACATGGGCAAAAGTGACTTTACACACCTCCAGGATTCTGGTCTGCTCCAGGGGCTGATTTAGCCCCTGGTATCATTTAGAGTAGCCAGAGGGCTGCTCTGAATTATGGCAGCTTTCCCTCAAGCAGCATTTGGGCTGCTTCACCATCCAGAAGAGCTGGAGTGCCGAGCATGTGCCAGTCTCTCTTGCAGAGTTGTAGTCTACCTCTCTTTACAGATTCCCCCAGGATAAAATCAGAGAACTGCAGTCCCCACTATCATCCTGCAATGAAAGAGCCCTATGAAAATAGACTAAATAGACTTTCACTAAACACAATATTGGCTGGTTCTGTCAGACAATTGGAGGAAGAGAATTCCAGAGCTCAGAGCTCACCAGAGCCCTGCCTTTGAACCCCAAACAATCCTAGTTAGAGGCTGTTAGCAAAAACATCCTAGCTCCTCTCAACTGCCAGGGTAGCACATGAGGAAAGAGGCAGATTCTAAGGAAGCCAGAGAAACTCATGTAGGACTTTCATGATCAAAATTTAACACCTTGAATTGCACCGAGGTGCAAACTGGAAGATTCTAAAAGCTTTGGAGAACAGCTGCTATCTGGTTGTTAAGGAGTCCTTGTGGCACTTTAGAAACTAACAAATTTATTTGGGCATAAGCTTTCATGGGCTAAAACCCACTTCATCAGATGCATGGCGTGAAAAATACAGTAAACAATATAAATATTACAGCACATGAAAAGATGAGAGTTGCCTTACCAAGTGGGGGTGGGGATGGGAGAGGGGGTCAGTGCTAACAAGGTCAATTCAATTAAGGTGGAAGTGGCCCATTCTCAACAGTTGACAAGAAGGGGTGAATATCAAGAGAGGGAAAATTACTTTTGTAGAGCTAACGAGGCCAATGCAATCAAGGTGGACGTTGCCCATTTCCAACAGTTGACAAGAAGGTGTGAGTATCAGCAGAGGGAAAATTACTTTTTGTAGTGACCCATCCACTCCCAGTCTTTATTCAGGCCTAATTTAATGGTGTCCTGTTTGCAAATTAATTCCAGTTCTGCCATTTCTCGTTGAAGTCTGTTTCTGAAGTTTTTTTGTTGAAGAATTGCCACTTTTAAGTCTGTTATTGAGTGTCCAGGGAGATTGAAGTGTTCTCCTACTGGTTTTTGAATGTTACAATTCTTGATGTCTTATTTGTGTCCATTTATTCTTTTGTGTAGAGACTGTCCAGTTTGGCCAATGTATATGGCAGAGGGGCATTGCTGGCACATGATGGCATTTATCACATTGGTAGATGTGCAGGTGAATGAGCCCCTGATGGTGTGGCTGATGTGGTTCGGTCCTATGATGGTGTCCCTTGAATAGATATGCAGACAGAGTTGGCAACGCGGTTTGTTACAGGGACTGGTTCCTGGGTTAGTGTTTCTGTTCTGTGGTGTGTAGTTGCTGGTGAGTATTTGCTTCAGGTTGGGGGGCGGTCTGTAAGTGAGGACTGGTTGTTGTTTTTCACACCACTAATTTATCAAGCCTCATTTCCTGCACCAGCTGTAGCTTCTGAATATTTGCTAAAGGTAGCCCCCTTTCAATAAGCCAGTTTGGAGACCACCAAGACAAGGATGATGACAATGAGGTGCACACCAGATAGAAACAGTCACAGTCAGCTAGCCCATGTTGGGGAAGCCTGTGTCACACTAAAGGGTCAGCATTCCACTGCCAGTATATAAAAGGGGAGAGTTTCAGAGAAGAGTTTGGTGCCCAACTCCCATTGACTTGCACAATGCACATGTGAGAGGGTTTAACAGCGTGTCATAAAGACCACGGTTGGGTGTGATGAGAATCCGTGGCTCCAAATCTGAAATATTCATTAGCCTTCTTAATTTCCAAAGATGTTCTAGTCTAGACATGGCACAGCAGCGTTCTAACAAGAATAGGAATTACTGTACCGCACAATTACTGGAGTAAATGTTGCATCTGACAGTAATAGGTTAGTAAGCATTATGCATGATGCATTTTAAGGTCCATTTCTTCTTCATTAACGATGCACATTACTCCTGCTGCTCTGCAGACTACTAGCCAAAATCACTAAGATAATTAATGAATATTCATTTTTTAAAGGGTTTGTGACACTTGAAGGTCTGAAGTAACTCGTTACCTGTCACAATGAGGCACTGAAGACACTTAAGATATTTGCTAGTTAAATGCCAGCTATCTACGGAAAGGCACGTACTCAAGTTGTAGTCTCAGAACTTTTTAGGAATATATTAGTTGCAGCAAATAGGCCCATGGCTACAGCCAAACGGCACATAGCACCAGTGGCTTTACACTTCTATGATCCTGCTGATGCTGTGCAAGGTCACTTCCACCCCCACCCAGTCCCATAAGCATAGGAGATCTGTTATTGTCACACCAGCTAGGAGTCAGTTGGCAGTTACGGAGAGGATGGGGCAAGGAAGAACAAGGGTTACAGCAATATGGTCACATGAGATGGTCAGAGGTGGACAGGAGCTCTTACATCACTGAGAACATAATGATTAAACTCTTACTACTCTTGCTCTTAGGCTAAGATTAAGCAATTAGAACTGTTTTCTTTTTTTAAAAAAACTGCATTGTTCACAGTGCCTAATATTATCTTCTAAAAACAAGTCTGAGGGCTAAATCTTCTGAGGAACAGAGCAGACTGAAAGCCCTCAGCAGCTCCATACCATGCAGGAGAGATCTCTGTCTGTTCATAACATGGCTAGAAAGCAGAGTCGCTGGGCCCAGGAGGGGCAAGTACTGCTGTTTCTAAAAGTTTCATGGCGCAGATTGTAGGTAGCAGAAACATAGAGGAAGAAGTGGGGGACAAAAGTGAAGGTAGGGGCTATTTGTTTTTTATTTAGATACTAAGAATCGTGTGGCAACTTATAGACTAACAGATGTATTGGAACATAAGCTTTCATGGGTGAATACCCACTTCATCAGATGCATGTAATGGCTACCCCTCTGATATTTAGATACTGTTCTTTTTCAAATGTACATGCTTTTATTTTTTGCTTCCCCTTTTTTGCTACCACTCCAGTGTATTCTGTTGCAATACAGACTTAACCTGAAAGACAGGTTGTAACAGGGTAATTCTACAATAAGTAACCTCCATGTATTCTGAACAACTTTGCGCTAGGGATCTAAACTCTCTTAAAACAAGAGGTTGAAATTCACACCCTGTACTATGGGTGAACCCAAAGCCTATGTACTACTTAAATCCTCAAAATAGGCCTGGTGCTGGCCCTCTGCACAGGGTGAATTTCATCCTTAGGGAAATCTTACCTACCCTCATGTATCTTCTGGGCCCCACATGAATTCTCTGTAGAATCCATTGGTCTGACCAGAGCTCCCTTTGCTGAGCCTTGAAAGAAGAGAGAAGCTATCATGTTGAACAGAATCGAAGAGAGTCACAAAGTAGCCAAGCCTTACATCTCAGCACTGCTTTGTGTTACTGCAGTGATGCATGGTGATGTGGACCCATGATGCTGCAAAAATAGCAATACTGGGAGAGCCTACTCCAATTACTTTGTAGCTCACGCCCATGCCATTCACTGAATAAGTGGCTATCTAGCTCCTCATGGATAAGTCCTACTGATTTAGTATCTTTCCAGTTGTAGCTTTCTAACCATCATGCAAAAAACCTTTACCACCCTTAGTGAAAAATGTTCACTGCAGCTGGGACGGGCATTAAATTTAAAACCTGTTCCTCCATCATATAACAAAGAGTTTTTAAATGCAAAACTTTTTCAAACAAAGTAAGTTTCAAATTCTTTAAAGCAACACCAGCTTTTGGGGTTTAATAGTTTCTAAGGCATTCAAGCAGTTTCCTCCAAGTATCCGCACAGTACAGTGCCGCTAATCTTAAAGCAACTGCTAACCATAGTGTTCTTTTTGTCCTTTTTATAGGCTCCCACTGGACATCAACATTAACACCAAGTAAGAGTGAGAAAAGGACCTAGTCCTTACACGGTCATTAAAGGGAATTGAATGCAGGGAGGGGAGAACCGAATGAAAGAGGAAGCATACATATAAAGGACACCAGGAAGCTCCAGGGAGAGAGAATGAGTTCGAAGTATAGCACTAAAATGGAGAGGAGACATATATTTGTTGCTTTAAGAAATAGTTTCTCCTGATAATTCAACTGAACATAATATTATAGCAGGAGACACTGAAAACATACAGGGTACAGGCACAAAATTAAAGCTATCTAAAAAGGCTAAAGAGAGATTAGGCTGCAGTGGAAAATTGATACAAGAATAAAATATTTGCCAAGATATTCTAAGATGCTTATTATAGTCACTGTTAATTCTTGTATCACTTTTCTTTTAATTAGCAAGTACTGGCAGATCTCAGGGGGCAACGGTTTTCTGTGCCAGTCGCTCAGCTGGTATTGTCCTTTTGACCACTCTTTGGAGTTATCAGAGAGCAGGCTCTTCTGTACTCTGTTCTTTTGTCTCTTCCAGCTCTTTCTAGAACTTCCCCTCCTGCAACCAGGAGGACTAACCCTCTCCCCATACTCCAAGACTTGCATAGATCATTTTCTGTTTGTTAAACATCTTCCAAATTCACATTCAGGATGGGGAGTATAGGTGGGTGGGCCTGGTGTGGGGGAGAATTTTAGCTAATAAAACTGATAACTGAGTACAAGTTTGTATTCCTTTACGCATTTTATCCGTTTAAAAGAGATTCCTTTTAACTGTTGCAGTTCTCATTGAGAGTCTCATATATAAAAAATGCCATGTGATTTATCCTACTGGTTCCTGTAAATGGTTTATTCTTCAGTCAGTCAGTCACATAAGTGGGTGTTTCTATGCATCATTTAATGAAGTGAGCTAGAAAAAAACACAAGAATGAATTAAAATCCTTAGCTTCTCACCTGAGAACACGCATGCCGAGTTCTGGGGACCACGTTTATTGTGACAAGCCTTTCTGTTTAATTTGTTTCTGTTACTGGATTTAAACAGTATCCATGATCAGTTGAATTTGTGCTTTCTGTTTGCTTGCCTAATTCTTGCTATAGCAAGTACAGGTAATGTAATGAATGTTTTGATAATATTCCTCTGAGAAATCTGAAGAGAGAGCACTGAATTATGAAAGTTATAGGAATTATCTCAGGCTCTTTATGATGGCTTATGAATTCCATTCCTGCATTTTCACTTCCCAGCAGACAGACACCCCAGAAGAGGTAACTTGTACTTTGCAGAGATAAGGGCCTTGGACGATGATTATCTATATTATATTATATTATAGCATTTAAAGATGCCAATCAAAATCAGGGCCCCGTTGTGCTAAGCACTGTACCAATAATGTAGTGCCCATCTTTAAAAAAGGGAAGGAGGAGGATCCGGGGAACTACAGGCCAGTCAGCCTCACCTCAGTCCCTGGAAAAATCATGGAGCAGGTCCTCAGGAATCAATTCTGAAGCACTTAGAGGAGAGGAAAGTGATTAGGAACAGTCAGCATGGATTCACCAAGGGCAAGTCATGCCTGACTAACCTAATTGCCTTCTATGAGGAGATAACTGACTCTGTGGATGAGGGGAAAGCAGTGGATGTGTTATTCTTCGACTTTAGCAAAGCTTTTGATACGGTCTCCCACAGTATTCTTGCCACCACGTTAAAGAAGTATGGGCTGGATGAATGGACTATAAGGTGGATAGAAAGCTGGCTAGATTGTCGGGCTCAACGGGTAGTGATCAACGGCTCCATGTCTAGTTGGCAGCCGGTTTCAAGTGGAGTGCCCCAAGGGTCGGTCCTGGGACCGGTTTTGTTCAATATCTTCATAAATGATCTGTAGGATGGCGTGGACTGCACTCTCAGCAAGTTTGCAGATGACACTAAACTGGGAGGAGTGATAGATACACAGGAGGGTAGGGATCGGATACAGAGGGACCTAGACAAATTAGAGGATTGGGTCAAAAAAAACCTGATGAGGTTCAACAAGGATAAGTGCAGAGTCCTGCACTTAGGATGGAAGAATCCCATGCACTGTTACAGACTAGGGACCAAATGGCTAGGAAGCAGTTCTGCAGAAAAGGACCTATGGGTTACAGTGGATGAGAAGCTGGATATGAGTCAACAGTGTGCCCTTGTTGCCAAGAAGGCTAACGGCATTTTGGGCTGTATAAGTAGGGGCATTGCCAGCAGATTGAGGGACGTGATCATTCCCGTCTATTCGACATTGGTGAGGCCTCATCTGTGTCCAGTTTTGGGCCCCACACTACAAGAAGGATGTGGAAAAATTGGAAAGAGTCCAGCGAAGGGCAACAAAAATGATTAGGGGGCTGGAGCACATGACTTATGAGGAGAGTCTGAGGGAACTGGGATTGTTTAGTCTGCAGAAGAGAAGAATGAGGGGGGATTTGATAGCTGCTTTCAACTACCTGAAAGGGGGTTCCAAAGAGGATGGATCTAGACTGTTCTCAGTGGTAGCAGATGACAGAACAAGGAGGAATGGTCTCAAGTTGCAGTTGGGGAGGTTTAGGTTGGATATTAGGAAAAACTTTTTCACTAGGATGGTGGTGAAGCACTTGAATGGGTTACCTAGGGAGGTGGTGGAATCTCCTTCCCTAGAGGGTTTTAAGGTCAGGCTTGACAAAGCCCTGGCTGGGATGATTTAGTTGGAAATTGGTCCTGCTTTGAGCAGGGGGTTGCACTAGATGACCTCCTGAGGTCCCTTCCAACCCTGATATTCTATGATTCTGTGAATACATAGTAAGCAATAATCCCTGCAAGAAAGATCTTAAAATCCTAGACAAGGCAAAAATAGAATAGGAAGGGAAACAGCGAGATGAAGTGACTTTTCCAAGGTCGCACAGCCAATATGTAGCAGAGCTGGGAATAAAATCCAGATCTCATGACTTCCAGTCTAGTTGCTGCTACCCAGACATGTTGCATGATAAACATTCCCGTGAATACCTGTTGTTTCTAGTTATCTGGAAAATGCAACAAACCTGTAATATCCAGCAAGCCTGTAGAGAAGCAATCCTGCCCCTTTTCCTCCTCTTCAGCTGTAGGCAAGGTATTATTTTATAGTTGAGCAGATCGGTATGTTATAAACACAGGGTTATGGGCAACCTAAGAAGAATAGATTAAAAACTGAAGCTTCCCTTAAGATTGGCCTTGAGTTCGAAATTAGTACAGCAGGGGACAGGCCATGCTCTAAGGCTTAGCTGGGTCTCATGCTCAGTTTGTTACTACAATTATATGCTATCCCTACATATTTACAGTACTGATATAAGAAAATGATAGTCTAGAGTTTAAGGCACTGGACTGGGCCTCAGGAGCTTTGAGTTCAATTTCTGGCTCTGCCACAGATTTCCTCCGACCTTGGGAAAGTGACTTCATCTCTGTGTGTGCCTCAATTTCCATCTGTAAAATGGGGCTTTCCTTTTTCTCACTCTAGATTATAAACACTTTGGGATGGGGACTGTCGTGTGTGTGTGTGTGTGTGTCTTGTGCGTGCGCAGTCTGTGGTACAGTGGGATTCCATCTTGAGCCTCTAGGGGCTACCATAACATAAATAAAAAAGTAATAACTATACTATGTACTATAGATAACACTACTATATACTCTTCCTGTGGCACATAATAGGCTAGTCTCCTGTGGGCTGTGTAATACCTTGGTTCTAGTTTTGGTTGTTGGGTTTAGTGTGAGGGTGATGTTGGTGGCCTGTGATGTACAGATGAGTCGATCTATTGGTCCTTTCTGGCCTTCAGCTCTATGACTTTATGTGCTATTAGCTCTCTTGAATCCACCTTTCTCTTTTCTTTACTCCATTGTAGGAGAGCTATTTCTTATATTGTATCTGTTTGTAAATACTATGCTTTACTATTGTTTTATTATTGTTAGGCACCTAACACTTTGTTTACACAGGCCATTTGCCCAGTTTGTATGCTCAGTTGCAGTAATTGCACATGCAGTTCTAGGTGCACAATACCACATCTTGTGTGACTCAGACCTCTTTTTTTTTTTTTTTTTAAATGTAGTCATGTGTGCAGTGAAATGTAAGCATGGAAGCACAGGTGTTTGCTTTCTCTTTCAAATTCAGTGATTTTGTTTTTCTTTAACCTTTCTGCAGTGAGGTAATAAACTACTTGGGTAAATTGATACCTGACTCAGATTCAGATTAGTGCCCAAAGGTAGAAAACAGTGCTTAGAAAACAGATCCTGGAAAATCCCTAGAGAACTCCTAGTGCTGATTAAACTAACCAACCATTTCTGTCTATAAACACAGCAGAGAGAGCATTCATCTCCCACGAAAACACTTGACTCGCAAGAAAGTGGTTAAAGTTCTGAAGTTTCAGCCTGTTGTGTTCTTTCATTTATTATTGGTTTCTGCCTGTGGATTCTTTTAGTCAGACTTATCATCATTGCTCTTTTCGATGCATGTCTAATCGTCACCCACAATTTTATTTATTTATTTTTTGCATGGCAGGAAATATCTGTACTGAAACACTGAACAGTACTGGAACTTCCTACCATTGAAAACAGTATGGAGTGCACACTCAGAGTGTGTGTGTGTGTGTGTGTGTGTGAGAGAGAGAGAGAGAGAGAGAGAGAGAGAGCACGCAGATGGTCCCAGGGCTGGATGCTGTGCTACATTCACAGGACACAGTGCACATTCCTGATGAGTATTTTCTCCTAGCCCACAGCAGATTCCCTTCAGCTAGACTCCTCCCCATTGCAGAGCCCAGGTCACCAAAGCAATTTGTCAGCCCAAATGATACCTTCTCTGTTCTTTAGAACACATATGTCAGTGGTGGCGAGGGAGGGAAGGAGCTGGTTGCATAAAATTAAAGAGGAGGGTGCTATTACAAAACAAGGTCTGAATTAACCTGAGAGATAATTAGTTTCTTTGCCAATAGGTCATGGCAATCCTGGTAGCAATGACAAACAAGCGGTTAATGACCAGTATTCCAGTGAGTACATATGTTTCTTCAATCTCTGTCTTTAGAATTTGCTGGTAGAAACTGTTTGGTTTTAGGTGAGTGAACAGCAAGGAAACAAGAAGCCTTATCTCAGTCCTTCCTGGATCATGGACCCCATTACGAAACCGATTGAACTATCTCTGTTATAAGGCTTTACTCATAGAGAAGCAGGGCTTAACGAGCACTGAGCTAACACTACTCTCAACTCAAAGCAGTGCAATTATTCCCAGGGACTGAGGGCAATGGGACATGAGTGAAAAACTTCAACTCAATCGCTCCACTGAGTGATGACCTGGGGAAATGCAGGACTTTCACAAACCTTTAATTTGGCACTGAGAGAGCCAGTCAAGGCACAGGGTAAATGTGTGCAGTCCTAGGTTCTAGTCTCCAAACTTCTTCAAGCAGTTGGTCTGAGGGTGCTACTCCCTTTCTTGTATATGATAAAACACGTGTACATCTTGTGGGGAAGTGTTATTGCAGGTCTGCTTTCTAATACCCTTTCTAATATTTGCTCAGCTATATACACATTCAGTTTTCTCTAAGATCTAAACTTAGCTCCAGTGCAGATATAGCTATATTTTAAATCACCTCAAGAAACTTTTTGGAAAGGATCAACTCCATCCTTGATGGAGCCATGAAGATGCTACTTCCCCATTTTATCCGCGTACCATGGAGGCCCTTCTAAGTGGCCACCATTTTTTTTTTAACTAGATCAGCTCTTCCTTTGGATCCAAGTAGTTTCACTGCTAGTGCTTCGCCTGTCAGAAAGACTGCTATTGAATAATGCAAAGTATCCCCCCACTGCTCTTCCCCAGAGTCTCAACCTATTGCTTCTTCATCACTCTTAGCCTGGAGAGAGCTGGCGGTGGTCTGGGAAATAAAGCTAGGTTTCCCAGAATCCAGACAATACCACTGTTTAGACAGTGAGAGAAGGTTGCTGTTGAATTGATGCAGTGCTCTATCAGCTTGGGGAGTGCTAGTATATGTCTGGGAATCTCCCATGTTGCAGGGCAGAGAACCCTTCTTTAGGCCACCAGGCTAGTCTGTTAAACTTGAACCTGAAGGATGGAGCCATGAAAAATTATAATTAGAGAGAAACTGGGCCATTTTCCAGAAAGTGTCTCTTATTACATAAATCTTTCCTTGTACGTGTTCTTACTACTTGGCTGGGAAACACCTGTCAGGAAACAACAGATGGTGGAGAATAATAAAAGGAGACAAACTGCCTCATTTTTAAAAGAAATCTTTCTTTTTGTATCTCTGGTCATAGGTATTGTGCAGAATGTTACTAAATTGTGTAACTCCTACATGCCTTTCTGTGATTACCATATTAAAAAAGAAATAATCACTTTAGTCACTGAATTTCAAATCTGCCTTGTTTTGCAGTACATGATTTTTTTTTTAATTGTTCCTGGAACATGGGTGCTGAAAATGTATATTGGGGCTATTAACTCTCAAGGTGAACATTTTGTATTTTTATCATGACTAGAGTATTCCCATGTGGGGAGAAATTATAATCTTAATGGCCTAAAGACATGTGCATGAGAACACACTCTGTATTGTTAGGAGTCTAATATTTAAAACAGAGATTCCAGAATGATGAGGGATGGGGGAGGAAGCCACTAAATCTTCCTTTGTTGCCTAAAGCCCTGGTTTTCAAAAAGGCTGCAAGCCTGACACCTAGTGAATGCATGAGGAGTAACAAATGTAATAAGCTTCAAGAGAAATTAATAGCTTCAGCTGTACTGATGGTGGAGGGGCTAAGAGAACAGATGAATTTGTTTCATATTTATATATGTTTAAAGTTATGCCAGTGGAATGTGGTTGGTAAAATAATTTTCTCCACTTTTTGCAGGTATTATTTTGCCAGTTGTGATTGCCTTGATAGTAATCACCCTTTCTGTGTTCATTCTGGTGGCTTTGTACAGAATGTGCCGGAGGACAACCACAGGTATTTGTTCAACATTTTTCTGCAGCCAGGAAGGCTTCAATATATTATTCATTATGAAAGGAATACTGCAAATGTTTGTATTAAAATCTGACCTAGCATACAAATTTTATTGTATTCGGATAGATAACCGTGCTGATTTTAAAATATTTAGTCAAAAAAGGAATTAACACTTCTTTATTAAGATTACTATGGGGTATATGTAGAGGAGGAAACAACACCTCTTGTAGAGAACACAAATCCAATATGTTTAATGCTCTCTCTTCTTTAGCAGTTACCTAACAAACAGCTGTGCTGACACTGTCAATGACTCTAGTCTGCAGAGAGAAATTGCTTGGAAAAGCAAGGGGCAAAATAAGTTGCATTTGTTGTTAAAATCAGCTGTGTTCATTTTAGCTCTGTTCAAAACACAAGGAAAAAAATCAATTTTTCCTTTTTTTGGAGCGATCCCATGTTTATATTTTCCCTTGTCCACATAAAATCCCAGGGAAAGCAGTATTTTCATCAATAAGCAGCGATTTGGACAGAGCAGTCTGCCACCTTTTCCAGTATTGCCCATAAAATATTGAGGCTCACAGGGGGAAATAACTTTACTACATCAATTTTGCCAAACGTATTGGGGATTGAGCTTAGTGGGCTAGCGGCAAATGCAGTGCGTTACTAAGTAGGAGACACAAATTTGAATCCATAATGTGGTCTCTCTGCTTTCAAGCTGGCAAGAGCTGGGAGCTCTGTGCAGCGATTTAGCTGTGAAATTCCTGGGGGCTGGAAATGTGAAGTCATAACAAGGCCTTGAAGCTACAGGCCAAGGTAAATAGCATGTTGTAATAACTTTTGCAAATGACAATGCAAACTGCAAAAACATAGAAGGGAAATGATTCCTTGCCTGGAAAATTACTGAATCTTCATTGCCAAGGAGTGAAGATTTTAGGTGGAGAAAATTTCTCTGGCTTTCCCCCTGCAAATACAAACTCAATCAAAGCAAATTCATTTTAAAAATGTAATGAATATTTGTGGATATCTTTTGAAGTATTTGCCTAGCTCTAGCTCACTAAACATCCACACTCTTAAAACCGGTGCTGTAGAAATATATCTAATCTAACCCTTACCCACCCACCCACCCACAGGACAAGAATAAAGAATGTGGAATACATAGCATGCATAATTCATTATTTGGGGGTGTCCACTTCTTGTCTAGAAGGCTAGAGACTGCAACATGGTAACTTTGGAGTGTTACAGATATGTAAAGGAAGGGAAAACTTTTGTGTCTCAAATCACACCACGATGATACTGTCATCACATTGTACTCTGATGTTATGTGTTGATCCAATGCCATGAAATTAGGATCAATGTGAAAACACTGATGCATGAGAAGCCCCAAACAAAAAGTTCAGGCCTCTAACTGTCCTTGGTATGTGGGGACAGTGGGAGTTCCAAACATGGCATGGCTGCAAAATTAAGCTTGCAAGATCTGGAACAAACCCATGAAAACTGGGATTATTCTATGATGGGCACTGATTGTAACTTGGACAATCTATACAGGAAAAACCATGCAGCCGTTCCCTTTAGCTTCATGGTCTTGTTGTGTGACCTTTTGTGAGTCATTTAATCCTTGTTCCTGAGTTTCTGTAAAAACTATGATAATTATACTTGTCCACCTTTACAAATCATGTTGACCCTGCATGATAAGTGCAAGTTGTTATTCCTGTTTATTTATTATTTTATTAATATTTGATGCAGAGCTACAAAATCTCAAAATCGGCTTATGCTAGTCATGGCTGTGTTTGAGCCTCTTATTTAGCCCACATCTAGGCAATCAGAATAACATAAATTTGTTTCTTCTTCCAGAGGGACAAGAGAATGGAACTGAACAGTAAGTTAAACTATGCCCCTGCATTCCTTTAAGTCTAGTCACGTGGCTGTTATGAAGACAGCAATGTCTGCATGTTCTTAATTTTCTCCACTGAAATATAATAAACTGTTAACACCCATAAAAATACCCAAAAGGGGGAAACGCCATTTTGAGAGTATGTATCTCAGGGCACAGTTGTGCCTCTTTGCTTTTTTCTGTCCATTTCCTCTTTCTCTCCTTTTCTTTCCCATCTCCCTTCTTTTTTCTCTGGTTTCTCTTTTATTGATTTTTATTTTTTTTATTTCTTTTTTTTTTCTTTTGCTCTCCTCCCCATTCCCTAACTCACTAATTCACTTCAATTCAATTAGACTGCATTGGCACAATGAGCTGTACACGTGTTGCCACAGAGTAAAACTGAGACAGATCCATCAAACTACATGCTTCTCGGGATGGCTGGAGGGTCCGCTGCTGACTCAGTGGTGCCGAGACATGTATCCATGAAGCTGAACTGTGTTTTGAGTGAAGAAACCCAAAGCTTGGCTGGCGAGCTGCTTCTTGAACCTGTAGCCCTGTATGCCTGAGCTGCTTCTGTGGCCAGGTGTATTAGGAGCAGAAAAGGAAGCGTCTCTCGTCCCACAGCAGCTTCTCCCATTAGCCCTTTCCTCTGCACACCCACTCTGAGAAATGTTGGTTTAGGCCCTACAATCAGAGTGATGCAAGAAGTCCTTTGTACCCATGCAAAGCCCTACTGAAGTCAGTGGGGATTCTCAACATGACAGACTCCACCAGGATGGATCCTGTTACAGTATCATACCCTTAGTACTTTCTGCACTGACAAATATGCAGAAGTCTGATGCTAATTGTCTGTTCAAATGTCTCCCAACTAAAACAGAGCCACAACAGATAAAGAGGGTGTCAAACTTCTTTCTGTAAAGACAGCGTCTCCTGAGACTGGTAAGTGGATGCTTTTCTTTGACCGAAGAGGCTGGGGAGAAGAAGAGTTTGGATGTCGATTGATTTTTACACTGCCCCCGCCCCCTAAAAAATCATAACATGATTCCTTAGTAGCAGCCAAATAGTGACTTGAAGTAAATGCAGACTCTGTCTTTAATGAAAGTTGGGGGGAAATTACTCTTGTCTGAGGAGATTAAAGCTATGTTTATAGCCCAAACCTAGAAACAATCATAATGACATTTAGTATTATGAATTTGCTCCATGCTAGGAGCAAGTTCAGTATTCCCCTGGAATAGCCATTTTTCCTGAGTAGAACTCCAACTGACCCAATAGTGTAGACAGAAGTACTTTCACGCTGTCAGGACACTACATATGGAATAAGGACCTAAAATGCAAGTACTCAAGGACAACGGTTGCAGAGCAGCTGTCCCACTCAATAAACGGTGGTCTGCAATATTTGCAGCCTAAGCATTGCAGCATTGAGAAGCTGACTTCACTGATTCTCATTATCCCAGCTGAGAGAAATGCCAAATGGATGTAAAAGGTCTGATCTAAAGCCCATTGAAGTCAATGGGAGTCTCTTCAATAGGCTTTGGATCAGACCCAAACATCATAGTGAAAATAAATGTTTTTTTCAAAATTTGTTCAAATTCAATTTTTAAAACATGGTTTTTTAAGTTTTTGTTGTCCCTTTAAACACCAGTCATTGATAAGAGCCCAAATCAAGGAAACGTAGTAAGTCTGGATAATTGATTCTTGTGACTTCACAAGAACACTTCTTTATTTTATCTATTTATTTATTTATTTATGTGGGGGACTTGCATTCTTACGTAGAGCAGGGTGAACTATTAACAACATATTTGACAAATAATCCCGTTCTTCTGTTAGCAAATGATCTGTGAACAGACTTTGTTCATTATTTACAAATTTGTTCATTATTCACAATTCTTCAGCAAATGGTTGCTTGCAAACTACTTGCTAACGTACTTCTAGTATTTGCTGTTTATAATCTACTGTTCAAGTTCTGTACAGTCAGCTATATTTCTATCTTATTGTATGACTCCCATCCCCGCAAAGACCTTGGCTTTTAAGATGACCCAGGAAACGTTTGCAGGAGTGTAATCATGTGTGACCCATTATGCAGATATTTTTGTGAACAAAACTTGCCTGATTATGAGTATTTGCAGAAAGCCAATAAAAGGAGTTGCAAATACTGTCTCCAAAATTCCTGCTTTTGGTTTGAATTAATGTGTGCAATTACTTTTTGCAGTATTCACCCAGCTCTGCTTCTATCACTCAGCAGTCTCTTTTGTTACAAAATACTGCCCCCATTACAGATTTACTCTGTCATGCGCTAACTTGATGTTGTTTATTGTAAATTATTTACATCATAAAATCTGAAGGAGGAAACAGAGGATATATATAATGTTTGTGAAAGGAATTAAACCTTCCTCATTTTAAGCATAATAAAATAATGTCCCTACAGAACTGGAGGTGGAACTAGGAGCTGCAAGAAAATGGTGTGAAATGCAGAAGGACTGAGATAGTGATGTTTAGATCAAGACTCAGACCATGCTAATCTGAATCCCAGTTACTGCACCAAAAAAAGCAAAACCTCTCATGAGATCAACTGTCCTCATGATATTTGAGATTTCACTCCCTCCCCATGCCAATACAGGACCCTTCCTGACCTACATAGGCCCTTCCCCACTGCAGCTGTAGGCACTCGCCATCACAAATCTGCAGGGACAGAGTTCCTTAAGTCTCCACCCTTCTTCTTCCTCTTCCTGGAGTCTTTAATGGGTCCTGGCTGGCTGCTTCCCCCCAGTGGCAGTTTCAAGGGGTTGCTACATAGCTGCTGCGCCCTCCCCTCAAAATCCTCTGTGATCTTCTGGGGCCTGATAGCTAACCCAAACCACCTCACACATATGGCAGTAAGGAGTGGTACAGTCTGTGGTCTACTGGCTGCATTGCAAATCCCGCCGCTCCCGTTGGCCTGCCTTGGAAGCTGTTGCAGTCAAAAAGATCAGGCTCCAAATGCTTTGCCTGGCTGGAGCAGTACCCATTTATCCTAGGTTGGATGCAGAGCCACATTCCTTCACTCTCTAACTGACCCTGGCCTGGTGTTGCAAGACAAATGGAATCCAGGTCTTAGAAAACACAAAATTGAATTCCGGGGTTTGCTTGGATTTTTAAAAATGTATTACACCTCTACCCCAATATAACACGAATTAGGATATAACGTGGTAAAGCAGCGCT
>NW_020665057.1:442658-464595 GCF_002925995.2 Terrapene triunguis | reverse complement strand
CTGTCTTCAATGAGGTTGCATGGATGGGATGTGTGTCAAGGCAGAATTTTGCATCTGGTCTCTGGCAATAGAGAACAAAGGAGACTAGCCTATTTCAGCAGTGCATTTGGATCATACTTTAAAGAAGTAACGAAGAATTTTAGAACATACGGAGGGATATCGACAAATAATATTGAAGAAGTGCAGAAAATGTCTTCCAATCGAAGAGTTGGCCCAAATACATTTGTTCTGCCGATGGACCTTATGACATTAGGAAAACCATGTAAAACTAAGTTTAATGTTCTCATCGTTTTAGAAACAAATAAGAAAAATGTGTGTGCTGAAGGATATATGTCTATAAGGTTTGGATTTCATGTGAAAGTTTAGTAGTACATTAGAACACCTGGGAAGTGAGATAAAGCATAAGTGCAGCCTGTGGTGAAAATTTGACTTGAACAAGAACTTTGGATACTGTGTATAATTTGGAAAGCCTTACATGGAGCATGCAGAGATATAACTTTGCCACTCCAGACTGACTATGTGGCATGTGAAGGGCTCTGCTTGCTAGCAACAAGAAGTCATCACACACTGTACCGTGCATCACAACAGTCAGCCAGGAAAATGGGTGAATATATGAGCTTATGTTGGGTTTTCCTGTTCTAGGACTGAGCATTCACCACAGAGTTCTATATATGACATTTCAACTTTAGGCATGTTTCCAAAGAATGCGTAATAATGCAGGATTTTCTATGACAAGTGAGAGACAAGTACAGTCATCACCCAGATATAGTTGTCTAACATCTTAAAAACCCCAACATGACATCCTAGCTACCTCCTTTTGTAATGAGAGCTGGGTTCTCATATACTTCGTTGTAGACTGCGTATTTATTAACCTCCCTAAAAGGCAATTGAAAGAAGTGGATCACAGATCTGTAGAAAGCACTGAGGCATAGTATTTGGAGTGAGGATGTCCCATAAATATGAACTGCACATGGTAGAACTGTACTGATACATAGATAATGGATCATAAATCATCACTTTGGAACCAAGACTGGAGTAGCTGCACTAGCAGCTGTCTGACTGTAGCAATGGTCCTTGATATTGTTATCACACCAGTATGATATTTAATATAAAGTCTCCTGAGAATGTGGCAATGTAGAAGTTATTGCAAAGATGCCTAGAGAAATCCAGACACCTGAATGTACTCTGATACACCAGGTGTCATTCCTTCCAAAATAACCTGTGGTGCAGAGAGAGAGAGAGAGTACAGGGTAGGATGTATGACAGACATTGGAATATATGTGCATTGTGGCACTTACACAGCTCTCAGAGCAAATGCCTATGCAACTGTATTTTGGATCGATGATTTTCCATCGTTTCACAATTAGGGCATGCCCCCATCTTCACTCCCCTGGAGAGTCAATGTTTTGTTTAAGCAATTTGTTCTGTCGAGAACATTTAACCACAAATATGTCCTGAGACATGATGCCCTCATGCTGTTGTTGGAACCATGTCGGAGGAAGACAAGGAATTATTCCTCCATCTACAGGCCCAGAGACCGGGCGTCTTCTGTGATGAGCACATGCACATCTGGGTGTTGGAGCTTAAGGAGGTAAGGCACCTGTTTGTTTTTTGAGGTTTTCAATGTCTGTTTGACCCAGCGGGGGCTCAATCCTGGGCGCCCTGCTCATGCCAAAGGGAGTTTGGCTATGGGGAATGGTTCCACTTTAGACCCCATTTTTCAATTTGCACTAGTGGTTTCATTCTCTCTCATTTCCTTCATTTCTTCTAGGATCTACAGGGAGGAATCCAGGGTCACCTGAAAGTGCAAGCCCCTCTGATGTAGGAAGTGCTTTCTATTCCCTCTTTTTCTTATGAGGAGACCTCCAATGCAGGTCAGCAGGCAGCAGACCACTGGCATACTCAATGCCTGGAAAGGGTAAAGGCATTCCTATGTACTTGAGGTGGTGACTTTGGCTACTTAGTAAATCTTTGCTTCTGTTATTGTGAACTGTGCTTTCAATGCCTTTTTTTGTTTGTTTGTTTTTCTCCTTGAAGGTGGATAGTATTGGAGCTGCTTCATGGAAAGTCGTCCCCCTGGGAGGAATTTAGAATATTAGGGTTGGAAGAGACCTCAGGAGGTCATCTAGTCCAATCCCCTGCTCAAAGCAGGACCAACCCCAACTAAATCATCTCTGCCAGGGCTTTGTCAAGCCAGGCCTTAAGTACTTCTTTTCTTTCTGTCTGATTTTTCTCTCACCCTCTCTTGGTTTGTCTCTTATTTTATACTGACCTGTCACTGTTGTTTCCTCATAGAAATTGAAAAATAAACTCCCCACATGGTCTTCCAGGCAGCGACTGTCTTTTATTTTGTCTGTACAGCACCCACCACACAATTCTGACTGAGGCCTCTGAGTGCTACTATCTAGTACAATTACACATTTTTCTGCACATCTCTGTGGCTGTGTTTTTAATGAGTGTTATTTTGTTGTTTGTTATGTCTGTGTCCTGTATGTGTTTCCAAGAGTTTTTAAAGCAAAGTCTACCCCAGCCACTGAGGAGAACTCTTGGGACTGCTAAGGGATCACAGCATTGGGGATTGATGTATGCACCTGAATTTTCGGGATACTTGGTTTGCCAGCTGTACCCTGAGACGACCTCCTCTCAGGGGAATTGCCTCTTTCTGCATCTTTCCCTGGTTGGCTATTGAGCAGAGTGGATAGCTACTTATCCCTTATCTTTCTATTCCATTGTGCCCCATAACTGACATTGTTGTCTGGATAGGTACCTCTGTCCTGCTGCTTGTGTGAAGGAACTATTTGTTGGTTAGGCCCAGTGTGGCCAGATCAGCATTGAGTTGGGTTCAAGTGAGAGCTACCTGTGCCCTGATTTTCCCCTACTATTACCTGCCTCAGGTAGGTGTCTCCTATTTCCTAGTGTGTTACTGTGAATGTTACTAGCTGAACAGAGCATAATCAACTGTGTAGTCATCACTGAATTTATTTTTGCGCTCCCTCATTTTGCTGTGGCTGCATTTTCAGTCCAGCACAGTTCTATTTTCAAGCATTATTTACACTCCCTCCCTTTTTAATTTTAGATTTATAGAGATAAACATACAGCTTCTGGTCTCCACAGATGCCTTTTGCACTTTTATGAAAAATTAGCCTCTATTGTTACATTTTTGTCAGAGCAAGAGACACTTACACTGCAATTGCTTTATACCAAAATGATTGTTATATATGCCGGGTTTTTTGCTGATAGATGTTGTGGTGGAGTGACAACGGAGCACACTTGGTCTCATTAATAACATGCCCATAGAAATCTAACACAAAATACAGCTTTTTATTTTTGATGGCCTACATTGCTTACTTGGGCAGCACTCCTATTAAATTCAAAGAGCTCCTTGTGCTTGTCTCTGCAGTATAAAGGCCTCTGGACGACCTATCCTTAGGACAGCTGCTCTTACTCCTCATGCTTCTCTGGTTATGTCCTGCATGTGTGTTGTGCTTGGGATTATCACTGTTCAAGGCAACTGCACATGTATTCTCCTTCTGTGGCCCAGAAAGGGCACCCACTCTGGGCTTCTATCTCCCCAGACGTTGTCTGGGGTGGAGACACACAGCTCTCTCCCTTCTGAGGAGGGTATTTCCAGACGTCATGATCCCCTGACTATGCTGTGGCATCCCCAGCAAAAGATAGGCTGCCAAAGCAGGCTTCTTTTGCCTTCTCTTCAGAGACTGATAACAGAATAATTGCCAACAGTTATAAATTACCACACAGTTCCTTCTAAGCAAGCATATTTATTTTAAGATATAAAGCATTGCACATAAAACATTAAAAACAATAAAAGAACCTGCATGCAGGCTAATAAGCTTACCGAAGATTACCCCAACACCAACATGGGCTTTGGCAGGTGAGCAGGGCTTCAAACCCCACACAGGGTTTCAAGTTCATAACACCCTTTGCTCAGAACAAGAACCTTCATGCCTCCTGTGAGTCACTCATTTAGCCAGGTTTCAGAGTAGCAGCCGTGTTAGTCTGTATCAGCAAAAAGAACAAGGAGTACTTGTGGCACCTTAGAGACTAACAAATTTATTTGAGCATAAGCTTTCGTGGACTAAAACCCACTTCATCGGATGCATGCAGTGGAAAATACAGTAGGAATATATATATACACAGAGAACATGAAAAAATGGGTGTTGCCATACCAACTCTAACGAGAGTAATTAAGGCGGGCTATTATCAGCAGGAGAAAAAAACTTTTGTAGTGATAATCATTTTTTCATGTTCTCTGTGTATATATATCTTCCTACTGTATTTTCCACTGCATGCATCCGATGAAGTGGGTTTTAGCCCATGAAAGCTTATGCTCAAATAAATTTGTTAGTCTCTAAGGTGCCATAAGTACTCCTCGTTCTTTTCATTTAGCCAGTTTGCTTTGAAGAGAGCGTGAATAGCTCATCAGCCTGACAATGGCTTTCTGCTCAAGGAGAAGCATTAAAAAAATGCAATCCTCTGTGAGTCATTTGCATTCACTTCCCTGCAAGTGTTTCCTAGGAAATACACATCACATGTAGTGTCCCAAAAATTCCTTTGAAGTTCCTAACACTTCCCAGAGATTGCATTAATCCTGTCTTCCTCCTGAAGAAATTCTGTACAATACCACAATAGTACATGAAAGTTTGCCTTTTTAATACAATGGACTCCTAAAATACTTAATTCAATAAGGTTTAACTTAATTCTCTAAATTTTGTCCAGGATATTGTTATATCTGTTCCCAGGGTAACAACATTAGCATCCTGAGTCAAATTGGAAACCTAACATCTCTATTATAAATTTCAAGTACCTGAATAAATATAGAACAGAGAAATGTCTATTTCAGACCCCAAAATTCCCCTGTAGAGCAAAGAGTCACAGTACACTCAACCAATGATACACAAGTCAGCAGCATAACAGTGTCAGAATAAATGTTCAAGCGCTGATCTGTTAGGACACTGTGTATGGCAGCAACTTGCAAGAACTAATTAACATGTTCATGGGTGTTACGTATGCCATATGTTCCCCACCCAAGTGAAAGTTTCATTCAACAAATAAAAACTGCTTCACTGAATACAATATTTTCCCCTTCATATCATCAATTTATTTAGTACTGTGTACTTTTTAGTACATTAGGTGTAATAGCTGAGACTCCTGGCTTGCTGCAGGTTAATGGTTTTATTCAATAACAACACTTAAGTTTTCAGCTGTGCTATTACTGAAAAGATGTCAACCTGACAGTGTCACTCTGGACTCTGCGGAATCTTTTTTGCAATTAGCTAGCGTCTGAGCTACATTTCCCATTTATTTCAAGTAAATACATTATTGAATCAAGAACTGTATTTACCTTCACATGATAACCAAGTTCTGCTCTTTATCTCCTCCATCCCCATTCTGATTAAGGATGACAACTGGCTGCAGAAGGAAGGAAACTGCATATCAGATTATAGTCTGGTGCCTGAATTTCACTTGATGACTTTGATAAGAGTATCTGAATTGCTAGGCTGCAAAAAACAATTTTTCATAAGTGCCATAATAACTTGCTGACCATATCAAAGACCAATGCTGAATTACAGTAGCTCCTTGTGAAGCTATCCTAGTTTTAACATTATTGTTGTTTGTGTGTATTTGTATTACAGCAATGCTTAGAGGCACAAACCAGGATCAGGGCCCCACTGTGCTAGGCCCTGTACATGTTACATTACCCTTGCTTTGAGAAGTTTGCAATCCATTTTAAGACAAAACACAGCAAGTGAGTGTAACAACTAATACAAGAGAATGAGAGAGAGGGAGGATGCAAGTAATAGGAATAAGATCTTAAGATTTCAGTAAGGCTTTATGGTTAGTTGTCAAATAAAATTTCCGGGCTAGTATCTGTGTAATTCCATTATCCTAATACTGTACCTCAGGCCTCTTTCTTAATCTCTGCATCATTTCTTTCAGTTTTTGTAGCTGTGCATGATTTATGTGCAGTTGGCTTCTCACTGCCTTCTGCCAATCTATATGAGATAATTCCTACTCCAACTGGAGAGGTGTCGCAAGTCAAGATCACAGGTAAAGTGGGGTCCCATTGCACTTACACCTGTGCAACTGACAACGTGTTTAACTGCATCAATTTTTTTCTGACAATACCTCCTAATTCCAAGATTTACACCTTTTTATAACAATTCCATCAGTGATTTTAACAGAGTAGACAATCATGAAATGAATTTTCCACAGTAATTAACTGGCACCGGGAAAATTCATTAGTATTATTACACTCTTATGTATATGTTCCAATTGAGACTGGGGCCCCATTGTGCTAGGTGCTGTACAAACGTACAGTGAGAGGCAGCTCTATGTCAGTTGTCACCGATGATCTCACACTCTTTTATATAGTCCTTCAGTATGTTCCATCTACTATGCCAATGGTGGAATTTCTTAAATATGCTGCTTAGCTTTGACTAGAGTACACAATCTTGAATCAGCTAAAGGAAACAAAAAACAGTTTCTCACTGATTTTGAAGGCTAGCTATTTTGGTGTTTCTGGTGATTCGTGTATCATGTCCTTTCTCTGAACAACAGTCCCCCAAGGTGCCTACATAATCTATTTGGACTGCTTGAGAACAGCAATATTTTTGCATTCTTTGTCCAGTACTTTCAAAATGATTCACCATATTCAGAGATTTTGGCCAAGACAACTTTCCCCCGTAAGCCACACTTAGCAACGTGCTGCACAGTTTAGTGCTAAATAATTCTGCAAGTAAATTGAAATCTCAGCTGTTCTAACATGCACATGGAAACCAAACCTTTCGACTTGCTATAAAATACACGGGTCAAAACTTGTTTTTTTACAGTCTTGGGAACAATATCTTTCAGTTAAGACTTTTTTTGGATTAATAAAAATCTCTTCACACTTAAATAAGAACATTCAAATTAGTTTCTTCTGTTTTAGTTTTTGTTTTGTTTTTTTTCTGGTGCCTCAAGATATTCAGCAGAGTAAACATCTTGGATCCAAAAATTGTAATACTGCTCCCTTTCCTGCTTTCCAATATCCCATTTGTAGGCTTGTCCAGGTGCTCCACGTATATGCTAAAATTCTCTATAGCTTCTTTGAGGCATAATCCGATCTTATTTCTGAAACAGTCCATTTATTGCCTTAGTTTCTTTTGTTCAGAGACTTCCTGTGTTCCCTTTCCTATTCTGAAATTCTATTCTGTTCTGTCCTCCTCACTAAATTGTTGGTTTGGAGTAGTAGATATAGACTCTAATACTGTGTTTGTTAAGGATATGTAATCCAAATATGTGAGCAAAGATGGAGCAGGCATTGTTATGGTTTATTCTAGAATTCTACCACAAAGCTCCCCACCAGGTGAAATGTTAATACAGACAACCAATTAAAAAAAACCATAGAGGCATTGCACTGTCAGATCAAATTCTCAGTGGCTGCTCATTGATCTTGCAAAGAGGACATTGACACCTAGCAATTTTTGAGTGGATCAGTCCTTCTATGGGTGTCACATACATCACACTGGACTCTCTAGCTAGATCATGTGTTAGGCAGGGTGCCTGGCCTAAATGTCTCTGCCATCTAGGGAGAGACTAATGTAGTCCTGTGCTCCCAGGACCTTAAAGTAAATTCACTACTCCTGGAGGGATGAGTCTGGATACTCCGCTTTCTGAAGCAGTCATTATTGCTAGCTCTAAGAAACACACCTCATTTTAGATCCTGAGCCAAAGATCATTCGCATCAAGGGGAGCCTTTACACTGACATCAACAGCTTTGGATCAAGGCTTTAGAACTGTCCTGTTTCAGTGGGGGCATTGTGATTCTTTTATAAAGTCTTCATAGTGGGTAATAGGGATGGGGAAAATACCTTTGGCAGAAGAGCTGATCAGAAAATCTTGAAAAATTTGAAATTCTACAAAAAAAATCTTGGCAAATTTTTTTGTGGAATTCCTCCCCTTCCCCATTTTTTCAACCAGTTCTATTTGTTGTCTTCCCCTCTACCCCCCATCTTTCCCCAGTCCCTCTATTTCTTAATGCTGTACAGATGACCGAAAGTGGAGCAAGGTTAAAACATGCAGGTGAAGAAAAAATGAGTTGGGGGGGGACTGTTATCACCCATAAAGATGTCAGGGAGGGTCCTTAAAAATCTGTGCAGTTGGTTGGGACAAAACTGTATTGCATCTAGAGTTGGTTGACATTTCTGGCATTTGTCTGAAAACAAAAATTGTTGCAAAATATTTTGATATTGTTGAACTGCTCCATTTTTCACCAAAACACCCTGGACCTTTTTTTCCTAATATTTCCTCTTCCCCTTCTCTTCCCTCCACCCTCCCTCCCCCAAATCTGTATAGTAAAAAAGCTACTGAACTGGTTCCTGATATTTTTTGTTTAGTAAAAACTGGGGTGGGGGACTGGTAAGCAAACATTTGTTGATAACCATTTCAATAACTTTTTTGATGTTTTTGATAGACATTTTGAACTTTTTAAAAATATCCAAATAAACACACACAAAAAATGGTTCCATTTTAAACACTTTGAAATCAAAACAAATTCAATTTTTATTGTAAAATTACTTTTGGATTTTTCAACTAGTTCTAATAGAATCCCAGTGGATACCAAGGTCTCTCTCTGCTGAACTCTGAAGAATACACTGTATTGTAGGGCATATATCGCTGCCCATGTAAGGTCACTTGAGACCATTAGTTATTCATTTAAAATAAATAGCTACAATTTAGTTTTCAGTTGAATAGAACATAGTGGATTCGTTGCACCTCTGATTTGTATTGACTTGTATGTTTATACAGTATGTAATCATGATAAATATGATACATTTTTACCAGGATGTTTCAAATTTTATTGTCATTTAACTATAGATACCTCTTAATTTAGTCTCATACATGTACAGTATTAGTGAGAAATGCCCTTTGAGAAGTGGACAGAAAGGCACTCAGTTTATGTTTCTGTGTTTCACAAGACCAGTTTTGGGTTATTTTCAGCCCCACACAGATCTTGACTCCAATATTCTGCTCCACCTACATGCATAGAACTCCCATTGATATTAACAGAAATAACATGGGAAATAGGGTGTTCTGGAAAAACAGATATATATGGAACTTATGAGCACTTAGGCCACAGTTCAGGAAAGCCCTAAGTGCATGCTTAAGTCCATCCCTGTTTTCCTAAATTGAAGCTACAGAGAATACAGAATAGCCAAGTCAAGATCCACTGTGTGGAGTGGAATGGAGAATGTTGCATGCAATGTAATTCTGACAGGGAAACTGGGCTAATTTTGCAAAGCAGCCTGTGATGTATTCTTGCTGCACTTGTTTCTCATTATGTTTCTATGCCTAATTAATCAAAATGTACCTTCTCTTCGTTAGGTGAGCACTCCTCTCAGGGAAAGAATAGAACTCACCAACATGATGAATCCTCCTCACACCTGGGCAATAAATATGTATGTTTACTCTTTTATTCTGTTTTCTGTAACTTTCATTAATATCTGTTATCATTAGCGTGGTTCAGTTAAGCTAAAACAAAAAGCAAAGAACCATAAGCAGAAAAAACTAATGACTTCTGTCAGTAAGAACCTTAAGGCCATTTTGCTTAAACTTTCATGAACTAGAATCACAAATTAGCTGGTTTTTTTCCCATGTTGCAAAAGCAATATTAGAATTTTGCTCCATTGCTCTGGCCTGATATTTTGCCACTCATGTACTCAAAAAGTTAAGATTTCTATATGAGCTACAGCTGATATCATGCGGTAGCATTCTACTAAAATAAGAGTCAATCCTGCACTATGCTGAAATAATTCTAAGAGGTGCTATTTTCTCAATATCTATTGAAGTCAATAAAAATGGAGGTACCCTGTACCTTGCAGGATGGGGCCCAGTGTGTGCATTTCCTTGCTTTGACTATTATTTCCTATTGGGTGGAGCTTTTTTGTATGTGAACCCGAACTAAACATATGTTTACCCTCTGAGTCCAGTGTCTGAAGTCATGTGCCTAAATAAAAGCAGCCAGATTTACAGGAGTGCTAAGCCCTCAACCCCATTGGCTTCACAGGAAGTTGTGTACACTTCAGACCTCTGCATATTAGGCCATTTTTATTTAGGAGCTTCCATGTGGATTAAGGTGCTTGATTTCAGTCACCTTAAATTTGAAAATGTTGTCCCACGTTTTTGAATATAGGAAGGCAGGGGTCTCTAGAGAATCCATCCAGGTCAAAACTTGAAACCCATCAAGGTCTCTGTATTGTTCTTCAAATATAAAGTGTTTTCAGGCAGTCATGTCTTTTCATCTTTTCCCCCTATGGTTGCACCCTTGCCCCTCTTTTCACAGTAGCCACTTGTCATAGCTTTTATTATTATTTTATTATATTATTTTATTTTATTTACTTTTTATTAAGGCAAAGTTATAATAAAATGTTAACATACTACTCCATACATTATTTGTTACTCAGGATCCAGTTAATATTCAAAGAACCTTGCTAAAGATTCTAGCTGGCTGGCTAGGAAGATATCCTACTCTGGGTACACTACAAAGGGTACCCAAATTTCTAAAAATCTATCCTCTTTTTGGCATTTCTCTTGTGTATAAACTTGGTGTGAAAGCTTTGCCATGACAAAGACAGTCCATATTTTACTATACCAAAATTCCATAGGATGAGGAGTCACCTTTTACCACTAATGTGCAAAACAAAGTTTAGCTGCTTGCAAGAAAAAATAAATGTATTTGTCATGCTGTTTAAATACAGAACCTTTACTAGAGCACTAAGTCAGCAGTCAGTGGATCTCTTAATAATTTCCTCCCCAAACTCTCCAGTTCCTGGACATAGCCACCAGATGTGCAAGTATGTTCCTCTTTCACCACAACCCCGCCAACAGAGCACCTCTCTATTAGCAAAAATATAATGGAGTCAAATGCCATCTATATAGTAATTTATAAAAAAATTCTTTATGAGCTACACAATTTGGAGATGTATAACCCCTTTCCTACATGGACACCCAGTCATCCAGATCAGTTTCTTTGTCCAAATTCCTCCCCATTTTTTCATCTGGGTTGTTTTCTTATCAACATTTTTTTTCCAGTCAAAATTGTATACATCTTAGAAATTAAATCTTTTATTTGTTGATTTTATTTGCTCCTGGACCAACTCTTCAAATGTGGTTCAAGGTCTAGATAGAGCTGCCTTGTGTCCAGTTTTCACAATAAAACATTTGAGTTGTAAATATTGAAAATATGGGATCTTCATATTGGTATGATTTCAAATCAGGCCCCAGGAACAGTTGTGAGAATTGAGTAATCTCAGCTCATACCCACACTGAATAGTCACTTTACTTCCTAGGGATAAATTCCTGATTATTAATGAAAGTAGATAAAGGAGAGGGCCTAAGCAACAGGAGTTTACTAAATTTCTCCAAAGCTGCTAAGGATGTCTGGTTGAATGGGTGATTTAATTTTTTTTATTTTTTGGTGACCTACATTTCTTTTTAACCCAACAATTACTGGGAATATCTATATTTGGGCTTCTGTTTTGTTTGAGTTTTACCCAATGTTTGGATGCTCTATTGTTAACTTGAATCATGTCTTTTAAAGGTGATGCATAATAATAATAAGCTAAATTTGGGAAAGCGAGTTCATCCCACATTGTAGGCCTTAGAAGCTTAGAACTCACCTTTTGTTTTTTATGTTTCCATACAAATTTTAATAGTGCATTGTCATGCTGTCTAGAATGGCTCAATGACCACGAGTGCTCACCTCAGGGCAGAAATCCCAAACTGGTAGTGTGCTCTACAATTGTTTCTCCACAATATTTATTCTTTAAAATATTTAGGATTCCTTTACCCGTTTAAATTTATATAGCTGATAACAATTTACTTTGATCCTTTTGGGAATATTTCCTAAAATTTCAGATTTATCACGGTTTATTTTGAAGCCTGATAGCTGTCCAAATTCCAAAGTCAATTGTTCTGTAGTTTCTAGCTAGGCTTCTGGATCCTGCAAATATAACAAGATGTCATCAGAATACAAACCTATTTTGTGTTCTAATCCAAGAAGGCGTTTTGATGCTCTTTATCAAGGGGCTGCTTCTAAACATTTATTGTGAAATGGCTCCATTGCCAAAGCAAACAACATGGGAGATAACTGGCAACCCTGTTTCATACTTCTAGACAAATTAAAAGGAAGGGATCGATGACCATTAACCAAAGCAGATGTGCAAGGATGAGTATATAGGGGCAATATGCCCCTATAAAACTGATTTCCAAAATGAAACTTTACCAAAATCTGTCTGAGGTACTCCCACTCCAGCCAGTCAAAGGCTTTCTCAGTGTCCAAAAAAAGCAGTGCTTGGGAAGAATTGCTCGAAAGCCCATTACAGATCAAATTCAGAGTTCTGAATCTATTATCAGACAGATGCCTGTCAACAACAAACCAACACTGGTCAGGGTGCATATATTTGTACAAGATAACACCCAATCTGTTTGCTAGCACCTTGACATAAATTTTAGCATCCACTTTAATTAAAGAAATAGGTCTGAATGAATTGCACTTGGTAAGGTCTTTTCTTTCTTTAGGAATGACCACAATATTTGCCTCTTTTTCAGTGAATCTGAAATATCATTCCCCTGCAATATTATTAAACTATTAAACAGTTCAGTTAAAATAAGGACCAACAATTGCATTAGAACTCTATAATACTCCCCAGAAAATCCATTGGGACCTGCAGCTTTATTGGATTTTAAATCCTTAATTACAACTTCAACTTCCTCTGCAGCAATTTGCCTATCAAGAGCTGCCCCATCATCCTCTGAGAGCTGAGGCATTTTCATATTTCTCAAATATCTACTTATAAATTCAGGATTTGGATGTTCTGAAGTGTACCAAGTATGGAAAAGGTTAGCAAACATTTCTGAGATCTGTTTGATGCCAGTTACTAATCTCCCTTTTTATTTCTAATCAGAGGGATGGATGATTTATTCTGTTTCTTTGTTAAATTTCTGGCTAAAACCCTATCAGCTTTATTGCCCTTTTCATAATATTTTTGTTTGATATATGTGTTTGCTCAGCTTTTCGTCTTTGTAACAGATTAATCTTCCCTCTTATCTCATTTATTTTCTTATACACTCTTTTTTAGATCCTGTAGAGTTATGTTTACTTTCCAAAACAGAAAGTTCTTTAACCAATCTCTCTTCTTCAAGAGTTCTCAACTTTTTGAGGTATGATGCTATATTTGTAAGTATCCCTCTCATTACTGCCTTTCCAGCATCCCAAAAACACTTATTGATCCTTTTCTTATAATTTTTGTTCTATATATTGCTGAAAATTTTAAGGGGGTCATACAACAAAGTTCTATTATACTGTCAGGCCCTTTGTTTTTCCACTGAGTCCCAATATTTTAAATTAATATATGCAGGGAGCATGATCAGACCAAGTTATAATTTCTGGGTTAGGATTTTTGACCAAATTAGCCAAGGTCCTAGAACATTTAAATCATATAATTCCTAGAATCCATGAGTAGTAGACATCCAGTTTCTTTTCCCACCAGACATACACCCAGGTCCTCATTTTCTCAATGATGCAACAAATTTGCACTTGCTTCTCCCACATGCCCTCTGTGTACATTTCATTGATCTAAAGTGGGATTAAGTACTTTGTTAAAATCCCCCTAGAATAATATCTCCTTCCCTAAACCTTCTGAAATCCCTAAAAAAAGGGATCATAAAAAGAAGTTTGCCCTTGATTGGGAGTTTACTTTTGAAGGAGCCCTTAATTTAAATTATATCTGCTGTCTGTGTCTATTATAATTTCATTTTTTTAAATCTCTCTAGCAAACTTGGAACTCTTCCCTCATCAACTTTATTCATCTTTCTGATTTCTAAACAGTGGGTCTTTCAAGTCAGCCTCAGTGACTGGGGCTTCTCCACCCACATCTATAGTTTGTTTACTGGAGGGGGAGTTACTTTCTTTTGTGGCCATGTCTTTGTTTTCTGGTGGATAGATCTTTGTACTGGAGAATTTCTTTCCTTTCAAGACATCTAGAGATCTTCTTATCTTAAAGCCTTGTTTGTTGCACCTCTCCCAAGATGGCTGCTGCTGCCACACTTTCCCTTTGTTTGTCTGACCTTTACGAAAGGGCCACTGCCACATTTCCTCCCCCACAGCCACAAGCGCACAATTTTAATTAACTAGTTGGTTAAATATCTCTTTATACCTTTCTGCAGGATGCAGACTGGCCTTTTGAAGTGGGACGGGGAAGATAAGAGTACACACAGCTATTTGCCATTTAAGACTCTGCTACCTTAACTAGAAGTCATAACAGCTTCCACTGGAAGCAGTAATGAGCAGCAGTTCTGTAGCACTGAAAAGAAACCTGGTTGCCGTGAATGTATGAAGCTGCTAAGTTAAAAGTAATATTAATATTTCAGAGGCATTTAAGTGGCTTTTGTAGTGTACAGAAAGCTTGATCACTATTACCACGCAAAGAAGTTACATTTTCTTTCTATAATTCATGTATATAATGCAAACATATTTGATATTCATACAGCACGTTTTACTACACTGAGCTTTATATAGCAGGACCATAATCCTGCAAGCTGATCCACATGAGTGATTCAGTGGTGCTCCAAATATGTGCAGAGGTCTAACTGCATGGGTCTGATTGCAGGAATAGGACTCAAACAATCAACAGCACTGAAACGCAGCCATTCCGGGGCTCAGGCCGGCAGCCAATCAACGAGCAGCATGCTGCACAACATTAGGATAGATGGGAATTAGCACTATAGGCACAGAGAGCTAAAGTCAAATAAAATTTAAAAATATACTTCCCAAATGGGCAATATACAATTCTGGGGAATATAGGATGCATAGACTACCAAGCAATACGTGCCAAAGCAAAGGCACCAAAGCCTGCATGAAGATATGGATAGCAAGCAGACAGAATCAGACAAAATGAACCTTTAAATAGAATTAGAATGACTATGTACATTTAGATAAAGTGTTCAGATCAAAATGCATAAACCTTTTTCTTACATAAGAAGCAGTTTCTATCTCTAGTAGATAAAAAGAAAGCATTTAAATTACAGTACCTACTGGTGAAGAATATATTAATGAGGCACCATTTCTGGGGAAGAACCCCTGGTCCTGCAAAGTTCCTCATGGGAGGAGGTAGGGTTCTCAACTTCTTTTGAAGCCAATGTGAGTTGGTGCTCAGCACATCACAGGATAGAGCCCAGAGTGAGTATGGCTAAGAAACAACAAATGAGAAATGCACAGAAGGCTCTATCCTGCTTGCACTGAAGGAAGTGGCAAAACTCCCATTGGCTTCCATGAGTGCAGCAGGAGCAGCTCCTAAACAATGCATTTACTCAATGTTTTTACCGTTCATTTTTGGGGGGGCGGAAATCTGATTGTACAAATGGCCAAACTTGCCCCTGTCCTTCATTCTAAGGCCTTTTGGAGAATAATAGTAAATTCATAGGGTCAGTCTTTGTATGGGCATTGTGGGAAATTTGGTCACTGTGCTCTTATAAGCTGGGGCTCTGCTTGGTGCTCCGTTCGACTTCACCAATGTGCCCCTGATGTAGGCAAATGATTTAAAGGAGCAAGTTTTCTTTCATGAATTTGCAGATTTGGTGAGAAATTACTGCTCAATTGAAATCAATTAATATTTTATAAACTGAGGCAAGTCCTTGTTCTTTCATCAAATATTGCCCTGGGAGAACAAATAATGTGAATTCCTACAGATGTAAGCAATTGAGAATAAACATTCCATCTATAATTCCAATAGTTTTATTTCGATTTTGGCACCATAATAACAAGCTTGTTTGTATGCCAGTTGTTGATACTGACTAATCTGAATAGGGATGATAATCTTGAGATTTTTATTGTCATTTCAGATGTGAAGCTGCCTCTTTTGCCACATTATAAAGGAACTGCCCTCTGAAGTTACAGTTCCACAGGGGACATGTGGATCAGCTGCAGCTTCCTACACACAGGCAGGACATTTGTGTTAATTGTTCTATGATTAGCTCTTAATTTCCATACTTTAAATGCCTCGTGTTTTCTGCTGGAAAGACTCTTGTTTTCTTAATGGCTACATAACTGATGTAGTGTACATATTTATTATTTCTACATATATTAAAGCAGAGAAACTTTCAGGAATGATAAAGGTATTGTAAAAATCTGGTGGTGTGTGACTAATAATGTTGTCTTTCTTGTATATAGAAATGTTTTCTTCCCATACAGGAAGGAATATGTTAATATATTTTCTTATATGCTCAATAAATAGTCTTCTGAAATCATATGTAGTAGATTGCAAACTTGGGGCCTGATCTTTCAAACACTAGTATGCAAAATTATCATTACCACAAGTACGTCCATTGACTTCTGCGGGGCTACTCATAGTAGTAAACACTTCACCAGGATGGGGCACTTGGAGATAATATCAAAGTGGTTTTGTTTTTGTTTGTTTCCATGAAGGGGGCGATTTTACCAATTACATTTTAAATTAGATTTTTTTAAAACACTGTAAATTGCTGCACATGGTCCTTAAAATGCAAACTAATTACAAACAAATATTACAGGGTGTTTTTTTTTTTTTTTTTTTACTGTTCCTTGGGTAGTCACTTTTTGTTATATCCGCTGTAAGAATATTTCTCCAGATTTAATCTGCATTATACAGTGAGGACTCAAAAGGCATTTACAATACTACAGGCTGCATTTGTCAAAGGAATAACAACAGTGATAGACTTTGTTTCTCAAATTTTGAGTAATGCATGGAATTCCTATTCATTATTTATCAACTCAGGAAATTTAATGATTCCTTCCAGTGATAATTACAAAATATCTCAATTTATAAAGCACTTATGTAAATATCTAAATAGTGCTGCTATCTCCATGTGTTCTGCTTTTCTAGATATATAAACCTTTGGAAATTATAATAATTTGATCAATCTCAATCTGTTGATTCAAGTTTGATTTATTTGCTGAAATATGAAAATGAGACACAGGAGTCTCATTAGTGGTCTAAACACAGGATTGAGAACCAAGAATTCTAATCCTAGTTCTTTCCACTATGCATTTGGGCAAGTCACTTAGCTCCTCTTTCTAGTTTTGCTGCTCTGCAAAGTGGCAACAATAACACCTACCTACCAGTCTCACAGGGCTATTGTGCAGATTAATTAGTTAATGTTTGTACAGTACTTTGAAGATGAAAAGTGCTCTTCCGGTGGTAGGCATTATCAGCTCTCTTGTTTTCTGTTTGATGGGTCTTATCCTGTATCTAAGGCCTTGGCTACACTGGCGGTGTACAGCGCTGCAACTTGCTGCGCTCAGGGGTGTGAAAAAACACCCCCCTGAGCGCAGCGAGTATAGCGCTGTAAGGCACCAGTTTAATCAGAGCCTGCAGCGCTGCACGCTCGCATGCAGCGCTGCAAGCTATTCCCCTCGGAGAGGTGGAGTACATACAGCCGCGGCAGCGCTGTGAAGTCCCGAGTGTAGCCAAGGCCTAAGAGACTCAAAGGAAAACTTTTCTATGAAGCACTGTGAAAGCTGGGCACCAAGTCCACAACCAGTGTGCTACAGACTGCAGCTGAACTTCTATGCTTAGATAAAGCATTCTTTGTGCTAGATCATCTGAGTGACTCGGGGGAGTTTGGTTGAGCAAAAGCATCATGATGTCTGTACTTTCAAAAGGTGAGGCCATCTAAAACGCGCAATTTAAGAGTTTATATAAAATATTATACCCACTTCAGCTTCCTGACTGCTGGGGATTCCCAATGGAAAGAAGAATCTATGCCCAAGTTTTCATGTAAATGTAAAATAAGTGTTTCGTCACACATTCTTTATAGGGCAGTTTGAAAGAGCTGAGAAATGTGAATGTGGAAGATTAATATCAGTGATTATGCAAGATTTGTGCAGAAAGTGTCATTAAGTGTACAGATAATGTTAATCTTACAATAAAACTTTGTATCTGTATTAAGAGCCTCTCTTCTCTCTCTCTGCAAATACACAATATATAATCCACACCAAATACAAATACTGGACCTGATCCTGTTTTCCTGTTGCACATTGCATGAGGCAGCCCTCAGGTCCAAATGTTACCCTGTTTCTGCAGCGAAGCATTCTTGGCATTGTGGCTCCAAGGGACACCAGCGAGTTTTAGGCCTTGCGGCTAAGCATGCTGGGGATATAAAGAGCTCTCTTCCTCAGTGTAGGAGAGAGGGGGCAGGAGCCGGGCTCAGCAGCAAGAGAGAGACTAGGAAAGGAGAAGGCGCTCTGTCTCTCTCCTGTCAAAAGGCCTGGGAAGAGGCTTCAGAAGACAGCCAGGCTAATTTCACAGGCTAAGTTACCCCAAGAAGTGAATGTTTGTAGCAGAACAAAGGAAATATTCTCAGTGGGACAAGCTAGTGGTCAGACCTGCCCCTGCTTCATTTTTGAGGGGCCAAGGCTTTCTCTCTGGATGACCAGTAAGGGGTACTTGAGTTGTACGATGGAGAAGATTGACAGATGCTTAAGGAAGTGCTGTGACCCAGGGAAAGAGATTAGAAGAGTCCCTTTTGGGACTCTGTTAACCCAAAAGGGTGACATTTAATGGTCTAGCTGGAGGACAAACTACCCACCAAGGAGAGAAACTAGGCCTTTAGCTTAACAGAAAGGTAAACAGTTACACACACAAAACACTCATGGGATCTCTAGGTGAGATGCAAAATCAAGCCCAGTGAGATGTGTCCCAGTAGATCCAGTTTGATACCTGTCAGTAAAACATGACTGAAATAGAAACTAGGCCCGAAGGGACCATTAGGTCATCTAGTCTGACCTTCTGTGTAACCAAGAGCTAGATCCAAGGCATGAATCTTGCCTGTATTTGTTCTGTGTGGCAATATGAACTGAATTCAAAAATTTCAACAGTCTGAACATAATCAGAAGGTAATTAATGTGCATTGTTGCAATTCAGGAATAAAGGACATTTTTGGCTGGCAAACAATTTATGTTCAGCTCCTTCAAAGATGTATTGGGTCTTGAGTCATGATTAATAAAGCACTTGGGAGTCAAGTTTGTCTGGGAGAAGAATGCTCGGTGTTTGTATTAGGCAGCATTCAGCTTGGGTCCAAGTGCTTATCCATATAGTGTCTACATTTCATATGGTATCTGCATTTCTTTGGGTTTGTTCCTGCCCGATTTGGCAGTCTTGTAAGAAGTATTTTTTCTAATGTTGACTTGAAAGTTCTGGCTAATCCTGCCTTTTAGAGTTTATGCTCATTTTTAGAAACTCTTTGGTTAACACATTTGAACAGATCCCGCTTTAGAATGTTGATTTATTATTGTGCTGTGCCGGCTTACTGGAAGGATGGGCCATAACTTAGTAGTGTTAAACAGTTGTATGTGGTTTACCAGATATAGGCACTGCCCTGGGTTGGAGATGGTGCAGATACACAGCCCCAGCAGGAGCTCTGGGAGACATTATGGACCAGATTTTCAAAGGTATTTAGTTAACTAATTTGCATTGAAATCAACTGGAGTTAGGCACCTATATATATTTTTGAGGATCTGGCCCTGTGCTACAATGAATGCAGGGAGAAAGCCACCCTGCAAAATGTACTCCATTCAAGGCAAGTGATAGCCCAGCCACCTCTCTGTCCTTCCTAGTCTGAGTCCACACTTACACTTGCCTGAATGCCAAACTGGGATTGTGTTCAGCCCCTGCATGGGGAAGGTTCCTTGCACTCTCTCTCCCCCCCATTTGCACACTGATGCCAGGACACAAATCAGTCTTTAAACCTCTCATTTCATTCAGTCCATATGTGAGCACAGATCACACCTGCACCTCTGTGTAATGCCCCCTTCTTTAGATAAACATACCCCTCTCATTCCCCTTAATCCTACCCTCCTCTCTTTATGCTTACTACTAGTAGCATCTCTCCCTATAAGAGACTTTCTTCCTCATCTATGATCTTGTTGCTATGGAAAGAAAACAAACCAAGAATTCTCAAACTCTCTCTCTCTCCCTCTCTCTCTCTCTCTCCTTAGTAGTTTTAATTTGTGCTGTATAGTCATATCTGTGCTGGAGAATAACACTCTGTATTCCAGTTTCATTCAAGACCTGCCGTACAGTTATCTTTACAACAGCCTTTTTGTACCTATTGAAAACATAAAGGGCCAGACGTCAGGCTGTGCTAGTGCCAGCCTGCCAATGCAAAGTTTATTTGTCCCCTGGAAAATGCCCCCCCCTCCCCCCGTGAGAGGGAGGATTCCTCAAATAACATAGAGCTACCATAGCAATGCCAGTACAATGGGCCTGGTTGGCGTGTGTCTGTCCACCAAAGATCCCCAGCTGCTGTTATGAGTCCTTGGGGCCATAGGCAGCTGGTACAAGTTAGAACAGCACTCAGGGGACTGGCACTGCACAGAGCAGTCTCAGAACTGAGGGAATACAAAGGGAGCTCAAAGTTTCTTTTACAACAGAGGATCTGACTCAAAATTCTTCTAAAAAGAAAAAAGTAAACCTACTGTAGAGAACAATTCTATGCTGGCAGGCATGGGGGCTAGATGATTTTTTTCATTTCTAATTTCAATTATTCTTTACAATTTTTCCAGATGTGGCTCTATTCGATAGAGAAATGACTATGCTAATACTGTTGTTGCTGTTATTAACATCTTGTAGCTCTCTGATTAGATCAGTGGGACATTTCTCTGTTCACTTGTAGTGAGTCGGTGTGGCTCCCCTCCTGCCCAGAGGAGGGAGCACTGGAGCAGACACCGGAGTGGGCGGAGCCACCCCCACCTGTCCCCGCCCCCCGGAAGTCAAGGGGCGGGACAGGAAGTATAAAGGCTGGCCGCCAGAGCTCAGTCAGAGCCCGGCCACCGCAGGGAGCAGACGTGCGGCCGGGAGCTCCCGACCAGGATACCTCTGAGGCCCGAGGATATTCTCCTAGCTGGCCGGAGCTCCCCCGGGCTCACTACGACGAAGAGCCGCCGGAGCCCGTCCGTTCCCGTCATTGAGGGGAGCTCTTGGAACTCCCCCACAGCAACCCCGACGGTGAGACCACTCCAGAAGCCCTTCGGCCCTGCTGTTACCCGGAGGAACCGCCCGAGTGCAACTGGCCGGACTTCCCGACGGAGCTGCCGGACCTGCCACCAAGCCCCGGCCGGGAGGAGCCTATGCAGGTGGACTGGACCCTGCCCGGTGCCACGGACGAGGTAGGCCCTGAGGGGGAAACTGGAAGTAGCCCGGGGGTAGCCGACCCCGGTCAGGCTGTCGAGGCATGCGAACCCATGTCAGTGTGTTTCGGTCAGGATACCCCACTGACCGGCAGCGGCAGTAACCGCTGTTAGGGCCCCGGGCTGGAACGCAGTGGAGTGGGTGGGCCTGCGTTCCCCCCTGCCACCCCCACACACGGGTGGCAGGCTTCCCCCTCACCCAACGCTCTGGTCTCGCCGCCAGGGCTTACCCCGAGTGAGTGTTGCTCAGCCCCTGTGCAAGGGGGCCTGCGCTCCCTAACTGTGTAGCTGCTCCGCCCCTGCTTCCAAGGGCCTGAGCAGTGTTTGTGTGTGCCCCGCCCTGAGCCAGGGCCTGGGCCTTCCCTAATTGAACTGCTATTGCCCCAGCCCCCTGCACCAGAGGGCCTGGGCTATTGAACTGCTATTGCCCCAGTCCCCCTGCACCAGAGGGCCTGGGCTATTGAACTGCTATTGCCCCAGCCCCCCTGCACCAGAGGGCCTGGGCTATTGAACTGCTATTTACCCAGCCCCCCTGCACCAGAGGGCCTGGGCTGTTGGACTGTGTATTTACCCAGCCCCCCTGCACCAGAGGGCCTGGGCTATTGAACTGGTATTGCCCCAGCCCCCTGCACCAGAGGGCCTGGGCTATTGAACTGCTATTGCCCCAGCCCCCCTGCACCAGAGGGCCTGGGCTATTGACTGCTATTTACCCCG
>NW_020665057.1:403182-442648 GCF_002925995.2 Terrapene triunguis | reverse complement strand
ACTGCTATTTACCCCGCCCCCCTGCACCAGAGGGCCTGGGCTATTGAACTACTATTGCCCCAGCCCCCCCTGCACCAGAGGGCCTGGGCTGTTGAACTGTTATTTCCCCAGCCCCCCTGCACCAGAGGGTCTGGGCTGTTGAACTGTGTATCGCCCCAGCCCCCCCTGCACCAGCGGGCCTGGGCTGTTGAACTGTGTATCGCCCCAGCCCCCCCCCTTGCACCAGAGGGCCTGGGCTATGGAACTGTCTGTGGACTACTCCGCCCTGCATCGAAGGGCCTGAACCGGAGCTAACCGGCTATTTGTTTCGTGGACAGGGAGTCGGTGTGGCTCCCCTCCTGCCCCGGAGGGTCGAGCCCCGGCCTGAACCCTTTTACATCACTACTGTGTTCTTTAACTGATGTGATTTGTCATTTGTCTTCCCTCCCCACTTTCTTTTATTACTTAGCCAAATCCACCACCCCTGCTTGAAGTTCTTGGGGAGCTAAACACACAACTAAAATACAATGCCATTATAACACACCACAAAAAGAAGAGCATAAAATAGCAACAAGCCAACTGAGCAGAACATGATGTGGATTGACTACATCTGGATCAAAGACTGACTCTCAGCCTTCTGATGTAGGCAAATCTGTGACTTTGTTTTTCTGTTTTGTTTTTAAAGAAAAGTAATAATTGAAGCCATTTTGCATGCAGGGTAAAACCTGGTTGTAAATGACTCAAAAGCAGCTTCAAAGCACATTGCAATAGAATTAAGAACTGGAGATGAAAGTGGTTCTGAGAAATTAAAACAAATGTATGTGACCCATCACATGTTGATGTATAATAGCTGCTGCTCTTCAGGGGCTCCGTAAGCTTTACAGTTAAGGCCTTTTCTAGTACCTCTGTTTCTGAACTCTCTTTTGCAGGCTCTTGTGCAAGAGGTGGGGCCCTTGAATTCAGCTGTTAAAATTGAAACAATGAGGATTAGGGCTGGGGACCTTAGGGAAGTTACAATCAGGCTCTAAACTCTGCAGCTCAGACCCATCTCTAGGATGGACAGTTGTGCGGTAATGTAGAATGTTACCCTGTCCCTTGGGGCTATGAAAAGTGATAAGTACTCTTCCTGAGTTAACAATTAAACACCGTGACACCAGCCACCTCTGAAAGCGCTACACCTAAGTAAAGACTGGGGGAGTTGATCTTGCTGGATTTTGATCATCCTCCTCAGCCTTTGTCATATTTTCCAGTGATCTTCTTCTAAGTCTTACTTAAAGGAAAGGAACACTGTGAACACATTAGTGTAATCCCTAGAGCTTTATCTTTCAAAAGATTTAGTACTTGGGCTTCAGCTAATTTTGTTTTTCAGTGGAAGTAGTATACTGCCAAGAATCCAAAATTTGGAAGGATTCCCCAAGCCAAGCCTTGTATTTAATGGATTATTTTAGTGAAACCAAGCCCTATTTAAGAGGCTATCTCAACGAAGAAAATCAGCCAGACGAAGTAATAACAAAATTAATTAACTACTTAGTTTCCGTCAGTCAATATGTCAATTTCTGGCACCAGGTGCTTGAACTTTCAGGTCAAATAAGCAGGGCTATGTGGAGTAAATTCACTTCCAAATTCAAAACCTGATTATGTTCCTTCTTAGGCATGCCCTCATACAGAAGCCAGTGCTCTTGTCTGGTACAGGTGGGAAAAAAGGCTGGACCTGGGTGAGGTGGTGAGTGTTGGATATCCCAGCCCAGAAAAGATGGTTTGGCCGCCGCTACACATATAATACGCATCTGTCTCATGCCTCACCTGTAGCGATGGGATGAGACAGCTAACAATAGCAGCTTCCCTGATGTGCAAGTGGTAGCATGCTATGGAATGGTGATATTTTCTAGCATGTACGGGTCATTGCACAGGACAGACTTAAGGCTAATGTCCATAAGAGGATGAAAACAGGTGTTCCCTGCCCATTCACCCCCATTCTCTGTCAGGATTGTCGTTTGTGGGTGTACACACTCATGCAGAATAGACAGTGAGTTGGCAGGCCCATACTGCCAGGTTGACATGGAGGTGGACTGATGATTTGTATGAAGTACAACTTGGCTTCTAATACATCGGTGCATGTGCCACAAACTTACGGACAAGACCTCTGTGGAGACATTTTGGCAAGCTGCAATTGGAGATTGGCTGCCAGGCAACACACTGCCACTGGACCACGTGCCAGGGAGATGCATCATCAGGCAGGCATCATCACCAGCAACAGGCATCATCCCTCTGACTTCCCAAGTTGCTGTCTGCATGGGATACATAGCAGAGTACTTTATTGGGATTTTTATAGTGAATGCAAAAGGCAATGACTTAATCTTACTGCATAACTGAGGTTTTGCTGAGCACTCTGGGCAAAAGTACTGAATTAGGCCCATTGGGCATTCGGATAAAATGGGACCCAGATGTGAACCACCCCTAATGCTAGCTTTGCAAAACCACCCTGAGCTTTAACTATCTCTAGCAATATCCTGTTTTACTGAGTGAATTAAAATATAGCACTTAGTCCAAGAAGATATTAGAGAAGAAAGTTATGGTTGAAGAAAACTGGGCTTCCATTATCCCTTTTCTAGTCTATTCAGGTTCTTATATTGCTTCCGTCACCATGGTTACTGAACACCTTCTGGACAATGCATTAAGCAAAGTGACTAGTATCTGTCCCATGTGGTTTTTCTCCATTCCTCTTCCCAAGTGGAAAATTGTGGGTGGGTTTGTGCTTTTATTTTTTGTCCCTTTGGTTTGTTTTTGTTTTTTCCCTGGGGCTAAGTGCTCTTATTTATGAAGGCCAGGTTAAAGAAGTGCATCATGCACTGGTCTGGAAGATGGCAAGCTTTGAGCCAGTTCCCACTTCCTGCAGGAGTCCCCAAGAATACTCTGTCTCCTGCACAGGTGAGCTTCATCCTTGCAGTAGTACATGTAATGTACAGAGATGTGAAATAGACACTAGTCCTGACTTGCACTGCTGGGAGAACAGAATTAGGCTTCTAATGTTTGCTTTCTTCTCCCTCATTCAGATTCTCAGTCTTTCTCTAGGGAAAACACACAGTAATGCCTGCAATACTTACTGAACATTATTTAATTGGGATATGGAAAAATAAATGACAGCTAAAATCCATGTTAAAGCACTTTATTTTATTTTTTTAAAGAAAATGCCAAGTCTTTGCTTATACAAACTTAGTTTGCTGCATATTTACATCACATCTCAGCATACCATTTCCCAAAATACATCATATTTCATGGCAATGTTGGATCTGCATGGTAAATAGTATCATGCAACAAAGAAGAGTGGCAAAGCAGTATTTTTAAGGCACTGCAGTAGTGTTATGTGACAAGATTCATTGCTGTCAGTGAAACTGGTTGTTGTGGTAGGGCTACAGGCTTTCACTTTCTCTGCTATAGCAATATTAGCCTTGGAGCCTTGATGCAAAACTAAAATAGAATGTACAGTATATTTATTGCTACCTCTATTCCCTTCCATTATTTCCTCTGTCTAGTTCACCATGCTCCCAATCCAAACCTGCTGAAGAACCACAGACCCAGTTTATATATCTTCCTCATACATTCCACTCCCAATCAACATAGCTAAAAAAGCCTATTTTCAATTTCAATAATGAATCAATTAGTAGTTTGCTATATCCACTGAGTTATTGTCAAGCAAAGCAGTTTGTAGTGGCTTAAGCAGGTTTTCTGGTTAGTTATTCCCCCCACCCCACCCCTGCCTTGGCTTCTCAATTTATGGAACTCAGATTTGTACCAGACAATCTGTATTCATCTGAGAACACCAATGTTCAGTTAATGTTTATATCAGATGATCAACAGCCTTTCTGAACATCCTCTGAGAAGCCCATTCACACCAATAGGTCTCATGTAACATTTGTTGTTGACCACTAGATGGGGCAATTTAAAGTTTTTTTGCCCCATATCATGTAGAAATGTTTCAGAGGAGTAGCCATGTTAGTCTATATCAGCAAAAACAATGAGGAGTCCTTGTGGCACCTTAGAGACTAACAAATTTATTTGGGCATAAGCTTTTGTGGGCTAGAGCCCACTTCATCAGATGCATGGAGTGAAAAAGACAGTAGGTAGGTATAAATATACAGCACGTGAAAAGATGGTAACATAGAAATGGCAACTCAGTTCAGTTTGAGAAGGATATTACTGTTTCTAGCCTCTATTGTAGTTTCCTTTAACACACATTCCTTCTGTCACATGAGCTGAAAAGCAGCCACACACACCCCTATACACCCTTTAGGACAGTGAAGTGTGCAGTTATGCATAATGATTATAGATTCACTGTGAAAGTGATGCTGCTAAATAAAGAGAAACTTAGGTTTGGGGCCTGATTCTCTACTCTCTTTATCCCCGTTTTCCATCAATATAATAGAGGTGTGATGGAGTTGAGGATAAGCCTCATTCTTTTAAAGTGTTTTCTCAAAATTGAACATGAATAGAAATGTTTATGATTTTTAAACCTTTCAAAGAGAGGATTTTTAAAATATTCCTCTGTAGTTTTGCAAGCTCAGCTCAGCAGCATGAACACAAGAAGGTGAACTTGACTGGCTGATTTTTATTATCCAAGCTGAGTGCAATGCAAAAAGTAAGCAAACAGAAGAAATAAGTACAAGTAAACTTGATTTTCTTTTTTAATTCTGATCCTTCAAACAATCTACACTGGTAACTAAGATAAGGAATTGCTTGTTAAATAAGAGTCTTACTTCAACTGTGTCCCTATTGTCAGATCTTCTTAATTTATTGAACTGCTATTTTAATATTAGTAACAAGTTCAAACTGATCCAAATAGAAGCTGGGAGAAAACATCCTCGTCCTCAGCAAATATGCACCATAATACCAATGAGGCCCTCTGCATCAATCATATTTTACCAAGGGTTGTATTTCAGTTCAGCTATTTTAGTTCTTGTAATTTTTATAACAGTTATGGAAAGAATTTCCCCATGACTATAGCCAATCGATTAGACGAGTTGTCTTAGGGCAAGCTCTTGATCAGGTATCTGCCATATACCCTTGCAGAGATCCATTTCATAGAGCTTCTATTGCAGCAATCTCAGTAACATCTGTCGCGAAGTTGATGACAATTTGCTTTGCCTGGTCATCCTCATGAGGATTTCTAAGGATCCGTGGTTTGTTCCTGCTTTGACTGCAACATAGTTTGTCGGGTTTTTTTGTTTTGTTTTGGTATTGCAAGCTGAATAAAAAGCTTAAAAGAAAATGCAGTGACCTGTGATGTCTTTGTGGTGTTGGCATTGATTTGTTTATGAAGAATGCAAAGGAAGTGTTTATTCATAAGCATTTTTTTCTTAGAAAGGTCCTGCTGTGTTTCTTTTCAAAGAGAATTGTTATGATGAGGTGATCATAAGCAAATACCTTATGAACTACCTAGTATAGACATAGTTAATAATACTCACCTAATAGACATGTCTTAATAAATCTTGTTAGTCCCATGACTTTGGTAGAAGGATAATTGATTGAACTTTCTCTGGTTTTAAAGACACCCACGCAGGTCACACTGCATTCTAAGTATGCAAAAATGAAAAGCTTTCAGGCAACATTCGGATTGAAAAATGAAGCACTCGGATGTCAAGCAATGTAAAATGAAAATTGAAAACTCAATCAAATCTGTGTTTCTTGTGGATATGTTATAAAATATAAATAAACTTTTATAAGGAGAGACAATTACAGTATAAAGTATACATATACTCTACGTACTATGCTGCAGTATTGGGTAAAACAGACTCTATACCTTTATGACAACTTAGATGAGCAATAGTTAAATTTTATTTTTTTAAAAATTCATTCTTCATCTTAATTGTTGTTTTGTTACTGTTTCATGATAGTCACCTGTTCTGAGGCAGTCAAGGATATTAGCATAATTATAGGTAAAGTTGTGCTTGAATTAATTAGCCTGTTCATTCTCCCTTCAAATGGCAAAACTGCCACTGGCTTCAACACAACATGATTGAAGATGGTGTGTGGAAAAATCTCAACCAAGCTCCTTTTGGCTGAAAGAGTTAAGTTACTCACTCTTTTTCAGTTGCTTTTAATAGTATTTAACCCATTCCTGCTGGGGTTTGTCTGTCTCTCTACAACACAAACATGGAGGACCTTGTTTTCAAAAAGACTTAGCAACTCTGTCCACTTGCTTAGCTGCCTTCTTGAGCTGAACCTTCCAAGATCTCAATCCTTGCAAGAAGCCAAGACACCTTATACAGAATGGAAAAGAATGCAAAACCCCCACTGACTTCAGTAGGACCAGAATTTCATCCTGTGGGTGTATAATAAATAGGTAATTGGATCCAAAATAGCTGATGCCCTAAAAGCTACAGTGAAATGCTCATAATCATAACAAGTTATCGAAATAAGCAATTTGATAGTGTTCCACCTGGGTTTTGGGGAGGCGGGCAGATTCAAAATCTTTTTAGCCCCATAAATACAGCTGAGCTCAAGCCATAAAATTCAGATCTGAATTTCAAGGATCTCAAAGCTCAGGGTTGGTGTGGTAGATTCAAATCCACAGTTTTAAGACCAGCCCAAAAGAGAGATCTGGACTTTAATATTCAGATCCAATTCCACCCTCAGTGCTCAGAATTGCACAGTCGTAGTGGAGTTGGGCCCAAACCAAAATCCTGGAGCAGAACACTGCTGAAATTTGAGGAAGTGCAGATCTGAATTAGGATCCAATGTTAACTGCTTGCCTCTGTCTTTCTATGGTCTCTACCAGAAGCCTCAATCCAAATGGCTTATCTCCATTTTTAATTTACTTATTGCTAGATCATTTAAATTGTTCAAGACCAAAATTGAAACCAGCTTCTGAGTATTGGCTTTTCTGCCTCACACCTTTCCATGTGCCATTCTCCCTCCATTGAAAACAAACAAACAAAACCAAAACCCACTATTCTTGCTGGCTCGGGGTTCTCAAACTTCATTGCTCCGTGACCCCCTTCTGACAACAAAAATTACTGCATGACCCCAAGAGAGGTGCCTGAAGCCCGAGCCCGTCCGAGCCCTGCTGAGGCGCTGTCCCAGGTGGGGGGCTAAAGCCGAAGCCCCGCTGCCCAGGGCTGAAACCGAAGCCTGAGCCCGTCCCAGGGCTGATGCCCTTGGGCTTTGGCCCCAGGCCCCAGCAAGTCTAATGCCAGCCCTGATGACCGCATTAAAATGCGGTCCCGACCCACTTTGGGATCCCGACCCACAGATTGAGAACCACTGTGGCTTGTTCCATATGTGTAGAAATTCACAGTATTCAAAGGGTAGCTCTCTTGCAAGCCTAAATGACAACTGGCTATTAGCAAATTTAAATCCAAAAGGAGGCAGCTATCCCCATAGTGTGGAAATATGAGTGTGGTCAGAGAAACAGCCTCAGAAAGATAAACAGGCTCCACAAGTGGGATTGTGATATATAAGCTATTCCTGTTGCAATATTGATGTTGAGCTCAACCACCACAAAGGTTTGTTACTTGCTTTTCATGATACCCTCCAATGGGCTGGAGGAGAAAGGTGTTACACCTACTTATATTTGCTTTCCAAACAATGGAGATACACCAGTGATGAAAATGGCCTGGAAGATGCCCCTTACCTAAGTGTAACCTAAAGTCTCTGAATTTGGCTCTTACGCCTTTTTCATAAAACGTGAATGTTTTACAGTTTATTGCTACTGCTATACTGCTCCCAGAATAGTAAAGCAGCATAGTACCATTGCACAGCTGTCATAAGGATTCTAACGGCCTGTGGTCACGTGGCTTTAGTTGATGAGAACCTGGGGATCAGTTCTCTTCTGAGCATCACTGCTCAGCTCAAGCTGGCCTTCAGAACAACTGGTGTAGGCCCCTGTCAGAGACAAAATGCCAGAGGAGCTAGAGCAGTTTGGCAATGCCAATGTTCTCATATTAAGGGCAACTCTGTTTAGGGGCATTAATAATTTGGGACACTTTTTAGGATCAGCATGTGGAGCACTTACTTCTCCTTTCAAGCTGCAAATACTGACAATGTTCAGGCCTCACCAACTATTAAATGTCGAGCTGGCACATGCAGAAGGGAGAGAATGTAGGCTATGAGCTCATTCGAAGGAGGATTTACAATAAGCCCTTTTCCACAATTGCAAAACTAAACAGATTTAAAACTCAACCCAAAAGGCACCAGTAGGCACTAACTTGTTTGATGAAAGACAAGATAAAACAGGACATAAGTTTTCATGCAAAGGGAGGGAAAGGAAACTTTTTTTAAAAAGCAAAACTTGAAAAAGAAAAGAATTGACAACCCAGAAAAAGCTACTGTAACTGAGGGCTTGAATGAGCAGGTCTCTATTCACATGAGCAGGGGCTTGCAGGATATGATCCTTGAGGTCCTTTTTTTCCAGTACAGGTTGTTGATTTCATTCTCTCCTATAGAATATTTCATAGTAGTGCATCCTTTGCAAACAAACCTACCTAACTTTCCCATTTTGGTGGTGGTGGTGGTATAAATAGGACATGTGCTTAAGAAGCACACACATTTATTTGGATATGCAGAACATCTTGTGAAATGAGGACTGATAGTAGTAGGCCATTGGACAAAGCTGCACTGGGGAGCAGTGTGTAGATCTAAGAAAATGCTATAAGCCCTCCCGGTGCATTCAGGCCATGTAGAGCTTTACAAGCAGAACAACAACCAAATCAAAACGCTCACTTCCTGGAGTTCCTAAGTTATTTGAATTACACTTCGTAGGCCCTCAGAAAATAAAGGAAACCAAATACTAAAGGGTCAGATTATGCTTGGGGTGGGTGTGCTGAGACAGGGGTGGAGGACAGGGCACAAGGAACTCCCTCATGATTCCTCCTCCAGTCTTCTCCAGTGCACAGACAGTTTGACTTCTGCATTCTAGTGCCCTCAAAGCAGCCAGGCCTGGGTAGAGAAAAGGTTGGGGCCTCTGGCCTGGCCCCTGGGCCAGAGCCATAAGTAGGCATTTTAGCGCCCCAGGCAAGCAAGCATATTTGAGCCCTCTATGGTTTTTGCCCATCATTTTTCTACCCAGAGGTGACACGGGGGGGGGGAGGGGGAGAGAGAGAGAGCATGCAGGGTCAGTTCCCCCCCCCCCCCCAGATATTTTGGTTACACTCCTACAACCCAGACAGGCTGGGTGGGTGAGCTGCTGACGTGAGTTGAGGGTGGAAAAGGCGTGCCCTCCCAGAGCCCTGCCATGTAGGGCTGGCCTGACCAACCCCTGTCACATGGGGTTTTACATGACACCTTTGTTTCCACCACATTTTTCTGCCGTCCCCCACGGTTTTGCATCCTGGGTGGCTGCCGTCCTCGCCCTGCCCTGGTTATGGCCCTGCCGAGGGCACAAGGATAGCTATGCTGAGTGCAGAGCTATACCTTTTAAAATTTGTCTCCTGTGCAGCCTCTCACTGCATTCCTCCAGCAGCTTAGGTGGCATTAAATCTTACATAGGCACTCCGGGTCTGGTTCTCCCTTATACTGCGCCGTGTGTGGTCATTTACACCTCTGCAAAGTGAGTGTAAAACACTGCCAGATAATAGTGGTAGCACGCTACACTCCCTTTGCACAGATACAGAGATGACATGAGTTGCAGAGGAGGGAAGAATCAGGCCCAATGACTCATTCAGATGTTACACTTCCTCTACATCCCAGTACAGAGGCATAATTTAACCCTAAAATCATATGGGGTAAAATCCTGGCACCACTGAAGTCAATGGGAATGTTGACATCAGTGGGGCCTAGATTGTACCCATGGTTCTCTACATCTCAGTACAAAAATGGGAGCACTTTGAAACTGACAGATGCAAAGAGTTGTTAGTAAGAACAGGCATCCAGATGGAGCCAAACTATTGCATTGGCCCTTGTTATGGGGTGACTACCCCCTCTCCCACCCCAGGACTGAAAGGGGTTAAGGTGGCCAGGCAGGCCAGTTAACTCCACAGGGTGCACCTGGAGGAGGAGCAGAACATGCCACTAATTAGAAGTAGGCTCAGCTGGGCAGGAACAGGTGGGGGCCAATATAAAGCCCAGTAGTGGTAACCAGCAAGGGGTTGCTAGGCTAAGCTGTAGAAAAGCAGGTAGTAGTTGCTTCCTAGAATGAGGGTTTTGGAGCTGATACCCCTGGAGAGCGAGAGGGGGAACTGGTGTGGTAGGAAACAGTCCAGGGAAAGAGCTGTGAGGACTAAGAGAAGAAAGCCCAGAAGTGCTGAGTTGAGGGTCCCTGGACTGGAACCCAGAGTAGAGGGCTCCTGGAGCAGTCGCTGAGAGAGTGGAAGGGAGGATTACCTAGAACTGCTAGGGAGTAGGGACTCTGCTGAGTGACTTGGCTGGAGGGCTGAGTCACAAAGAGGATGCTGTGGTTCCGGGGTTGATTGAGGAGCTGCAGACCTGTGAGAGATGGAATAACAGTGTGCAAGCTGCATAAGGGGGTGTTGACCAGGGCCGGCTCCAGGGTTTTGGCTGCCCCAAACAGCCCAAAAAAAGAAAAAAAAGAAAAAAAAAAAGCCGCGATCATGATCTGCGGCGGCAATTCAGCGGGAGGTCCTTCGCTCCGAGCGGGAGTGAGGGACCGTCCGCCGAATTGCTGCCGAATAGCTGGACGTGCCTCCCCTCTCTGGACTGGCCACCCCAAGCACCTGCTTGCCAGGCTGGTGCCTGGAGCTGGCCCTGGTGTTGACTGAGCTCAATAGTTCCTCCTCAGAGTGACCAGGAGGAAATGCCAGACCAGTGGTGAGTGCTGTACCCCATGACAGCTCTCTATTTTTTTAGAAGTCATATTAGTCAGTTTGGGGATTGTAGAACTTAGGAGGGGTAAGAGCAAGGACAGCAATGTGATGACCAGGAGAGAGAAAAAAGCAGAAAGATGGGACATTGCTGTACCCAAATAAGAGTTGTCTAAAGAAATCTAGGATAGTAGAGACTTGTTGTGGATTTCAATATAGGGATGATCTCTGGAGATATAAATGCTTCATTAATCATGTTCAGGACCTCTTACATTATGCTAAACTAGGGCTCCTGACTAAGCCTGTTTACTGAAACAATTTCAGGAGCATGATAATTAGTTTGATATTGTTATGTGAAGGATAAATTTTAAGTTTAACTGAGCAGAAGCCATTATGCAAATATGTTCCTCCTTTGCTTAGGCTGGTCTGATATGTAAAACCTGCTATCTTACCAGCATGTTTCTGAAGCAATAGGAATTATTATAGAATACATACAAAGACCACATATCTGACTGATGAAATAAGGAAAAGTTAATGGATGGTGTTAGGGGACTGAACATTCTGGATGCTGAAATCTATCTTCTCCTAAGATTAATGTGGGAAGAAGAATTGGGAGCTTTAATTATACTAGATAAAAGAATTTCCCCACATGCAGGGATCCATCTCAAACAGAGAATAACACTTAGCATTTGGGGGGGAGGGATAGCTCAGTGGTTTGAGGATTGGCCTGCTAAACCCAGGGTTGTGAGTTCAATCCTTGAGGGGGCCATTTAGGGATCTGGGGCAAAAATCTGTCTGGGGCTTGGTCCTGCTTTGAGCAGAGGGTTGGACTAGATGACCTCCTGAGGTCCCTTCCAACCCTAATAGTCTATGATTCTATGAATAGTAAGTTTCATCCATAGAAATCAAAGTGCTTTCTAAAGACGAGAGACTCCTATTATCTCCAATTTCCTGACAGGGAAAACTGGAAACCAGAAGTGCAGTGACTTGCCCCAACCACACAATGTATCTGTGACAGATTCTATTTTAGACTCTAAGGCCTGACCTACACTAGGAAAGTAAGGAAGTATAACTACATTGCTCAGGAGCATGAAAAATCCATACCCCTGAGTGACACAGTTAAACGGACCTAACTCCTGATGTAGGCCACTCTGGGTCAACCGGGAAACTTTCCTGTCAACCTGCCTCGCAGGGAGGTGGAGTGCCTAGGCTGACAGGAGAACCCCTCCCAGCTGCGTAGGTAGTGTCTTCACTGAAGCATTACAGTGACACAATTGCGCTGCTGTAGTGTTTTAAGTGTAGACAAGCCCTAAATCTCCTTACAATTCTGTGCCCTATCCACTTAGACCATGCTGCCTCCTCGCTGTACCTACATGAACAATTAGGTCTTGACCCTGCACTCTTAGCATATGCTAAATGCCCATTAGTGTTTTTCAGAGGGTCTGTGCACCTACAACTGTAACTGAAATCAATGGGAGTTGTGGGTACTAGTCACCTTTTTTTTTTTTTTTTTTAAAGAATCAGGCCACTTATGACTCTCACTCTCAGCATTAGGTTTTAGAGTTTAAAATCACACTAATTATTTAACTGTCAGTGATTTTTAGCAGAAATATCCAGCAATGATTGTCACCCTAAAATCCCAACTGCATCCTTTAGTATTAAAACACCCAGATATCTCAGACCAAACTGCCAAGCCTTCCAACTTCACTCACTCCTCGGAACAGCCCTCGCATGTGGAATGAACTGAATTGGTATGAAATTAAATTTAATATCAGTATTTCTTCTATTATTCATTTCATATTTGATTTAAATCCAGCTTTTAGAAAATAAATTAAATGAAGCAGCCACAAAATTTCCAGTCTGCTAAATAAGAGTGCCACAGAAACCAGAGACCTTTCTGTAGACTTTAGGTCCAGATGCTTACAGATATGAACATTTGATGTCCTGTGTTCAATCTTCATCAGCTCTAAAGCAAAAATGACTCTATCAAACTTCTCCCTGTGACAGAGTGGTGAGCCAGCCTTAAGCTACTCTCAGGCTGTCACCACTCTGGAAACTGGGTAAGCATCCCCACATGCACCAGAATAGGGAAATAATTGATTAAAAAGTGAACAGTTAACCAATTACCAGGGTGGCTCAGATCATCAGCTGAGGACAGCTAACAGAGGTAGGGAATAGGCAAGGCTGGAAGGAAGGGCTAGAGAAGCCCAAGATCTCAGGGAGCTGAGATCTCTGTTCACCCACCCTGTGCCGAGGTAGAGAGAAGGTAAGAACCTTGAGCTGTGGGGAACTGATGTTCCCACTGTAAATAGAGCAGTAGGTGTTGAACCTCCCACAAGTGCTGTGTGAGCACCGTTTGCAATAAAGGAATCCAGGGTTTGGGAGCCCAGTCTAATGACATTGCTTATCTTGTTAGGAAAATAGTAGGGTTAGCAGAAGCTCAGGTTTTGATAAAATTGAATGTTACCTTTATTTTTGTATTATGGTGCCCTATAAATACTAAAAAGTAACTGGACAATTACCATAATGAAAGATGAATAGTGGGCTTATTCATCTTTACAACAACTGCAAGCCTTTTGGTTCGCGGTACTATTGATCTTTGTGAAAGTAGTTTTCAGTTAAATTTAAAACTCCAGGCTTGGATGCTGATTCAAAAGAAAATTTCTGGAGTCTGATGGTGCAGATATTTTTTTCAGACAGTTTTATGCTTTTTGACTTATGGCCAAGGTTTATTCAAAGGCTGATCGCTGGTCTGTGGTAGAAGCACCCTCCAGACAACTCTTTCCCAATCAGGCTTCAAAACTGTCCTCGGTAACTAGTTCTTTCAGGAATCCATAGGGAGTTCCGAATGTATGTTGACAGGAATCCTTTAGCACTACCTTTTGTTACTTGATTTTTTTTTCAACAGCATCTATCGTGGGGTCCTGCTTAATAGAAAAGAATAAATTAACAAAAATTAAGTCAATATATTATGTGCCAATGCTCCATTAAAGTGTTCATTCTTAATATTAAAAAAAGCAAGCAACTTGTTTTATGGTGGTATTTCCTAGTCCTATCCTTGTCAGCAGAGTTAATGAGAGGTCATGACAGAGTATTGTGCACGTGTGACAAAAAGGGGCTGCCACATCAGCAGCTCAATGGCACAGTATCCTAGCAGATGTGATCACTGGATTTTTCTTCAATGTGAGTAGCCCAGCTTTAATTGCAGCAGTTCTGGATGAATGTGCGCATGTATCAAACGACATCATCTATGTATAGGGCCCTACCAAATTCACGGTCCTTTTTGGTCAGTTTCACAGTCATAGGATTTAAAAAATCATAAATTTCAGGATTTCATCTATTTAAACCTGAAATTTCATGGTGTTGTGATTGTAGGGGGTCCTGACCCAAAACGTTTATTGTAGGGGGGTTGTGGTACTGCTACCCTTACTTCTGCACTGCTGCTTGCAGTAGTTTTGCCTTCAGAGCTGGGCAGTTGGAGAGCAGCAACTGCTTGCTGGGATCCCAGCTCTGAAGGCAGAGCCGCTGCCAGCAGCAGCACAGACGTAAGGATGGCATGGTATGGTATGACCACCCTGAGTTCTGCGCTGCTGCCTGCAGAACTGGGCCCTCACTCAGCAGCCCCCACTCTCTAGCCACCTAGCTCTGAAGGCAGCAGTGCAGAAGTAAGGGTGACATGGTATGCTATTGCCACTCTAAATGCTGCTGGTGGGGCACTGCCTTCAGAGCTGGGTGCCCGGCCAACAGCTGCTGCTCTCCAGCCGCCCAACTGTGAGAGCAGCACAGAAGTAAGGGTGGCAATACTGCAACCTCCCCTAAAATAACCTTGTGACCCCCTGCAACTCCCTTTTGGGTCAGGACCCCCAATTTGAGAAACGCTGGTCTCTCCCATGAAATCTGTATAGCATAGGGTAAAAGCGCACACAAGACCAGATTTCACGATCCATGATGTTTTTCATGGCTGTGAATTTGGTAGGGCCCTATCTATGTATATTGCCATATCAAGAGTGTCCTTGTGTGTATGTGGGGGACTTTAGGGGAAGAGCATCAGAGGAGATCCTGTTGGTTTGCCAAGAGATATAGCGCTGTGATTATTTCTATCAGCCATTCAATTGTTTAATGCATAAAATTACTTGCTGTCAAAATTAAGCCAAGTAATATAAAAAAAAATCTTCATGGAGTAAATGCTTCACAACTAGTGTTTTTTTTTTTTTTTAAAGGTACTTCGCATGAGTACAGCAAAAACCTGATTTGTTGATCTGTTAGAATGACTTCTAATTGTATAAGCCCCATGGCACTGGATTGTTCTCCTCCATATAAAGAGTATTATAGACCCAATTTTGCAAAAACTATCCATGCAGAACTGTCACTGAAATAGATGGAAGTCTTGTGGGCTCAGGACTCTATAACAGGGTCAGGGCTTATATTTGTCATATCCTTTTGGTTTATGTTCTGTTTTTTGCTTGGCATTGTCTCAGTTCTGTGTTATGGTGCAGTGGTTGTGTTGAGAATGTGTCTTGCATAGAAGTCAATGAGAACTTTCCACGAGCAAGTTCTAACATACAAAATAAGAGAGGACCTGTAGAAGTGACTTGGGATTGGAATTCCAGAGCTGCTGATTACAGCCATATTATATGTCTGCAGGTGGAGGTGATCTATTGGTATTTCTGATACTGTAGCTACATTTCTGATTCATGAAGCTTCATTGCTTTTGTTTTTAGCTTTCTTATTATTTTAGTTTTTTAGGAACTGAGAGTCCTTTAGGCATGATCACCACAGAATTAGATGCAAGTTTTGTTTATTATGAATGACTGTCTAATAGGCGGAAACTTATAAGAACAGACCATAAAATGAACTACAGAGAAAATGTTGGATTTTTGTTCATGTAGGGAACAGAGGGTGCATTGGTAGACAATGTTAAATTTTAAAAGTGATCAGAGAAGCAACATCAGCTGTCCAGAGTTCCACCCGTGGCAAGATCAGTTTGTGAGCAAACTGAGTCCTATCCATGATTCCAGAATGTGCAGACCAGAGATAAGAACTTCAGATGGTAAAAACCCTAGAGGCCTAATTCTGATCTTGCTTACATCCATGAAATGATAGCTGATTGATACTGAAGTCAATAGAGTAATACTTTTTTAAAAGTTCAGAACTGTGCCCTAAGTGTCCAGGGAACAGTACAGCAGATTTATCTAAAGGAGTGAACATCTAGCTGAGCAGCTACCTAATGAAATACAATTCAATGTAATAGCAAGAAGTCATTTTAGGGGGTCAGGTTAAAATGTGAATCTAGCAACATTCAAAAGCAATCGCAACTTGGCAAATATATATTAAACATAGGAATAAAACATAGGTAGAGATTGGTTATGAAGAACACGGCATCTGAATGTTACTGTCTCCCCTGTTTTGAACTTCCCTAGACTGGGTTTATAAAGAGTCTACATACCAACAATTTTCTTGCCTGTCTTTCACTGTCCTTCAGGGATTAAAGGGCATTCTGGCTTTAAATAGCATCATCCTTCTTGAATTTGCCATAAATTCTGTGGATTGCTGAGAGGCATTAATGATAGCTGAGCTACTTAAAAAAATCTGATGCACTTTCCATCCAAGGTCTTAAAACTAATTTGATACATTTTGGTACAAAGCACAAATAACCCCTTGCCCCCAGTGCAGAGATTTGTCCTTCAAGCCAGAGACCAGTGCGAGGCTAACAATAATCGCCTGTCAATTTGCTGTGGAGTACTATAAAAATAGCACAGTTAAATTTGGCAATAAGACCCACGTGTTGCATCAGGTGGGTTCAGGTTCCCCACCCCACCCCCAGGCTTCCCACAGGGGGTGAAAAGGTCTGTGGAGAGTGCCCTAACAGATTCTCTAAAGTTAATGTAAGTCTTTTACAGGAAGCCAGGAAACCTCAATAGAATTGATAGAGAAATTTATATGATTAGAACCAAATTTAAAATATGGGGCCATATTCTCCTCTGTTACTATTGCAACCTCATTCATATCACAGACTTCATGCATACAGACTGGGCTGAGTTTGACTAGAAGCACCACCACTATCTGTTTTTACCTAGAAGATGGCTGGTTTCCCTGAGGTGATTGGAAAAAGATGCCACTGTTGCTTCATTTTGAGAATGTCCTCTGCTCATTTGGGAGTTTTTGTTAACAATACATTTATCTTGTGCCTCCCTACTGCAAGACAAGATCTTAAAGTTTCAGCCAAGAATTACACACAAAAGGTACATCCAGCTCTGGTCTTAGAAGGTGTAACTCAGTTGGTTAGGAGAGCTACTTGCAGTAATGCTAAGGCTGAGCTTGGCCAGGGTCTTTACTCTCAAATATACTCCTGAAGTGCATATCTAGCTCTGCTTATAAGAAACAAGTGAGGCCAACAGCCTTCTGTGGAAAGTGTTCTTCATCCTCTGACCTTAACTCATGTGCACTAGCAGGCTGTGAGCAATTCACAGACTAGTGGAGAAGTATACAGCTATGTGTATAGTTGCATTGGCTGACATTGGCTCCCTGAATTTCTTTATGCCTGTGGTCACAACCTCATTCTACCTTCAGAGAAGTAGACACCCAGGTGGTGACCCTTGCTGACCATTTTTACAAGGGTTTTTTTGCTTCTACCACTGCCTAGCACAAAAAATAATTTTAATCTGAGCACCTTGAAGCTGGATAGTTAGGATTGAACTGCATATTGTATTGCGTGATGTGAGGTAGGATGTTTTCATTGTGGCCACATGGAGAAGCACTGATTAACAGGAGACGTAGGGCTTGCAGAGAATTTTGCCTGGGCAGTACTAGCTTCAGACAAACTGGTTTGTTGCTAACGATAGATATAACTGCAAAGAATTTCTGATCCTCCTTACATCTGAAATGCATATTAATATTGACTGATATTCTGATTGCAAGTATGGACCCCAACCAAGATCAGGGCTCCTTTGTGTTAGGCACTGTACAGAGTAGTAGATGGTCAGTCACTGTAATGAAGAATGTACACTCCTCTAAATTGACAAGATAGACACAGGGTTGGGAAAACACACCATTAACCATCTTTTTTTTAAAAACTCTTCATTAAAGATAAAGAAAAGAAGGAAAAACAGTTAAAACATTAGAAATGTTAAGTATTAAATAGTTTTCATTTTAATATTTTTTTTTTTGGTTCCCTTTCCCTGTAGCTGGAGAGAATTTTAGAAGGAAAACCCCCCTTGTTTGACAGCGTCTTACAGTATCAAAGAATGTAATAGCTGTCGTCCTAGGTGGTGGTTGGGATTCAGCTGGCACTGGTTGGGCTGGTGATGTCATCTGGACCAGAATGATGAAGGCTTGGGGTGTGAGGAAATGGTGGCAGTGGCAGCCATGAAGGAAAGTGACCTGTATGTTCTTTGTCTTCTCTCTCGTTTTCCATTTCTTTTTAAGGATCCCAAAATGGAGTGATAGGTAGAATAGCCCATCCCCTCATTTTGTCCACCAATTAGGCCTAATAGCTGACATACCCATTTTGGCTCATTAACTTCCAGCTACACATCTTCTGTTTTTAACAAGCATCATTTCAGCACAGTCCTTGAATCATATCAACTTGACCTTTGTTTAGATTAATTCAGTGAGTCTGTCTCCTTTTGTACCTTTTCCCACCCATGTTTGTTATAGGTTATTGTAATACTTTAAGAACTTTTTACAGTTAAGCTCACAATTCAGGTGAATCTGTAGGCCCAATGGTCACAACAGGTGGGAACTTTAAGACTGTGGATCAGTATCCAGAATTATATTGTCTGTTCCAGAGATTGTCCTGCAAAGTCAGACCCCATAGACACAGGAAATAACCAATGAGAGAAGTGGTGGTCCTGGGGTGGCAGTTGGCAGTCACAGAAAATCCAGAATGCAACTGTCTAGGGCAGGGGTAGGCAACCTATGGCACACGTGCCGAAGGCGGCACACAAGCTGATTTTCACTCACGCTGCCCAGGTCCTGGCCACTGGTCCGGGGGGCTCTGCATTTTAATTTAATTTTAAATGAAGCTCCTTAAACATTTTTAAAACCTTATTTACTTTACATACAATAATAGTTTAGTTATATATTGTAGACTTAGAGAAAGAGACCTTCTAAAAATGTTAAAATGTATTACTGGCATGCTAAACCTTAAATTAGAGTGAATAAATGAAGATTCAGCGCACCACTTCTGAAAGGTTGCCAACCCCTGGTCTAGGGTGTGGAACCAGAGCCCTAAGAATTGGATGGGTCCACGCTCCTCCTCTTCTGTCAGCCAGAAGGAATCCTGCAAAGCTGTTCTTGGGACTCAGGGAATTTGTGGGCCTCCACATCAGGGTATGTTAAGAAGGGGGTAGACCATATGCCACCTCCTCCCTTAGAACAGAGAGACAGTGGAGGGAGCTGGAGTAATTGGCCATCTCTCTCAGCAAGATTTACCTGTCTGGTTTGCGCTTCGACTGCCAGATGGGAGAGATTAAAAACTACAAGATGGTAATTCATGTTTTCTAGACTACAAATCAATGAGGGTTAGGCTCACTCCCGGTGGCAGTGTAGACATTCTGCACCGGTCGACAGACTCACGCTAGCAGGACTTGAGCTAGTGCATTAAAATAGCAGTGCGGCTTGTCTGTCAGAACTGCAATATCAACACTGCCATTTTTAGATGGCTTACTCCCAGCTGTAGTATAGGCATAGCCTAAGACTAGTGGAGCTCCATCTATACACTTCATTGGAGAGCAGTTGAAGAGGCTATTGAATAGTGGTGTACAGAAGTACCTATGCAGAAAGATATCAGAGACTCTTTAGTCATATGACAGAGCTAAAACAATAACTGGAAGCTGAAGGCAGCCAAGTAACTGGAATGAGATGCAAATTTTTAATGGTGACAGTAATTGGAACAGATTGCCAAGGAATATAGTTAATTGTCTATCTCTGGGGGTCTTTAATCAAGGCCAATGTCTTTCTAAAAGATAAACTCAAGTTTAGCCATATGTTGTTGTGCTTAATGCAAGAATTAGTGGGTGAAATTCTACACACTGTGCTATGCAGAAAGTTAGACTAGAGGCCATAAAAGTCTTTACTGGCCTTGATTTTCCCCCCTTGTTCCAGAGGACAAGGAAGTAATCTGCTCCAGCCCTATATCTAGCACAGATTACTTCTTCCATGATGACTCAGCTGCACTGACTGGTCCATTCAATAGCAGAGCCAAAGATCTGTCCCCTCCCCATCCCTGCTTGCTGTTTTCCCTCCCGTGTATAGCAACCTGCAATATGAATAGGCTGTGCAGGGACATGAGAGGTGCTTTATGCTTTTTATTCCCTATGTGGGTCACACTTGTGCCCCGAATTACTTAAATGCAAGTATTTCAGTGCTGAGTTACTTGGTAGGACCTCACCTGATCCCATCCCCCTTTAAATATTTTAAATTATTTTTAGCTACTAGGTTGTCAACTGTGTATTCTGAGATACTTATCAATATAGCAATGGCTCTCAAACTGTGGGTCAGGACCCCAGGGATGGTTAAGACTTGCTGGGATCTGGGGCTGAAGCCCAAGCCCCACTGCCTGGGGCCAAAGCCCGAGGGCTTCAGCTTTGGGGCCCAGGGCGGTGGGGCTCGGGCTTTGGCCCCTTCACCTAGGCCAGCAAGGCTCAGGTTTCGGTTCCTCCTCCTGGGGTCATGTAGTAACTTTCTTTATCAGAAGGGGGTCACAGTGCAATGAAGTTTGAGAACCCCTGCTTTGAATAGAGTACATAGACTCTGGGCTTGGATAACAGGCACAGGCCTATAAGAGCAACTGAGGGTTCAAATGCAGCTTGTGGGCAGTGAGTAAGATCAGTTCATATTCAAGAATAAGAAACACACTGTGCAAAAGCTCACATGTAAATGAGTTTTTTAATGGTCTTTAATACTGAGCTTGTAAAAGTAGAGTACAGTGAAAAGCCTACACAATGATAATTGGATTTAACTACAATGCTAAAATGATAGATTTACAGTAATTACTTTGCAACACAAACATGAAATGAACTAGTGAAGGATTAGTCATATTTATAGAGTGAGCTGCTGGTGATATCTTTGTCATTTGTTATCCCTGCATTAACTGGTTCATTGCTCACAGGACAGTGGGAGTGTGGGGGGAGGGGAACTTCCCGGTGGGACAGTCTGTGGAGTGGCTTCTCACCACATTGCCTAATGTAGTTATCTCATATTAAATGGAGTAATGACATCGAGGATCCTCTGCACAGTGTCCCAGATAGGGTGATGGGAGTGCCTTTGCTAGACAAATGACTTGCTGTATGTCTGGCTAAAATGGCAGTTGCTTCCCTCTTGCATTGCTAGCTTTTTTTTTTTTTTTTTTTTTTGTGTGTGTGTGGTTTTTGGAGAAGTTTAGCAGAGTTGAAGGTTGGATTTGAGGTGCAGAAGCCTTTAAAGTGGAAAGCAATCGTTTTGTTTCTCTTCACCCAACTATTTTTGCTAGTGTGGATTGTTGCCCGGCCCTTCTCGTGATCAGCTTCAAATGCTGCCAAAGTGACAGATATAGAAGGGATCTAAAGTGCATCTAGCAACTTGCTGTCTCTCAGATAGTGTTACAGTTGTAGAAATAGCTGCGGAATTTAGCAGGTACTTTTTTGGCGCCCTTTCCCAGCCATAAGGAACATGGATTGTTAGATCTTAATTTTGCATAACACAGCAACAAAGTCAAATCTTGGCCCAGTTAAAGCCAATAGGTGTCTTGTCATTGACACTAATAGAATCAGGATTTAGGCTGCAGTTCATAATCAAGTTAATTGGTTTGGAACATTGCACAGACCATCAGAGCCACAGGTCACTGACCAAGGAAAACAGCATCCAGGAGGAAGAACATAATAAGGTCCAGTCAATCGGGGTATGCAGAGCTTGGCAAGCTTGATGCCAATGATTGACTTTGGCTTTATGTTGGTGCAACTCCACTGAAGTCCATGGGGATTCCCTGATTTAAAACACAAAAGTGGATCAGAATCAATTACACGGTTTTCAGCTGCTGCATATATGTAAAATGATGCCAATTAAAATTTTGCAAATACACATGGAAATCCAATATGGCGAGATCCTGTGTGCGCATCCTTCACTGCAGCAGAATTATGTAATAGCTACTTGACAGCACAGAGGCTGAGAACTTTAGTGCCCAGCACTGCAAAGCAAGAAAACCTGATGCATAATTACATGCCAAGAGCTTGGTTAATCTAAATCCAGTCCCCCATTTTGGTACTCCAAACAGGCTCAAGATGTCCATCGACAGAATTAAAATTCAGAAGTGTTCTGCTCCTGAGAGTACTTTGCACAAGTGCCGTCACTCTTTCCTCTCATTCATTCATTCAGCACCTACCACCTGCTCTGTGCTCAAACATAAAGTTGGTCTTTGCCCAGGGAGCTTGCATTCTAAAGGCACTATGGGTATTGTACAGTCGTTCCCATGTACATGATGTATTATGGAGGGATGGTAACTGCTCCATAGGAATGATTATGACCAGCTTACTGTTCTTGACACCCTACACTAACTTTGCCCAAAATGTATTAAACTGGCTGAGGTTATTGCAGAGGCAAAGATTTCCATCGTATGAGTGCTTCTCAAGAGTAAGAACAGTGCCAATCTCTCTCCCTCCCTTCCCTCCTGGTATCAGGCAAGATCAGGGTTCATTTTGACTTTGATTTCTGTTGCATAGAGGGGATTGAGAGTCAGGGTATTGTAGGAAAGCTTGAGTTAAGAGTTGTTTTGCATATTCCGAACACTGAGACTTCTGTGAAATTTCTTAAGTGCCAGAATATAACTTTTTTTTTTTAGGAGGACTCCAGGAGAATCAGACCAGAAATTTATAAGCAGTAGGACACTTTGGAAAAATCAGATGCTCTCTGAAAACTGTTCAGTTTTTTATAGTTTCAGTCTCCTTTCAGAAATGGCTTGGGCTGGAAACTCCAAGTGTGATTTTTTTTTGTGTCCTCAGTGAGGACTAGTGACATCAAAATATTGGAGCAATTAGGGAGTTAATTTAAGATATGGGATCCATTTTTTGGCAACACAGGCAGCTCTGAGGTCTCATGCATGTGGCTTTATTCTAGTGGAGGCTGGGCCTTTCTATTTTCTAAAGTACAACTTGCAGAAATTTTTAATCGCCATGAATCCAAATAGCTGAAGTCTGGAGCTCTGGCACAAGACAGGAAGGAGGAGATGCAGGGAGGACTTTAAGCATGGGAAGGATATTCCATTCACTGCACCTGATGCAGGCATTCTGATTTACATGAGGTTTAAGATGTAATTTCCGTGAGGTCTGACATGTAGCAGAGGTTGCACATTTGGACACTGTAATGCTTATGAGCTTGGCTAAGAGTAGTCTGGGAAGCCTCAAAATGGGAGCAGGAAACAAACAAAAGACTCCAAACAGCAGGAAAGAATGGACACCTCAATGCACACATGATCTGTGTGGTTTGGTGCTCATACTGCAGTGATACAGGCATAACAGCAGATGCAGGATAGTATAAATCTGAATCTATTACAAGATGCTCACCACATTGTGCATTTTCCATGACAAGTCTATAGTGATTGATTATTTTTCAATTTGTGGTCACTTCCATCTCTATCCTCTCCGCAATAGGTAGCTAAAACCTGCCTCTTAGAACTGGGCAAATGAACCTATTTGTTCAAATTGGAAAATGAGTTAACTCTGGCATATAGCTGTCTAGTGCAATTAGGGGTGCTTGTGATCTAATGCCTTCCTTGTTTGCAATGTGGATAAGGAATTATGTCAAAACTTGTGTTACAGCTTAGGTCATGGGCTCTTAGTGTCAGTTTCAAAGGATCTTTTACATTATCAATGCAGTATCCAATGTAAGAGTAATACCACTATCTTTAAAAAAACAAACAAAAAACACACTAAACAAACCTAGATTTTTGTAAGCAATGCTACAGTAGTGTAAAGGATTAATTTAAGACCACAATTAAGACTACATTTTAATATTCCATTCACTCAATTGTATTTAATTACTTTGTTTGTAAAATTCAGTCCCTCTGTGAATGTCAGACCCCAAATGTAGTAGCATTACCCTCAAATTGTTACCTTTTCATTTTATAGGAATTTGATAGCAGTACAAGTTGTGCTTTGTTCCTCTATCAACTACTGTATGTCTCTCCTATACTAATAACCTTACAGACCAATGAAGGTAGTATTGAGAGGGAAGAGCTAATTACAGATATGTAGGATAGTGAACTGCTGAATTACGATTTTGGGCTTTATGTTGGGAACTCATTGAGGATTGGTTGGCTTATTTTGTAGTTAAGAACTCTGTGAACTTAATCTGATATTAAATCAGCCCCAGAAAGGGGTGTTGTGAGCCTTAAGAGTGCTTAAGGGGCCTGGAAGAGGGAGCTAAGCTAACCAGGGCAGGGTGCCTTAATTGTAAGGATCCCACTACTTCCGTGAAATGCAGCTACCTCTGGGAAAAAAACAGCACAGAATAGCAAAAAAGGCAACTAAAATTTCAGCCAAGTAGACTAGGGCAAACTCCTACAAAACGTGCTCTGTGATCTTTAAAGTCCTCAGATAAGAGACAGGAACTTGGTTTTAAGGCCTCATTAAAACAATTGTTTGTTATTTGAGAGAAGCTCCAACACATGTGAGGTTTGAATGGGGCCAAGCAGAGAGCTGGACATTTGCTATGCCCCCAATGGGATCAAAGGTAAAGCAATAAAGTGGGCTTTTATGGGTGTAGGGGAGAATTCATGGGAGAATAGTGGAGGCTACAGGGTGGATTCCTTGAAGGGCAGTGGGTTATAGTAGTGACTAGCAAGTCTCCAAATTACCAGAAGTGTAGTTCAGACAAGCAACCCAAGATGAGTTAAGTTCTTGAAGGCTCTTTGTCATGACTTACCCTTCCCTCCACTCCAATGTTTGTTGTGAGGAGCCTTCTACCCTGACTGCAACTGCTTTAAAGGAAAGCCAGGTATCCCTTTTCCCCCATGAAAGGGGAAACTTTTAGCAGGAGGTTCCGAAACTCTTCCCCTGACCCCAGTCAGCTTTGTTGGGCCTTCTGATGCCGATCTTTAATGCTTCCTTGTCCATGAGTACCAAAAGTACACAGCAGTGCTAGAGCCATTCTACTGGAAGCCTCAGACAAGAGCAGCAGCTGGCTGAGATCCTACCTATAATAGGATAAAAGGAGAGGCTCATTGAACGTCAAAACTTGAGACCAAGGCTAGTTGTTCTGGAGAATCCATTCATCCCTAGTTATGAGCCCATCTTTATTAAAAGTTTCCATGGGATTCTACAGTAATAACTTCAAAACTCTGTAGTCAGACTCCTGTAAACGAAGTCTGGATTGTTGCCATGGAAGGAACACTGCGGTATGTTGAGTAAGGTATTGACATCTCTCAATGGAGAGCAAGTATTAAATGGGCATTGAGAGTGTGAACCATACCTAGTGGAAATTCCTCCTAAGGACTGTGACACGTTGGCCTTGATGTTGCACTGACTGAAGTCAATTGCTTCTATAGTGCAGGATCAGACTCACTGGCCGGTGCTGGGTGTAGGGTTGCCAACCCTCCAGGATTGTCCTGGCGTATCCAGGAATTAAATATTATGTTGTGATGAAATCTCCAGGAATACATCCAAGTAAAATGGGCAACCTAGCACTGCTGCATGTATTGTAATAATACTGGGGTTCAGAGGAATTCTGATCTAGATCCTCAATGGTATTTGGGCACCTAACTCCCATTGATTTAGGCACCTAAATACCTTAGACTCTAGGATCTGGGCCTCTGTCCCCAAGCTGTCAATTTGGTACCTTTTTTAACAAACACTAACCTCGCTTTAAACCATGTAATGGGTACAGAAAGAGAACAGAGAGAAATGTTATGATGCTTAGTATAGTTAACTGTAATGTGCCAAAATTTGATACTCTCTGATAAAGATTTAAAAGTGCTTGTAATTATTATTTTTCACTCGGTTTTGGGAGTTCATTTCAAACTCCGGTGATCAATTGGTAGTGAATGGGTATCTGAACACTGCAGCATTTACTCAGCCTCTAACCCGACTGCCTCAAGATATCCTTTGAAGTCTTTCCAAATGAGAGCTTCAGCCCCCTCACACAAACTGTACAGTAATTATGCTCCACTTTCAGTGCTGAGAAAGGCACTTTGTTTGACAGGGTCTCATCTGTGATGCTTTTATATATTAATGAAAAAAATGTTGTCCAAATCTCCAAAGCACATTCCTGCAAGTAGCCTGAAGGTAGCATCTTTGATGGTAAATTTTTTGGAGGGGGTGTATAGAATTTTTAATGTCTCATCACCCTTCTTCCAGTTACATACTGGCACAGATTAACTGCAAAACATATTGCTGACAAAAATGTTTAAAGAGGCCTTGGAACAAATGTCTTGTGGCTGTCACACAGGCCTATGCTATGAAGCAGGCTATGGATTAAAAGCTGGTGAAGTGAAATAAGTACAATTAAATCAAAGGGAAATTAAATTCAATTTACTTTACATTGCCCTCAAACTTTCATTGGGCCACAGATATTTTTTTTAATGGAACTCGTAAGTACATGTTAGAAGTTCCCAAGGGACAAATTGGAAGCTTTGGCTGCTGGATAGAAACCACAGCTGTGGTTTCTGGTACTCAGGTTGCTATGGGAGGCACATTTGGGTTTTGGTACTGGGGAAGAAATTGAGACTTTTGGCATTGGAGAGCGGCATCTTTCCGTTCCCCTTTTAGGCATGAAGGCACTGCCTTTACATTTATAGAGTTGAATTCCTTATTCCCTGCCCCAGTAACCCTTAACAAAAATAAATGGCCCTGTCCCTGGTATCTGCCAGTACATCCACCAAGGATGGATAACCACATGAGCTTGATGTTTCTGCTAGAACGATCAGCAGTGAAATAGCTAGCAATATTAGCATTAAATTATTGTAATTAGGCTTTAATACTCCATTGAGATGAATGGGGCTGTTGATAGTATTGTTTTAGGCTCTCTGAAGAAGAGGGTGCTCAGTATATCCTAACCAGGGCCTGATGGGATCTGTGGGTGCTCACCAACTCTCAGCATTTGGGCTAGTCTACACAGGCTTGCCTGATCTAGCTCTGCCAACAGCGCTCTCTAGTGTTACAGAACATATGCCCACAGAAGTTTTCCTGCCAGCACTGTGTCACCACTTCCCTGAACAGCTTTAGTTATGCTGACACAAGCACTCTGGATGGCACCCCAGTGTCTATACTGGGGGTGTTGCCAAGATAGCTATGGCAGCTAGGGGATGTCGGTTTTTTCCCACCTCGATTGACATAGCTATGCCAACACAACTTTGTAGCGTAGATCTGGCCTTAGCCTCTGTGTATTTTATATCCCTGTTTCACCATGTCTTTCTTCAGGAGCCATTGGCTCGATCCCTGTAGACCTTGTAAGGTGCAAAGGGGTTCAGGAGTACTGCTTTGCTGCTCCAAACTTTTTCCTGTGCATCTCCAAAGGCACAATAGACTGAGAGTTTAAATTTATATGTGCTATTGCAGGTTGGTGCTTTTTTTGGCAGGTTAGCAGTGCTTCAAGTCTTGGAAAGAATAAAGGTCCTTCTGTGCAGGCGGAGGGCTCTAAACTAAGCCCTTGATTAATTGAATATATCTAAATTATCTAAATATTCTTTAACCTGTTCTTTCCCTATTTTGGTTTATGTTCCTTCCTCCTTGTTGATATTGTGTTGAGTATCTAGTCACCATTAAACTCTCTAGTGAAGACTGAAGCAAAATAGGAATTAAACACCTCAGCCTTCTTGCTGTCATCTGTTACTAGCTCTCAGTAATGATACTGATATCTTTTGTAAACCACTTTGAGATCTGAAGATGAAAAGCTCTAAAGAGCAACTTAATTATTATAGGCGGAATAAGAGATGCCAAATTACTCAACACATGCTGCAAGAGGAGTCAAGGTTGATGGCGCTGGATACTGTAAGAAGATCTCTACACTGCGTCAGGAAGCATACAATACAATCCTCCCAGTACATTTAGCCACCATCTGCACTGAAATTCAAGCTTGTTTTTAGCTGAAGTGTCATGACCTGAGTAGTCAGCATTTAAAGACATTCATCATTGCTTAGGCTCCATAATGATCCTACCGAAGTCAATGGGAGCTTGACCACTGACTTTGAATGGAAGGAGAATTGAGCCCCAAACTATATTTTCTTCACTTACAATCCAGCGTTCTCTCCGGTTTAGCATTCATATGTTAAAACCACTATAAAGTTTGTTTTAATGGAATTATTAAGTTCAGTTTCCCAGAAATAGGATGTACAGACCCTTTTATTGTGTTACCTGTAAGGAAAGTAATAAGTAAACAAAATGTTAGACAGCAGAAAAAAAGACCAGGGGTGAAACCCTGGCCCTGACTCCTATAAGTCAATGGGAGTTTTTCATTGACTTTGGTCAGGATTTCACACCAGATTATGACCTCAGTTAAAACAAAGTAACTGAGATCAGAAACTAGGCCCCCAAACAGGCTCATTTCCAGCTAAGAACTATGAAGGTGCCCAGTTAGCAGGTCCTAAATTTAGGGCATACTATGCTCAGTGTGCTGGAGTTTTGTATCTGACCTGTGTGGGTTTAGACACTAATGGATGATATGAAAGATCAAAACAAACATAAGAATATTTAGGGGCATGTCTACATGAACACTTGCTGGGTGTCGGAAAGAGTGATGGGGATGGTCAGGCCTAATGGTTGGAGCCCAGGGAGCAGAGCCAGAATGGAGAATCCACACTGAGGTTGGAGTGAGCAAGGCTGGAGCCAGGTGAGGCTCGGGGAGCTGGTTGCCACCATCAGGCAGGAGAGAATTCCAAACTCTGGAGTGATATTGAGCAGACTAAGCTACTGTTACTCCTGTGGGACTTACACCTGCCCTGGGAGTAGAGACCAGTTCCTGGCTTGCAGATTGGCTGGAGCCCAGCACATGAGTGACTCATCACCTTGTATTACTACCCAGGGCCGGTGCTACCATTAAGGTGAACTAGGCGGTTGCCTAGGGCTCCAAGATTTGGGGGCGCCAAAAAGCGGTGCCCCCAATTTTTTTTTTACAGCATTCCTCCCTGAGCGCGCGGTCGCCGCTCCACTTCTCCCACCTCCCAGGCTTGCAGCGCCAATCAGCTGTTTGGCACACAAGCCTGGGAGGAGAATTAGAGCGGGGGTGGCGTGCTCGGGGAGGAGGCGGAGCAGAGGTGAGATGGGGTGGGGAGCTGCTGCACAGCTCCCCGGGGGGGGGAGCTGCCGCGGGGGCGGCGCCTCAGGGCAGAGGGTGGGTCGGGAAGCTGCCGCAGGGCTGGGCGGGGGAGCAAGGTGGAAGTTTCGCCTAGGGTGCGAAACTTCCTTGCACCGGCCCTGTTACTACTACCACCACCACCACCACCCCCAAGCATGCCTTTTCAATGTCTTTGGACCCTGCTTGTCAGGGTATGAGTGATGAAATTCACAAAGGAGGTCGGGTGCATGATGTTACCAGCTGGTTCCCACGAACAGTCAGCTGGGCCATACTCTTCCCAGTCCACAAGGTACATCAGTTGTCCTTGGAGCGTAGAGTTTAGAACAGACGTGGGCCAACTACGGCCCACGGGACCATCCTGTTCGGATCCTGAGCTCCCGGCCAGGGAGCCTAGTCCCTGGCACCTCCCCCACAGCCACACGGCCCCGCTCTGGCCCACCGGGCAGCGTAGGGAGCGCAGCTGCGAGCTCCTGCTGCTGGTAAGGGGGCAGAAGGTCCTGGGGAGCAGTCAGGGAGGAGGGGGTGGTTGGATGGGGCGGAGGTTCTGGGGCAGGCGGTCAGGGGATGGGGAACAGGGAGGGTTGGGAGTGGGAGTCCCGGGGCGCCTGTCGGGGGGGGTCTGTTGGGGTGGGGATGTGGAGAGGTGATGGAAGGGCAGTCAGGGGACAGGGAGCAGGGGGGGTGGATAAGGGGGTGGGATCCCAGAGGGCAGTTAGGGGCGGGGGGTCCCGGGAGGGGGTGGTCAGGGGACGTGGAGCAGAGGTTGGATAGGGGGTGAGAGTCCCAGGGGGGTAGTCAGGGGATGAGGAGCAGAGGTTGGATAGGGGGTGGGAGTCCCGGGGGGGCAGTCAGGGGACAGGGAGAAGGGGGGCAGGATGGGGGCGGGGATCCCGGGAGGGGGCGGTCAGGGGACAAGGAACGGGGGGTTGGATGGGTTGGGGGTTCTGAGGGGGGGGCAGTGGGGGCAGGAAGTGGGAGAGGGTGGATAGGGGGTGGGGGCCAGGCTGTTTGGGGAGGCACAGCCTTCCCTACCCGGCCCTCCATACAGTTGCGCAACCAATGTGACCCTCGGGCCAAAAAGTTTGCCCACCCCTGGTTTAGAATCTGTCTTGCCACATTCTTTCTGCCATACCCTGTTGGAGAATTTGGTTTACCTGTTCTGTTTGTTCATCTTGGGATGATAGGCAGTGGAAATAAGCAGGTGACTTCCAGGAGTATGAACACTTTGCTTCAAAAGTGGGTGATAAATTGTGGTCCAAGATCAGATGTAATATAACCCACGGAACTCGAAGGTCAAGTTTAAAAAAAAAAAAAAAAAAAGGGAGCTGTTGCTTCTGCAGTGGGGATCTTCTGACAAGGCACAAAGTCCTCCATTTTCATAAGGACGTCAATGATGACCAGTACACCTATGCAGCCCTGAGACGTGGGGAGGTCTGTGATAAACTCAATCCATATAAAGGCCCAGGTTTGGGATAGGGTTAGAAGCGGGATCAGGACACCTAGAGGTCTGGAATGGGGGTCTTTGTCTGGACATACACCTAATGGGAAGCAATTTAAGATTTGATGAAGAAAATAGTTTTGGCCAGCAAAAGTTTTGAGAGAGCATCTTTGTTGTCTTCCAGTACCTGAAATAGCCTGCCGGAGGGGAATCCTGGCATAGCTGGAGTACAGCTAGATGGAGTGGTCCATTGGGAACATAAAGTAACTCATTTGTGACTGAGAAGTTTGGATCAGAATTGGCTGACACCCATGTCACTGAAAGCAGATCGTTGGCCAGTGAGGACTTTACAAGGGCCAAAAGATCACTATTGGCCAGTGCATTTTACAAAATGGCAGGACATCACCATAAGATGTGAGTGCCTCAACCTGAACACAGATGGCAAAGTTTGGTGGGGGTTGGGGTTTGGATCATGGACTTTGGTCCAATCTCTTCTTGGGAATGCAGATTTTTATGAAGAGGACTCCAATGATTATCACTCCAGCTGACTTGTAGCTTCACTTTTCTTGCATCTACAGCAAGATAATGCAATATGGAGAACACCATTCTCCTTGTGCACTTTGCATAGCTGCATCTCTCTGCTGCTATGTTCCTTAATGAACAGATAGCATCTATGCTGTCATTCTGTCTTTGTCTCCCATCATTTTAAAGAAGTTCATATATAGATATAGCAGCCATACTAACCTGTGTTTCATAGATTCTAAGGCCAGACAGAACCACTGTGATCATCTAGTCTGACCTTCAGTATAGCACAGGTCATAGAACTTCCCCAAAATAATTCCTAGAGTAGATCTTTTAGAAACTTCCAATCTTGATTTAAGTGTCAGTGATGGGGAATCCATCACAACCCTTTGTAAATTGTTCTAATGATTGAGTACTCTCGCCTTATTTCCAGTCTGAATTTCTCTAGCTTCAACTTCCAGCCATTGGATCGTGGTATACCTTTTTGCTAGATTGAAGAGCCCATTATTAAGTATTTGTTCTCCATGTAGGTACTTACACACTGTAATCAAGTCACCCCTTAACCTTCTCTTTCTTAAATTTAATAGCTCCTTCAGTCTATCACTCTAAGGTATGTTTTCTAATCCTTTAGTCATTCTCATAGCTCTTCTCTGAACCCTCTCCAATTTATCAATATCCTTGCGTTGTGATCCTTTTAGCTCTTGCCAATTAAGCAGGCCCAAGCTAAGTCAATATTTGGATGGAGTAGTATACACAGAGTACACCTAGACAGGACTGGCACTGTTCCATTAGAGCCTGTATAGAACCAGAGTCTAAAATGGGCCTACTGGCAATATTTTTAGAGGTCATCCTAACCACTTACAAGAGCAGAGGTGTTAATCCCAGTGTTTTTACCAAAGTTGTAATTTGGCCAGTGCATTCTGCCTACTTAAAATTCCCATTGCCGTTTCAATTGGAGATAGTATTTCTCTTCACTTCTCAACCTGAAATGTTATGTAGTGTTGCTGTGCATTGCTAAACAGCTGCTACATTTCATAGGTGGGTGAAATGAAGCCCTATATATAGCTTGCATACCAATTTAAGTTTGTGAATCATTTTGAGATCCCTTGAGATAAGGCGCTATATATTGTGATTATTTCTGAGGGATGGTTGTGGTGTAAGGAGGGTGCCATTCGAAGACCTTTGATGGGCAAGACTACCGTGCTTTCACAGACAAGCTGACTTGGTTTCTCTCCTCCCAATTTTATCACACTGTTTTTCCAAAGTTGAATTATTTTCCTGCTGTTTCTTCGTACAACAAAAGTCAACGTTTCAACAGTAAATGTTCTATTTATTCCAATCATGGGGGTTTGGGGGAAAGGTGGGGGTACAGGGAAACTGATGCAACAGAGGGGATGGTACGGTAAGGCACAATGCAGATAAGCAGCGCACATTACTGTGGCTCATTACTGAAACAGGTTTTCAAAGCCTCATGGAGACAGAGATCCTTACTGGCTCTTCTTATTGCCCTGGTATCTGACTGCTCAGAATTAGCTGCCACTATCCACACCCCACTCCCAGTGGCGAAGCCAGGTTTTAGCAGCAGGGGGAGTGAACAAATAAAAACAGGCGCCACCTGCCACAAAGAAAAAAGGAAAAAAGAAAAAGAAAAACCCCAACTGACCCAGAGCGGCTGAAGGACCCGCCGCCGAAGACCTGGAGTGCCGCCGAAGTCCCGGAGTGCCGCTGGGTGAGTAAAGATTAAAAAGCCGCCACTTTTCTGCTCAATGGGAGCGGCCGCTCCCCCTGCTCCCTCCGTAGCTGCGCTATTGCACAGCCCTGAAGAAACTTCTCTCCCTTTTCCTCACAGATCTTATGGCGCACACAGCATGCAGTGATAACAATGGAGATGTTGCTTTCACTGAGGTCTAACCTATTAAGAAAACTCAGCCAGCAACCCTTTAAAAGACCAAAGGCACATTCCACCCCCATTCTGTACTTGCTCAGCCTATTGTTGAACTGCTCTTTACTGCTGTCCAGATGGCCAGTGTACAGCTTCATGAGCCATAGGAACAAGGGGTAGGCTGGGTCTCCCAGGATCATGATTGGCATTTCAACATCGTGGTTATTTTGTGATCTGGAAGGCAAGTCCCTGATTGCAACTTTCTGAATAGACCTGTGTTCCTATTATGCACCTTTCCTGACCATCCCAAGCTGTCAGTGAATCATCTCCTGTGATCCACCAGTGCTCTCAACACCATTGAAAAGTATCCCTTATTGTTTATGTACTCTTCGGCTAGGTGGCCTGGTGCCATCTATCACCCCATCATGGCAAAACCATCCGCTATGTCCTGCACGTTGTCCAGTCCCTACCCTTCATAGAAGTCCATTAATGGCCCTGCACACTTGGATCACAACAGCTCCCACAGTGGATTTACCAAGTCCAAATCGATTCCCTGCTGACTGGTAGCAGTCAGGCATTGCAAGCTTCCACGGAGCGATCAGCACTCGCTTCTTCACTGTCAGAGCAGGTCTCACAGCAGGTCTCATTTTAGTGTTGCTGTGCTGCAGGGCTACGGAAAGCTCTGCACAAACTTTCTGGAAAGTGGCCTTCTGCATTCAACTGTTCTGTAGCCACTGCTTGTCATACCATAGCCACATAACAATGCAATCCCACCAGTCAGTGCTCATTTCCCGGGATCAGAAATGCAGCTCCACCATGTTCAGCTGCTGCACAAGTGCCAGCAGCAACTGGGAATTGTTTCATTCTATGGCTTGCAGCAGGTCTGCTTGAATTGACATGTTCTGCACGGTGGTTCGTGTCTCAGTTCTGGAAATAGCTCATGTCGTCTTCTGCAGTATCTGTAATGCTCACAAGAGTGCACAGCTGTCAAGGCTGCTTCCCCACTCTGAACTTTAGGGTACAGACGTGGGGGCCTGCATGAAAACTTCTAAGCTTAACTACCAGCTTAGATCTGGTCCGCTGCCACCACTCCCAATGTGCTAACTGCCTTCCCTGGGTAGCCTTGAGAGACTCTTCACCAATTCCCTGGTGAATACAGATCCAAACCCCTTGGATCTTAAAACAAGGAGAAATTAACCATCCCCCCTCCTTTCTCCCACCAACTCCTGGTGGATCAAGATCCAACCCCCTTGGATCTAAAAACAAGGAAAATCAATCAGGTTCTTAAAAAGAAGGCTTTTAATTAAAGAAAAAGGTAAAAATCATCTCTGTAAAATCAGGATGGAAAATAACTTTACAGGGTAATCAAACTTAAAGAGCCCAGAGGAATCCCCTCTAGCCTTAGGTTCAAAGTTACAGCAAACAGAGGTAAACACCCTAGTAAAAGGTACATTTACAAGTTGAGAAAACAAAGATAAAAACTAACGCGCCTTGCCTGGCTGTGTACTTACAAGTTTGAAATATGAGAGACTTGTTCAGAAGATTTGGAGAGCCTGGATTGATGTCTGGTCCCTCTTAGTCCCAAGAGCGAACTCCCCCAAACAAAGAGCACAAACAAAAGCCTTCCCCCCACCAAGATTTGAAAGTATCTTGTCCCCTTATTGGTCCTTTGGGTCAGGTGTCAGCCAGGTTACCTGAGCTTCTTAACCCTTTACAGGTCAAAGGATTTTGGAGTCTCTGGCCAGGAGGGATTTTATAGTATTGTACACAGGAGGGCTGTTACCCTTCCCTTTATAGTTATGACAACAGCTGATTGGGGTTCATGCTTCTCAGGCTATGGGATACAGGCAGCTAAGGTAGGCTTTTGAAAAAAAGCATGAGAAAGTATGGGTTGTTTGTTGTTGATATCAGGAGGGAGGGAGGAAATTGCATCATGGGAGGCTGAAGCCATGTTCCCATTTCCCTCCCCCCCCGTTCCCCCCATGACAATGTTTTGGTTCCATGGGGTATTGCAAGCCCTTCCCAAAAACCCCTGCAGCTAGTTGCACTGTGGGAAAGATACCCACAATGCACTGCTCTGTGCATTGATGCGAGCACCGTAGGGAGAATGCACTCCACGGCCACAATGAGTGTGGTATGGACATGCACGACCAACTTAATTACTGTGGCAGCTGGATGTTGACGTACATTCTCGTTGTAGCATAGACATGCCCTGAGGATTGGAGTTTGATGTTTAGGATTAAACCTCAGTCATCCCTGAAGGGGCATTAGTTTACTATCAGGCAATCCTTCTGCATGTTTCTTTTTAAAAAAACAAAAACAAAACAGATCCTGTGGTGTCTTGGAAAACTATGTAAGGGGTTTCTTGGTCCTGCTTGTAGGCTAAGAGGCTCTGTAGCGAAGTGTAATATCTGGATTTTCTGCCATCAGTCTGTAAAGAGCCAGCCTAGAGCAAGGTGAGGTGAGTTGTCTCTTTGCCTTATGAAGCAGACTGTTTTTATTTATTTTTTTATTCATTTATTTTGTGTCCCCCATCAGTGTCATTCGTGAGTGAATCCACCAGGTGCTAGATGTCCTAGGGTTTCTGCAGTTGTTATAGCTACCAAAACTCATCCATTTCTGCATAGCACTACTTACAGGCTTGTGACAGGATCAGCCCTATCTGGGACAAGAGTGGTTTGGTTACAGTGTATTTGCACAGCATGAATATTAATAATATAGCTTTATAAATCTCATGTATGGGGCCAAATAAGAATTTTTTTCAAAGCAAATACAACTAAAAATCCAAAAGGAACACATACCAATTAAATAACTAAAGGGCTGATTGTGACTAGAATCCCATTGACTTCAGTGGAAGTGCAGGCTGCTTAGCACCTTGCAGGAACAGAGGGCTGGAGATAGTACCAAAAGGTTAAAGGACACAAATTCTATACAAGTGAGTATAACCCAAATATTTATAGGGATTTATATCCCAGGAGAACACAGTAAATAAAGAGAACCACCTGATGCAACTGTAGTAGATCATATTTACCATGTTGCAGCAGCAGGCATTCATATGAACCTGATAAGTTCAACGTATGCAGTTCTGAGCGTGTGGTGTGAGGTTGGAAATTAAATCAATATGATTACCACCTTCCTTTTTCTGCAAGTGCTAGGTCACCCAAGTGATACAGTTTCCAGGCATCCCTCACAAGTGTAGTAAATGGTGTTAGTTTCATTCTTAGTAAGAACATGCAGGGAAAATGTATGTCAGAACTATAAATTCATCCCTGGTGTAACTGCAGTGACTTCAGTCCACTTACCATTGGGCCAAACTCATACCTAATGTGTGCTGTTTTCTAGTTATTTCTTAAAAATAAGCTGTTGTCTTATCTAAAATCAAGTTTTCCAGATGCCTAAAGGACACTGCTGTGTAACCCTACAACCAAGGTGTTTCAAAAGAAACAATAAGCTTGTCAATGTAACATACTATTCTGAATATGTCAAATATTGATGGGGATCAAAAGGAAATAGCAGTAAAATATTGTGCAAGGATTCAAATGGTTCCGGAGGTAGTGCAATGATACCTTTAGCTGCAGGAAGTGTTTTAATCTGAGCAGCCTTTAATTACTGTTGCCCTTAACACTATGAATCTTTATTTTTAGTTCTGGTGGTATGGTTGAAAAGGAGCCCAATTCTGTTCTCACTTGCATCCCAGCACTCCTGGAATAACTCCACGGGGGTCACTAAGTTACCCCATTGTTACACCTGTACTACACCAACACTGAGAAAGGGAGGGTTCAGGCAGCATTAGGGCAGCAAATCTGCATATTTCCTTCAGAGAGTGGCAGTGACCTCCCCACCCCCATCACACCAAAAGAAGCAAGTGTCCTGAACTCTGTCTCAAATGTGGCTCTTGCGTTTGAAGTGCATTAGCACTGGCAGCAGAGGCATCCAGCTGACAATCTTCACTAATGTTTGAAACAGTTTTGACTCTTTCCTTTCGTGTCTAGAACTTTAACCACTCCCTTCTGCTCACCTCTTAGATGCCCTGCTGTTCCTTGCTAATATTTATGCAGGCTTTATTTGTATCCTTGGGTTTTGAGACCACAGTTCAGAACTTTACAAAATTAATTACTTCCGCAGGGAACATGTACATAAAATAAATAGTATCAGAGGGGTAGCCGTGTTAGTCTGAATCTGTAAAAAGCAACAGAGGGTCCTGTGGCACCTTTAAGACTAACAGAAGTATTGGAGCATAAGTTTTCGTGGGCGAATGCCACGCTTCAATCGCTTGCATCTGATGAAGTGGGCATTCACCCACGAAAGCTTATGCTCCAATACTTCTGTTAGTCTTAAAGGTGCCACAGGACCCTCTGTTGCTTTTTATAAAATAAATAGGCTCACTATCCACTCCCGTCCTCTCTCCCCCATCACTAGTTCATGCATCTGCTTGCAATGCAAGGTTTCCCTGGCAACAGGTTCATCCTGACTCACTGGAGAAATGTCTTACTCCAAAAATGCTATTAGGTTTTCAATAACAATAGTGTAGCTCCACTTTTTTCTTACAAAATAAGTGTTTTCTTTTTTGTTTTTTTTTATTTAAGTTTGTCAAGGAAAAAAATCTTTTTTTTTTTTCCTTCTAGAGAGATTGGACCCAAGTTGCAAAGTTTGAATTGGAACTTTCTTGGGAGGTGTTTAGTTATGAGTTTTTTTGGGTCCAGCTTTTAAAAATCAACTGGCTAAAGCAAGCTCTCTGAAGCTGGAGATGCAGTATGGTCTAGTGGTGTAGAAGTCGGAGAGAGCCTGAAAGATGAGGCCTGGTGTAAGGCCTAATGCCCTGTTACAAAGCAGATGCCTGCTTGCAGATTCAGACAATACATGGACTTGGCAAGAACTGGGATTGTAAAAACACAAGCACCTCTAGGTACTAAGTATTCACGTAAACACATTCCAGAAGGGTAATACCAGAACACCTCAATACCAAGCATGGTATAAGCACACTCCCCGAAGATAATATAGGACACACTGACCCTCTTAAAGATAAGGTCAGGATGACAGCTTGATGGATAGAGATGTTTTGACTGAACCAACATGCATAAGGTAAAGGGTGGTAACTAACCATGTCAGAGGAGTCATCCGTAACTTGTTTGTATCAGGGTTTAAAAGAGGGGTCACAGGGAGTGTGTCTTTGTCCAGGCGGGGGGGATGGGACAGGATGGAAAGTCCTGCCGTTCACTGAGCTGAATCCATTGCAACGACTACACATGTTAGTGTGCCTGTAATCATTGAGCCAGGGCTCTAGGACCATGCTTTGTAGACAAACAACCTGGCGAAGTGCCTTTGGTGCTGAACAGAGTCTATGGTCTTCTTGGGCAGTTAGGTGCATGCTATACAGGCTATCTGGCCAGAGCCAGAGAGAGTACGTACACACACAGCCAACAGCTGACAAGCCAGCAAAACTGGGTTCTATTTTTAGTTCTTGTCTGATCATAAGCAAATTGCACAGCCTCACTTTGTCCTGATTTCTCCATCTGTAAAAATGGGGATAAGAACATTTCCCTGTATCGCCTGACTGGGGCTCAGGAACTGTATTCAGGAGAACAAAATGAATGCAGTTGTGGCTGCCGGCCACTGCATGATTGGGCTCTTTATGGCTGGCCAATGTGCAGCTGTATAAGGGAGGGGACAGTCTGACTTAACACCTGGAGAGCATGTTGTGGTTCTTGGCTGCAAGGTGTGTTAGAATGCAAAGTGTTACTGTAACAACAAGGAGTCTGGTGGCACCTTAAAGACTAACAGATTTATTTGGACATAAGCTTTCGTGGGTGAAAACCTCACTTCTTCAGATGCATAGAGTGAAAGTTACAGATGCAGGCATTTACACATGGAGAGCAGGGAGTTACTTCGCAAGTGGAGAACCAGTGTTGACAGGGCCAATTCAATCAAGGTGGATGTAGTCCACTCCCAATAATAGATGAGGAGGTGTCAATTCCAGGAGAGGAAAAGCTGCTTCTGTAATGAGCCAGCCACTCCCAGTCCCTATTCAAGCCCAGATTAATGGTGTTAAATTTGCAAATGAATTTTAGTTCTGCTGTTTCTCTTTGAAGTCTGTTTCTGAAGTTTTTTTGTTCAATGATAGTGACTTTTCAATCTCCCTGGTCATTCTATTACAGATTTAAGTGTTCACTTACTGGCTTATGTATGTTACCATTCCTGATGTCTGATTTGTGTCCTGTGTAATTTATTTCTTCCCTCTGCTGGGTGCACTCAGTCTGTCATATTGAACTTGAAAGTTCTGATACAGAATCATCATCCGAATGTGTTACAGCCCCAAAAGAGTAGCGTGTTTTTGTTGTAATTCTGCCTGGTGAGCCAGCCTCCTGCAGTACCGCTGTCAGGTGAGCAGGAGTGTATTTAAGTTGGGGGAGTTGTAGGTTTCTTTCCCCCCCTCCTTTTTTTTTCTTTTTTCTTTTTTCTTTCCTCTTGGCAGAATTTCATCATCCAGGATTTCTTATGCCTGGAGAGAAGAAAGAATTGACTACTATGCAAAATGTATACTGTCATCTGCTAACTGCAGTCACCTGTCCTCACAGACAATAAAATCTCAATCTTCACAAGAATGCTGTATTGACTGAATGACCTTGTATA
>NW_020665057.1:372136-403172 GCF_002925995.2 Terrapene triunguis | reverse complement strand
GGCATGCCGCCGAAGGCAGCCTGCCTGCCGTGCTTGGGGCGGCAAAAAAGCTAGAGCCGCCCCTGCTTGTATAGCTACCTTTTACAACAGCCAGAAAAAAAATAGCTGCCCCTGTGCTCACTGCTATTAAGCTGCCACTCTACAAAACCTTAAGCTAGATAAGATACGAGATGTGAGTTCAATTCCTGGCTCTGTGTGGCTGCTTGTTTGACACTGAAAGCAGCCAGGCTTTCAGCAGCAGTCACTGACTGGGGGTACCTCAGTCTACTTGGGCCTGATTTTCCAAGGTGCTGAGCATCCAAGGTTAGAGCTGTAAGTGCTCAGAACTTCAAAGTCAGGCCTACGGTGTCTCCCCTTGATATACGCACCCTAGCACGTTTCCATTTGCAATACACATGAAAGAACTGCTCACAGAAGCCCATTGGTTCAACATATGCAAATACCAAAGGTGTCAAACAACAAGAGTCCAGAAATGTGTATAGCATTCCTCTGGTTTCTGATAGTTCAGTAGGCTCTGTTTAGTTTGCTGTCTTAAGACTTTGCTAACATCAGGTAATGTGTTCAAAATACTGTAGTGCTCTGTAGCACATACCCCCTGAATGTGAGTAACTAATGACAATGGACCAGATCTTAAGGTCACTACTCAATTTTAAATCTGGCTAAACTTCCACCAGTGCCGCTGAAAGTTTTTTGCTGGTGTAAGAGCTATGTATGAAATTTAGGGTTTGGCTCCATAAATAGTTCCCTCACCCACCCACCCACCCTTGCCACGTAGTAGGATGGGAGAAATTTCTCTCCTTAGCCTTCTCCCCGCACTGTCACCAATGAATTGCAAGTTTTAAGGTGCTTCCATTTCATTCCCACTGTCAGATTCTGACTTTCACTTAGCTTTTATGCCATAGTTTGTGGTGGGGGCTATGGAAGTGAAGAAAATTGTAGGATGCACTTCTTGAAAGCTACTTACTAGTAATGGCTAAGGGCTTGTAAATTTGATATCTTGGGCAGTTTCTGGAGTGATGTGTACCAGATGGGAATAAAGCAAAAGCATTTGGTTAGCTTAACTCAGGACAAGAGAGGGTTGACCATCTCTATGATGCATTTGAATCCATTGAGAATATGACTGAGAAGTAGAGAAATACACCCAAGCAGAATAATAATCATAAAACTCACCACCAGTAATTCAATGCTAGAGTGAATGTGAAAACCCCAAAAGGTAGTAACAGTGAAGCAGGAGCACCAGAGCCCAACTTCCTCAGGAAAAATAAAAGATACAGAAGTTATTAAAGTTTCATCTTTGACACTATTGACTTTCTAGTATGGATTGCTGCTCTAAATGTAGAAGCACCTTCTAAGCTACATCTGTTGCTGTTTCCTTGTAATCTTTCTCACTCTGCTGCAGTGCCAATAAACAGACATGCTTTCAGGCCCACTTATCTGCCCACTCAGGGATCTGAGCAATATCAAAAAAAAAAATACAATGGGTCTTTCTTTTAGTGCTGTAACTACATTGCTGCAAGGGAAATAGTTGTTACTTTCCCAGTGCAGTGATCTAAATAGTTCAGATTAAACTTTTTATTGTAGATGAATCACTCTTTCCATGTTTGAGTCCTGCTGTTCGTACGTGATTCACCATAAGTTCAACTGGTGCCAGTCACCACAGCCCTTCATCTTCCTAAGGTATATGAATTCAACATCCTGCGTTTTGCTTTGTGTGTCCCTCAGATGGACTTTACAAAATAAGAGTTCACAGTTCTGTTCTAATTAACACTACTGTAAATCAACATAACTTTACAGAAGTCACTGAAGTTACACTTGTGTAAACCTGTGTAAGCAAAATCCGAATCAGGCCCAAATTCATATGCTCTACATGGACAAGTGGCAGATTCATCCTTGTGAGGCTTGTCTCTCTCCTATTTAGTCGCTGCTGGGAGAGATGTACCCTTGATGTGGTGCTGGCTGACCTTTCCCTAGTGCCCTAGGACAGTTCTGGGGAGGTGGAGGGGCTGAGAGGGCCATGGCCCCCTAACCCATCCCCTTTGGGGTGATTTGCACCCCAGGGGTGCATAGAGGGATGGCCATGACGCTTCTGCAAATGCAGGGACTTGGATTGTCCCTAGCCTGTGTGTATTGTTCGTGGATGGGGAGAGACACTCTGCAGCCTCCTTCTGCCCCTGCACTCTAGCACACGGGCAAAAGATAACAGCCACTTTTCTTGGGGTAGATGATGTACCCTGTTTCCTGACACTCTGAAAGAGAAGGGAATCCCTCTGCCCCACTTTGACATGTGCCAGGCATTGCTGAGAGCTCAGATATGTATTATGAATGTGATAAATATCTCAGTAGCTAAGGCTGTGTATGTGTGTGCGGGGGGGGACCTGTCTAAAAATAGAGGCAGATGCACAGCACCAGTCAAATACTGGCCAAAAAAAAGCCCCCCCCCCCCCCCCCATGTGAAACTAAACTACTAATTTACTGTGAATTACCATTCCTTTGGGTATATTCGCTGTTTGGCATTAATAGGAAAATAATTTACTTTGTAGTACATTTAATGGGTTGTGGGAGAGCATCTAGAAACTTCGTTTGTTTCTCCGTACTTTTGTCCTGATTATATGCTTGAATCTGTTAAACATTTCAAAGACTTGTGGAAAATATCATCCCAGTGGAAATAAACTGTCTCCATGGAAATATTTCCTTGGAATTTGCTAAATTAAATAGTGATTTTTATGTAAAATGGAAACAGTAAATCTTTTGTTAAGATTTAATTTCCATACCATGAAATTAATTGTAATCTCTTAAATTGCCAATATGCTAGAATGCCAAGTACTACATTTATGTGATTGCATCTTACATTGTGGAGGAGAAGGAAGACCTTATATATCTTATATGATACATACTGGGAGAATTGTCTCTACTATAATTATGTTATCAAGGAAGCGGATTCATTAGCCATAGCAGTAGACAAGAGAATGTATTTAAAACCTGCCCCTCTCGGAATCTGAACGAAAGTGAATGCCATTTTCAGTTCTAAATTGCTATGAACAGTGTACGGGTGATCACACTCACATGCCATCTTTCACTCAGTGGTGCTGTATCTTTACACCCTAGCACTATTCTCAGTGTTAGCTGGCTGGTATACCTCACTGCCCATTTGATTTATTTTCTGAAGGAGCCTTGCCTTCTCTTTCTTTTTTGTGTCTCAGAGTTGGACTTCATTTCACCCTTGATCTTAAGCTGTATCCAGAGCGTAGTCAGCTCCTTCTGTAGCAACAAACACTGCTGTTCCCAGTGTCCTTTTCAGCTTTGAGAGAAGTCAGCTCCTGTTTCCAATGTATGGCTTGGGTGAAGACCCAGTCTCTTGAGGAGCATCTCTCTCCTAGCCCCTGCTTCACATCAACATTGAAGTGCTCAAGTTGTGGAAGTTAATTTCTAGCTCAAATTTTGCCCATATTTAAATTTTGAGTTCTATATTGGACAGACAGACGTAATTTGGTCCCATCATCACTGGGGCTGACAGATGCAAATTGAAGATTTTTTTTTTTTTTTTTTTTTTTTTCAATTACTGCTACGCAATTAGCCAGCTGTAAGCAACATAGTGCAGCCTGCAAATATTAGTCAAATATGCAATTCTAAATTTCAAAATGAGAACTTGTGTAACTCATTTATGTAATTGGTCATGAATTTAACATAAGCTCTATCATGAATTGTGTCATTTAGCATTATTTGCTAAAAAAAAAATTCCATGAATAATTTTTATAATAAATAAAAGATTTATAATAAAACAGCTGATTTGCGCATCGCTACTCGCCCTCCCTCCCAGGCTCTCAAACAATTGGTAGCAGTGTAAGTGTGTGGAAAGATTCTGAAAAAGCAGCTCTGCTACCTGAACTATAGGAGACTCTCCATTAGCTGTTAGAAAGCAAGACCATTAGAGCAGGGGCTCCTAAACATTTTCATCAGAAAGTGAACCATAGCTTAATAGAGAGTCTCTTGTAAACACTTCCCTGCTCTTTCTTGATTGGATGGACCACCCCTCATCCACTGCTAGTTAAATAAGACACCTGTGGTAAGCAACAGCTGTAGTGATTATTAGGAAATTATCTAATGCATTGTTGCTTCTTTTAGTACAACATAGCAACTTAAAGTAAATTCAACTTCCAAAGCTAAATTTAAGCAAAAAGTTTGACTGTCCTTATGTTTTATAAGGGCAGAAAGCAGAGCTGGGGCCAACACTTAAGCCACCATGATGTTGTTGTCTTAGTTCCTGGCATGAGTTAAAGTAGGAAGGCCTGATTCTCCACTGCCTTGTGTCGACATTCACACCTGTCCAAAACGCTACCCAAATGAGACTGTGTGCACAAGATACAAAGCAATAGAGAAGAAGGCCCAGAGTATTGGCCCAGCTTTTATACCTGGACTCTGAATGTCTTGGCCCTCATAGCTTTAAGCTGGAGTTTTTTTTGTTGGGGTTTTTTTGCTGTTAACTATATTTTAAAGAGTAGCAAAAAAAAAAAAAAAAAACTATGGAGCGGGAATAAAACCTGAGTCAATTTGAATTTTTTTTCCCTGCATGCTGTTAACTCTTACTGTTTCCATTTGGATAGGGAGGGAATAAGGGAAAAATTGAGAAGTTGCTGTCCCCTTCACCCACCTTAAAACTCTTCCCTGTCTCTAACCTGCAGTAAAAATATTTTAGACCTGTTGGTTGAGGTGATACACTCACAACTTTCTTGTGGTTTACAATAAGCACTAGAAGTGGCCAATTTATATAGAACAGACCACCACCCCCAGGTTCCAACCAACCAACAGCCTCCAGACTCAGCTTCTAATTTGCTCCCTGTTGTTTGAGAGTACATTGAGTAATGTTAAGTCCCTTACCAAGAACCAACAGCTATTTACAGCGCTGTAGTAAACACACTAGAGGTGCAGCTCTTCCAAAAGAAATGAACTAGAGTCACCCCATCCACTCACACAGAGATGTAATTTTCTGTACAAACTGTTGGTGTACAAGTTTTTGTCAGTCAGTACATCAAGTATCTGTATACAGACAGGTTTAGCTCCAGTAATAACTAACTTGCAGGCATGATTTGAGAATTAATACCCCAGTTCTGCCCAAGTGATGCTCATTGGAGGCTTGATGCCACATTCATTCATGATTGTACAACACTTTGAACCCCCCCCCTTTGAAAGCACTATAGAAGTGCATATTATTATTAACTGTAATACTATGGGCCTGAGCCTGATCTTGCAGTGGTGTAAATTAGGAATAATCAGATAAAGTTAATAGAGTTATGCTGGTTTTACTCCAATTAAGGTGACCAGATGTCCCTATTTTATAGGGACAGTCCCAATTTTGGGGTCTTTTTCTTATATAGGCTCCTATTAACCCCCACCTCCATCCCGATTTTTCCATTTGTTGTCTGGTCACCCTAACTCCAATGTGAGATCAACACCAGGCTCTGTGTATCCTTTTTGCATTATTGTACATCTGTAATATGGCAGCTTCCCCTTTATTCATAAACAACAGCTGCTGCATTAATAAAAGATGCTGTATTAATAATACAATATTAGCCCAGTAAACTGCAGCTTGAAAACATCTCTGCATTGCAGGAGAAACATGCTTCATGAGTCCCACTCTGCAATGACAGAGAACTGAGGTCAATGGGAAAGGAAATGAAGGGGACACAGGGGCAGTGGGGAAATGGGTGCGAGTGCATAAAACAGTAATTTAAGACTACATCAATGTGTGCAAAGCACCATGGAAAACGAATGAAATAAAAATTCTACTTAATCCCTCCCACCCCCAACACTTGGCTGCAGAATACACAATTGGGGTGGTGGAGGAGGTAGTGGGTGCTGCTAATACCTCTACTTGCAGCACATCTGTGAACTCAGATGAATGACACGGGCTGAGTGTGACTTGTCAGGTGATCAGCATGCCAGCTCTCCCAGGCCCTGGATCTTTTTGACACTGCCGCTGACCAATCATTAGCTAGATCTCTTCCTCTCCTTCCCCCTCCTTGCTCAAGCTTCTCCTCTTTCACATGAGGGACTGGATGAGTCCTGTCCCCGCTCTGCTCCCCACAGAGCCTCTTAGAACAACAGCCAATGAGAGGGGAAAGATCTGGCAGAGTAGACCGCTGCCTTGGGAATGTGAATGGGGTGGGGAGAAGGAGGAGCACGGACAGGTGGGGGAATGAGAAGTGTATATAAATTGCTGCTGCCCTAGCAGCGGGTTGATCCGTGGGAGGGAGGGATTGGGCGGGGTTGCTAATGAATGGTAGCTGTATACATTAATTGTAGGTTTATAATTGTTTAGGATTTGTATACTTCCTGTCACTGAAATTGAAAGCAGCTGTTTGAAATATAAATACTGTAATTGAACTTCTGTGAAGTTTTAGCAGGTAAGATGAAATCATGTGGGCTGATTCCACTGATAGGTGAATTAAGTTTGTTCTTAATTAATTTTGCCCCCTTTCAGTAGGAAGAGGGAAGGCTTTCATTTGACACAAGAAAAAAATATTCAAGGGGATGAGTTAGAAACGGCATGGTAGTGCGTCTTGGATTGTGTAACTAAACTTCAAAACTCCTTTTTTCATCTCTTAACAGGCAAGTAAGTGTTCCTTCTTGAGAGTTGCTATGAGTTGAGGCTGCTGCTGTAGTGTCTCTTAATAACTTGTTTTGTTTGTAAGCATGCTACATGTGCTTTCCTTTCAGTAAACCAGAAGGGCGTAAAGATCTGTTGGAGGTTAGAGTGTACTTTAAAATGGTTGCAACTAGCAATTTAAGCAGTAAAAGCACTGCATGCATTTCAGAATTGCTATACCAAGGCTTTCACCACGCAAACATAAGCGGTGAGTATCTTTGACCTTCTCAACCTCTTTTCTCCCTCCCCCCCCCTTTAAAAAGTAAGGCTGCAAAAGGGAAGGAGGGATCTATCCCCAAGTGGTGTTATAACTTATTATTATGTGTTAGTGCAGGGATGTTTGTAAATGGGGGGTAACTGAGCAGAGGTTGTGCTCATGAATTATTACATGACTACAAGTGAGGGGGGTAAGAACTGATATGTTGTAGAGCTACCTCTGACTAATACTTTAGGGTTACTAAAATGATTTTTATGGCTAAACAGTAGCTGCAAAGATGATCCTAATAAACTTTTCAGAATGAGTGGAAGATCAGATTTTTGCAAGAATTGCAGTGGCTTATCCTGACTCACTATAGGTGGCTATAAATAGACTTGTGAAACAGTTTAACTGTCTCAGCATATAAACCTATTGTATTACTAATGCACTTGCAGTATACTTCACAGCTTTCAGTAGTTTACTAGGATGAGCAAGTTATTTACTTCCATGTATGTACTAAACAATCTCAGCGTTTGGCAGCCTGCCACGCTAAAGACGGATCACATTAGAAAGTGGATGACCAAGTGCAAAGCTATCACTTCTCCTTTTAAGCAAACTAACTTCATGTTTTCAAGGGGCAGGCTTTTTTATCCTGCAATGATAAACATTAGTAATGGCTTTGAAGTCCTCTCCCAAGTGGAGAATGACTTCATTAAGTTTATAGTAATACACTTCTCTTGATTATGCTGGTTAACTTTATCATCTGTACTTTGAATTAGTTAAAGTGACCACAGACTGCTGTTGGCAGCACACATAAAATATACATAGGGTAGTGTGGTTTCTTACATGAATGAGAATTAAAACTGACACTGTAGTATGCTCATGCTGGCTTGCTGACTATCACTATTTAATACTTTAGGAAAATTAACAGGTAGGTTTGTTGTCTGCCTCTTTCCAGTTACTGGTATGTTACTATGTGTCTTTCCTCCTCATGTCTTCTCATAATTAATTCCCCTGCAGACTTTGACTACTGGGATTACGTTGTGCCTGAACCCAACCTTACTGAGGTGGTGTTTGAGGAGAGAACCTGTCAGAGTTTAGTTAAAATGTTGGAGAACTGCCTATCCAAATCAAAGCAGACCAAACTTCACTGCTCAAAGGTTCTGATACCAGAAAAACTAACCAAGAAAATAGCTCAAGATGTATTGCGGCTTTCTTCAACTGAGCCCTGTGGTTTGAGAGGTTGCATTATCCATGTCAATTTAGAAACTGGAAATGTATGTAAAAAGCTGGATAAGATTATCTATGACCCCAGTGTTGTTCCTACTTTTGAACTGACACTTGTGTTTAAGCAGGACTGTTGCTCATGGTCCAGTTTCAGGGACTTTTTCTTTACCCGAGCTTGTTTCACATCTGGCAGCAAATGTACTCTGATTCTGAGTCCTGGGTTTCGGCTTATTAAAAAAAAACTTTACTCCTTGATTGGGACAGTCATTGAAGAATGCTAGAAATCTTGTTGCATGTTTAAAACTGTGTCTGAATTTTTAAGAGGTACCTTGCTTTACAGTTTGATTTCATGCACAGCAACCATTGTGCTCTGTATGGGCTATGCAAACACCCCAATGTGTAAGCCTTCAAGTTGGCATAAGATCTTCCTAGTGCAGCTAACTGACTGCCTTTACTGGGTGTGCAAAAAAGGTGAGAACAAAGCTAACTTTTTACTTGAAACTTACGGTTGGCATCTAGTTGACCTGTCCTGCGGTCAGCCTAGTAATTGTTACTGGCCATTTTTCTATAGAAAGTTCTTATGCCATGGAAATAACTCTACCAGCATAGGTTTATAGTTCCAAAAGGTTCTTGTTAAAATAGTGTTCAGCTAATTACATTTAGTGGATGTTAAACTCCCCTGCCCAAACCAAGAAATGGATCTTGCATCTTAAAAGGTAGCAGGCTGATCAACCTGGTGCAAAAGTAAATATTTTACAATTTTTCCTAGGGGTTATGTAGCAAACAGAATTTGCACTGCAATCTCAGCAATGTGCACTTTTAAACTTTTTGAAGTGTTAAGGGGCAAATGACTAGTCAAAACAATAGTCAGTTGTGTTTGAATATTTTTGCTTTTTTAAAAACTGGAAAACAATGCGATTTGGGTAGATGGATTTAAAAGTAAGATAACTTCTCAAGCAGAAATGCTAAATCATTTTCTTGAAAACACTTGCCTACCTCATACTTAATTTTGAAAATGGAATATGTCTGCACTCAGTGTTGCCCTCTTTTACTGGGCAGAAAACTGAATCCTACTATTCCCTTGCCATATCCCTTCTTCCAAGTGGAACCAAGAAACACTTTTGTTTGTTCTCTCACTAGCTTTTCTCCAAAGTCTGGAGGATTTTTTTTTTTTCTGTTCTGGCATGGTAGCTCAAGCTCTTCAGAGGATACCTCATGGGGGTTTCAGTTCTCCACACCATCATAGTGGCCCACTTTGGTTCTGGAATGGCCTGGCAGTTTCTTCCTTTCATGAGCCTGCCCTCTTCATTTCTCCAAGGTAGCTAAAGTTTAGCTAGTGTTCAACCTGATGCTTACGTTGCTGCTCGAATGTCTTTCCCCGCTTTCCCCTCATCTTCCCTAAAGACTTCCATTTCAATTTTACACCACTACTGCAGAAAATTAACTAGTCGTCTCCCCATGCTCAAACAAGCTGACTAGTTGGCCTAGATAAAACACAGGAATTTTCAAAAGACCATGAACTGAAATAGTGACTGTCACTGTCTGTAACTGATGCAACATCTTTCAGATCTGGCCAGGGGCAGATATTAACACTATGCAATATGGGGGTGAGGGGGTAGAGGCTTGCCTAATCTTTTAGTCTATTTTCCCTGCTATGTTTCTCAGTAACAGTTGTCTGGCTATGTGCCACTCTTTTGAGGGGGGGGAAAAGCTGAAAGGTGCACCGTGTCTTGGTTGCTGGCACTTAATCATCTTCCAAGAAACCTATCAACAGATAATAGAGGGAAACTACCTTGGCAGACATGTGCCAAGTGTCTTGGCTCCTAGCAGTCATTCTCTTGAAGACTTATCTTGCAAGTACTTAAGTTATATCAACATGTATGAAACACTTCTGGCACAATTTGACACTTACCAAGTGTGTGGTGGAGGAGGGGGAAGTGTGTGTGCATGTGTGTGTGTGTTCTCCATCAAGTTGCATATTAGGTATACAATGTAACTGGCTTAGTTGGATTACAGAACTGCACTCTTCTAACGTTTGGAAGTTACTGCACCTCACAGCTATTGAGCCTTTGCCTTATCAGAATTGGACAATTGTAAACTGACTTGTTTTGCACTTGTACTGCTTTTAATGTTTTAATGTCAATGCCTTAAACTGTGGTGTCACTTTGTATGGTTGGATCTCTCTGCACTGATGTATAGATGTTGGGTCCCCTCCCCCTGAACTGTTCTTGGGCTTGCCTTTTGAACTTCAAGATAGCAATTACTTACTAGCACTGTTCTTGAAACTGATTCATGTGCAAGAAAATGGGTTTGTCTATCTTGACAATAAAAGCTATATTTTTACCTTTCAAATGTAGGTTGTCTTTGAGATCATTCTTCTCTCACATTTGTCATATGATGGTAGTGCCCAGAAGCCCCTGGCATGGACTGGAACCCCATCATGCTAGGTGCTGCACAGTTCCTGTCCCAAAGAGCTTATGTTGTAAAGCATAAAACAAGGAATAGATGGAGAGAGGTAGACAAGGGAGTATAAGGAAACTATGAAAGAATGTCGAAGCTCTGGCCTGACTTTTGTTAAGCGTCTGACTGGGCTGTGCTGCTACTTTCCTCTAACTGCTACTGTAATCCCCCTTCCTCACAGCAGAGGCCAAAATGGCTACCACTGACCCTCACTGGAGGAACAGCAGGAATGTTGTTTGCCAATAGGAGATCTGCAGTAAGGGTGTTAACCCTTCATACAAGGATGATGAGCTTCATTAGAAGGGAGGGATGAGGGTCTGAGGGGTTCAGTATTCATTCCTATCCAATGTAAAACACTTCCTGTGCTCTCTGCGCATGGCACATATCATGGAATACTCTTTCCAGCTTGGCTTGTGGTGGTGTCCACTACTGTAAACATCAAATGCTTCCTTAATAAACTACACAAATCACTATTTATAATGGCTCAAATGCAAGTGAGGTGGACACATTAAACTTTTATTTGATTCTTTATGCAAGCACTACCTTGAATCTTACTAGAGCCAGTGACAACTGAAGAAGCCTACCAACTTGTCTAGTAAATACTTTGTCTATTCTCCACAAAGACAGCTCCCATGTATATTCTAGCCATTTGTAGATGACAGGTGCCTTCAGCAAACTACCATGGCAACAGCCAACCTGGTGATAAGTCTCGGTGACAGGAATCGAATAGGCATGGGAATCAGCTGGCTCCTCTAGAGGGGGAGGAGCTAATTCTGGAAGCATTGTCCCTGTTAAGGGGAGAAGCTCCAGTGTAGTCAGTCCTCCATCTTTCACAAACACTTGGGTCTTTTTAAAATAATGGATCCCTCTGTACTAGTCTAGTACAGAGGGATCCATTAGAGTATGACTGTAGCACTACTAGATGCAAACTTTTTAAACTCTGTTTATAGGACCTGTTGATTGATAGAGCAGGGTCTCTAAACCTGCTATTTTGACTAAATTCCCCTGTGATATACTGATTACCTTTTTAAAACTTCCACTGTTAGTGGGAACTACGCTATCGCTTCATATTGGGGCAGTGAGGGGGGAGTCTGTTCACTATAATGTTCTGAAGCAAGTATTCTTTGCTTGCAGTGGTATATGCTGGAGGCTGTATAAGAAATAATTCAGTTAAGCAGACTGAGAACCAGATTTGTCAATAAGAAATAGATTTTTCCATGACACCTGTTGTCATAGGGAGCTGTTAGGTGCAGATGCTGGACACCTATACTTGTAATATATAGTGCAATTTTTATAATATGTTTATTGATCATTGTATAAACTATTTCAGATTTAGCTGCTTCACTAGAGTTTGCCTGACTGCATTATTGCAGATAATCTTGAATGCCCTACTTATTAGGGAGTTAATTTTCTCTTACTGATGTTCAGTGGCATTCCTGTTTCCTTTTTCTTCTGTCTCCCCCCATACCACTAGCGACAAGGTAGGTGAGTTAATCCTTTCCTTTTCATCAATAGAAGTCGGTCTAATAAAAAATATTACCTCAACCACCCTGTCTCCTGGGACCAGATAGCTATGCCAACTCTCAGTGTCTCTCACTGGACCTGGCTTACTTTTGGTGGTAGACACATGACCCACCATTTGATATGATAAATACTTAGGTAATCATTTTAAGATGTAAGGAAGTAAATCATTGAAGTTGTTTATAAATGTCACATATCTACCAAATAGTGTGTTACATATTAACTACAGCCTAGACCTCAATGAGGTTTCTTCGAGGAAATGTGTATGGTGCAGCTGCTAGTGCTGACTATAAATACTGAAAGCTACCTGGGCATTAGGGAATAACAATTAGTGGGAAGAAATGCTTAGATATGTGAACTGCTTCAAAGTGCTTGACACTTCCCTTCTTTTATAATTGAAAGGGTATACTTTGACCAGAAGTGCATTAATGCATCTCATGTACAAGTATATAAACTGTGAAGCACTCCATCTTAATTGCAGAAGTGGACAAACCTGTTCTGATGGTTGGGGTGGCTATTTTATTTAAATAAAAAGCCTAAATCTATATACTTAATGGTTCTAGCTTGACTTTATTTCCCAGCCTCAGGCAGAGATAATGGAACCATCACCCTTTACATACTATCTTGACCACCTCACTATACACTTTCGAAAAAAATTGGAAAGAGCCTGTTAGCTGCAGTGATGACCAAAAATAGCATATACATATGGCAGTTCCAAAAGTGCCTTCAACCTGGTAGTCTAGCTCTGTGGCTGGTGCTGTGCTGGGGGTACAGATTATTCTCTCCTTGCTTAAGGATCTGAAAGAAGAGCGAGAAGCAGGGTTTGGGCGCACAGACGTTTTCCTACATGCTTGAGAACTTAGTCTGAGTGAAAAATAGCTGTGTCCAAAACATTACACAATTTTCTTTAGTGCATCTTCACACGTCCCTCTCCATCTCCTCTAGCCCCAACAGGAGTGAAGGAATATAACAACCATAATCAGTGCTGTGATGTTATACAGGAGCTTATCCTCAGTTGAATCAAATAGACTGGTGTGTACACATGCCCCTTGAGGAGAGCAGACCTGGTATTTCTGTGCATAGCCGGTGATGGGCTGGATATCATAGAGAAATGCTTGAAATGGGGCTTAGGGATGGAGGTGCAGCACCTATTGTTAACCTGCAAAAACAAGTGAGAGCTAGCATTGCCTAGAGGAGATTGTTTGGGTGGCTAACAGACTGAAGGTGGCATGGAGCTGACACCCAGTTAAGCACCAGCAAGTCTCTCTCTCTCTCTGGAGGCATGGGATAACAAGCTGACTCTCAGTCCTGGGCACCCCGGGAAGTGTCCATTATCTATGCTGCTTAATGCATTAGAAGGCAACTAGATAGCACAGTGAGGGCTTCAGTATAAGAACCTGAGTAGATACAGCCTCCGTCCCAACAGTTCTGTCCCCACCTCCCCACCAATAAATTCTGCACTGTCAATAATCCGTTCCATCCTTCTGAATAAATCTCTTTTGACCCTCAAACCAAATCACCCAATTCTGCCTCTCCACAATTTATATTTACATTCACATACTTCAAAGCATCTCGCCTACTCTCCTTGCCTCCCTCCTGGGTATCCAGGGGGCCCTTGGCTCCCAGTTCCTCCTCTCCACCATTGAAATCAATGGGACATGTGCCTGCTTTATATTAGGTCTGAATTCAGCCCTAATGTTTTCTTTACACCCAGTTCTGTACTAACCAGCCTACTGGCAAGTAGCTGCTGCACATATATCTAACCCAATTCCCATTGTTGTCTGTCATTATTTGTTTATAACATGTTTTACCAGGAAAATTTCAGTGCAATATAAATATCTTGTTTCCATGAGTGTCATGAGGACGTAAAAACAATACAGCAGAGGCTACAGACATTGTCAGGCATCCAAAACAACAGTTTGGGGTAAAAGACCCATGGCTCAAAGAATGGAACCATTTTCTTTAATATTTGCCTTAACTCAGGCTATGGCCAGGTCACAGCTGCTGCACATGATAGTGCAGCAAAATTGCCAGCAAGTTTCCTTTTGTGTGACATCCAAAGTTTGCAATTAAGCCAAACACTACAAACCTTGTCCGATAATGAGAACATTGACATTGTGCATACAAACATGGGTAATGTGCATTCCTATGCTATTTCCTTTGTTATATCAGTGGGCAAGCAGTGTGTGTAGAGACTTGTATCTAGAATTATTACCCTTTCCAGTTCATTCTATTTAATGTTTGTCATCTAGCAGTAACTGGGTTATTAATACTGTGAGATTAGTCGTGCATTTTTTTTTTTTACCTCACTCAGCAAATACAACTGTGTAAACAGGAACCTGATGGACGGAAACAACATTTCTGTTTTCAAAACTGTTTTTTTTTTCAATAAGGTGGTCCGTTTTATAGTTTGTACACACAGTACAGGTTTTCATAAACCCAGGTGCAGCTTCAGTATTCTGTTTTCAGCTAACAAAAATGTGTGTGTTTGAAAGTTATTAAAATCCCAAAATGCCCCAGGGTTACAGTGGTGTAAACAAAACTTGGGCTGCAGAGCTCTTTGCCCTGGGACTAAGCCAAGCCCTTCACATGTGCTGGCAGAAAACCCACTCAGTATCCTTCAGACCAAAGGGAAAAGTAGTAAACAATCCCATCAATCACTAGGAACTGCTAAGCACTGAGATGTGTAAGTTTCAACCACCAGTATAGAAAGACATTGATAAATTGCAATCCATCATCCTCTCCCCCAAATACACACAAAGGCTCTCATTTAGCTATGTAGCATGGCAGAAATATGTAGCAGGGGCTAGTGCTAAGTATGAATAACGGGTAGGCTGATTGATTTCTTTTAAAAATACAGAGTACATAAAGCACTTTTTGGCAACAACCTCCAAGACCCTTTATTTATTTATTTTATTTACTAAGCTGTAAGGACTGCAGGCTTTGCTCCAGTGAGCCAGCAGTGGAGAAAGAAAAAAAAGATGCAATCTATTTACTCACTGTCTCCTGGCGGCCATGTTATAACTTTGTTTCTGGCTGCAGCATAAAATTGCTTACTTTATAATCCTGGATTGGATTTCTCCCACCATCCCGCTAAAGGGCTGTTGTAAAGAGCAGGCTGTTTTTAGTAGGACATCGCCTTTCAGGCAAGGATTCCAGTGTGCCTGTCATTGGTGGACCTTTTTAAAGAAAGGTTGATCTGAGAGGAGAGAGCCTCTTTTTCCTGTTGGCATCAGCAACCTTCTAACTGGGGCTAATAAAGTTGTGTTGGACAAGTTTCAAAAGAAAAGAGAACTCTAGCAGCTGCATGTACAGTATGGGTTTTGTTCCACTCCAAGGCGACTATCATTGCTGGCAGTTTCTGTTCTCCATCCAAAGAGAAATCTCCAAAGCCCCAGATCTCCCCCTCCCGCCCCCCCCCCCGACACACACACACACACACACACCCTTTTCCTTCATGCCCCAAAACTGCCATCCTGAGTGAAGGTAACAGCTCTACTTTCTCCTTAATGGGAAATAGAGATATGGCTCGGTTAGCTAAAAGAGAGGATGCTTCTTACCTTCATGATCCCTGGTACACCCATTTCTGTATGTTCACAGATGAGCCTCCTCTTAATGTCATCTCCCTCACACCACCACAAAAGGGTAGGCTGAGCAGTTATTGTAATAACATCTGTCAGGCCATGTCAGATGCTGGCATCCCTTCCAGATCTCTTCGGGCAGCTTGACATTTTCTTATTATTATTCATTCAGAACTTCTCAGGAAAACTGATTCTCTTTATTTCCCCCACCCCAACCTCTCCCTCTGCAAGTGGCTGTCCACTTACCCGGCACCTTAACCTGAAAGGATAAATTAAAGCGGGGTGGGCAAACTACGGCCCGGGGGCCACGTCTGGCCCTTCAGACATTTTAATCCGGCACAGCTCCAGCTGGGGAGCGGGGTCCGGGGCTTGTCCTGCTCTGCGCGTGCCATGGATCTGCATGGCTCCCAGAAGCAGTGGCATGTTCCTCTTTCAGCTCTAATGTGTAGGGGCAGCCAGGGAGCTCCGCACACTGCCCCCGCCCCAAGCGCTGCCCCCGTAGCTCCCATTGGCCGGGAACCACAGCCAATGGGAGATGCAGGGGCGGCACCTGCAGATGGGGCAGCGTGCAGAGCCGCCTGGCCACGCCTCCACGTAGGAGCAGGAGTGGGGGACATGCCACTGTTTCCGGGAGCTGCTTGAGGTAAGCGCCGCCCAGAGCCTGCACCCCTGATCCCCTCCCATGCCCCAACCCCCTTCCCCAGTCCTGATCCCCCTCTTGCCCTCTGAACCCCTCAGGCCCAGCCCGGAGCACCCTCCTGCACCTCCAGCCCCTCATCCCCAGCTCCATCCCAGAGCCCTCACACACACCCGGACCCCTGCCCCAGCTCAGAGCCCCCTCCCACATCCTGAACTCCTCATTTCTGGCCCCACCCCAGAGCCTGCTCCCCCAGCCAGAGCCCTCACCCCCTCCCGCACCCCAACCCCCAATTTCGTGAGCATTCATGGCCTGCCATACAATTTCCATACCCAGATGTGGCCTTCAGGCCAAAAAGTTTGCCCACCCCTGAACTAAAGGGTAGAGCGTTTTTCTCTAACCCTGTCTTCTTAGTTCACCTCAAAATGCTGGTTAAAGGCCTGAGCCCACAGGGCACTGAGCATCTCCTAGGAAGAGCTGAGCACTCAACTCTAATTAAAATCACGGGAAGTTCAGGTTGCTCTGTCTCTCCCAGGAAGTGCTCAGTGTCTCATAGGATAGGGTCTGCAAAAATGTTTGAAACTATTTACAATAAATTATCATACAATTGACTAGATGCACTATAAAAGATATCACGTAAGATAAGAGTGTTGTCTCATTCATAGTGTGGTGCCATAACTACTTAGTTTTATTTTATGGTTCGCTCTTCTATACCACTGCAACGTGGTATTCTTATGCCTAGCACTCATTACTGATTAGTTATTTTTGACACACTTCCCCCACTTTCTGATGTAAAAGAACTATTCCAGACCTCTAGTCCACACACTTTAGAGGAGATAATTAGTGGGCCCGAGGCTCAAATGTGGAAATCTCTGGAGCTACAGCATCCATCTGCATGGATGTTAAAGCTCCCATGACACTTTTCTTTTGACTTCCCAAAGTATTTTGTTGCACACTGCACTAGTTGTCCATCTGGTAGCTGTCCATCTCCCAGAGGTAGTTGTATTTCAGTGGTGCTTGATGTGCATAGTTTGTAAAGAACTTTCGGTTTCTTTGAGATGAAGAGTGCTATAAATGTGTAAATTTTAGTTTTGTTAGTGTAATATATGATAGGGTATGATCCAAACTCCATGGGCCATTCCATAGTTTGGTTTCCTACAGTAGCTTTTAAACATTAAAGCCAACAACACATCTGTGAGGTAGGTTAAATGCCATTGCACTCATTTTGTGGATGTGGAAACTAAGGCTCAGAGAGGTTGAGGGTTTGGTCCTGCTAGAGCACCCTCAAAGGTCATGGTGTCAAGACTGCCCAGCACCTCCTAGAATTGGGCCCTAAATGACCTGCCTAAAATCACATGTTGGGTCAGTGGCTGAACCAAAAGTAGAAGTCGTGATTCCATGTATTCTAACAATTAGGTGCCTAAGTCAGCTTATCCTGAAAAGAATGTAGAAAACCATTCCATTTATTTCCTCTGCCAACTGCTCGTGCTGCATTACAAACCAATAATGAACTAATGGTAACACAAATACCTCTTCTACATTAACTCTTTCAGGGACATGCCTCTTCTTTTAAGGATAAATCCAATGTTTTGAATTGCAGGTCCATCCCAACAGATGTTTGAAGATGAGGGCTAATAATGTTAATATCTGTAAAATATATTATCAGAAAGTTTAATTTAATATGAACTATTACACTGTTGTTGAACAAAATATGTATCTGTAGAATTTCAGTGAGAGCTGGCTTGCTTACTTGCTTTCTCTCTTTCTTTCCAAATATATGTTCTTCCTAGTCACTAAGTAAATGCAATGGGGAGGGAAGGCTGGTGGCAAATCACAAAAAATCCAGTTTTCTGGATGAAGGACATTAAAGTTAAAGTTGTTTTGTCCCCGGATTAAAAATTGTGATTAGGGCAAATTGCAAACAAAAGGAATAGTTGGTAATTGCTACAGGCAAAGTAATCTGTAGCCTGTACACTGAAAGTTTATATGTGCCATTGTGATGCTTAAGAATAATCTATTGTATTCATGGGGCATTTCACAGTAGATCATTAAAAGAATTCCCAGAATCATTAGTGTGCAGGGCATTGACTGCTTTCAGACATTTAGTCAATGATTTGTTCATTACCATTACTGGCACTCCTGCCAGAAGCAACCGTTGTTCTGTGTTCACTTTAAAAAAGAGACATAAAATAGTTATTTTATCCATTTATACTATTTGGGTCTCCATCCTGTCCCCTTTCAAGTCAATGGCAAAACACAACAGTGGAGCAGGATCACTTTGTTGGAAAACTGGCCCAAATCTCCCCCCTTACTCAGGCAAACCTCCACAATGGAACAAAAGTTCTTTGCTGCATTGTGAACACTGGCAGAGAACTTTGACTCTCCTGCACATGGCCATAATGTCTGGCATGTCTCCATGTAGCATCCAAGAGCTGCAAACTTTTTTTCAATTCTTTATGAGGACAGAGGATGTTATTCTGTCAGTATTAGGATCATACTAATTAGAGATGGAAGAGCTCATTTAGAGGGCAGAGTTCTTTCCCACGCCACAACAAAATTCAGTTCCCCCAGGCCAAGAATTCCACCTGAAGCAGGAGTATCTGTAATGTTGGACTATTTTTCTGCTTCCCTTGTTCCCCACAAACTGAGCAGGCCGGTCTGTGCTGTTCTTACTAGTTCATTTTATTTTTCTCACACTCACATTTCTGAAACTCATGAGTATTCTTCAAAAGTGGTTGCTGAGCTAGGAAACTTTTTTTGCTCAGTTTAACAGCATATTCCTGAGCATTTGTGTCTGCAACAGAAAGGTAGGCAGGCAAGGAATCCAGGGAAGGTTCTCAGTAGAAACTTTAAAGAGAAGCGGAGGAAGACAGAGTGGCTTCAGGGATAATACTGAACGCTCCGTTGTTGGGTGTTAGAAGAAAGTGATTCTTCCTTTAACGTTATTACAGTAGTACTTGTCAGTTCCCTTGATTTGGTTGTGCCTGCCCCGGGTATTTAAACCCACCCCAGGTGGGCTCTGAGTCTCAGGCCTGGTCTACACTAAAAAGTTAGGTTGAAGGAAGCCGCCTTAAGTCAACCTGTTAATGTATGTGTCTACACTATCGGGTCCTTTACACCGAATTAAGTTGCCTCTAATGTCGACTTCTGTCATCCACCTCTGCGAGAGGCATAGCACTTAATTCGATTTTCATGGGTCGACTGCGAGGTAGTGCAGATACAGCATTGTGTAATTCAACTTAATTGGCCTCCAGGTGGTGTCCCACAATGCTCATCTGTGATCACTCTGGAGATCATTCTCAATGTTGCTGCACTGCAGCCAGGTGCATGCCAGCTTGAGCACAGCTGATCATGGAGACTACATGCCCCAAACACGCTCCAGCTTGGTCTGCACAGGAGGTGGTGGATCTCATCGCTGTGTGGGGAGAAGAGTCTGTGCAGGAAGAGCTCCAATCCAGCAGAAGAAACACTGACATCTATGCAAAGATCGCTCGTGGAATGGGGGAGAAGGGCTACACGAGGGACACACAGCAGTGCCATGTGAAAATAAAAGAACTTTGCCAAGCATACCAGAAGGCAAGGGAGGCGAACAGTCATTCTCGTGCTGAACCCCACACATGTCAGTTCTACAACGAACTGCATGCGATTCTCAGGGGTGAGAATACTAGCACCCCCACAAGCAATGTAGACACCTCACAGGTGTGTGAGTCTAGGGACAACAAGGAGGATGATATGGTGGATGAGGAAGAGGAGGAGGAGGAAGAGAATGGGAGACAGGCGAGCGGTGGATCCATTCTCCCCAAGAGCCAGGAAATATTTTTAACCCTGGAGCCAATTTACCACTCCAAAGTGATTCCCCACTGACTGGTAACTGTCTGGCATTGCAAGCTTCCAAATAGCGATTGCCGCTCGCTTCTCCGATGTCGGAGCAGCTCTCATTTTTGTGCTGTTGAACTGCATGGCAAGAGAAAGCTCTGCACAAGGTTCCTGGAAGGTGGCCTTTTGCATTCGAAAGTTCTACAGCCATTGCTCTTCATCCCATACCTGTAAAACGATGCGGTCTCACCAGTCAGTGCTTGTTTCACGGGACCAGAAATGGCACTCAGAGTGCAGCTGCTCTGTGATTGCCAGTAGCAACTGCGAATTATTTTTTTCAATGGCTTGCTGCAGGGCTGCTTGTAGGACATCGCTATGTTCCACATGGCAGTCCCTACTTCAGCTCTGGAAATACTGCAGGAGAAGGTGTGAGGTGTTTGAGATGCTCACAGCAAGAGTGCACAACTGAGCAGGCTCCATGCTTCTGGGGTTACAGCGTACGCTTGGTGGTTTTAAGGTGCCAAAACCACTGGGTTGTTTGCCGTTGAGCACAGTGCATCATGGGATGCTGACGCAATGTTCCCATTCTCCCCTGTGACAATGTTTGGTTCCATGAAGCATTGCACAAACTTCTGAAAACACACTGCAGCAAGTTGCACTTTGGGATAGCTACCCACGATGCATTGCTTTGTGCATCGATGCAGGCACTGCTAGTGAGATCGCACTCCATCAAGACAATGAGCATGGTGTGGCCACACACAATCTACTTAAATAATTCGGCGGCTCGAGGTCAAATTAGATAAAGTCGACATAATTTTGCAGTGTAGACAAACCCTCAGCCAGACAGCTGGCAAAAGTTTTTTATGCTGCTTTCTTGCTGAGTGGCTGCTGTGGGGGAAGACAATAGGCCTGAACCTGCCTGAACTTTTATCTAACTGGCCCCATCACCATAATCGCTGAGCAACCTCCCAGACATTTATGGATTTATCCTCCCTCCACCATGTGAGATAGGAAAATACTCTTATGCCCAGTTTACTGTTGAGGAATGGAGGCACCGGAAAATTGGGACTTTCCTAAAAAGTCTGAGAGAGAGCTGGAAAATGAACCCAGATCTTTTGAGTCTCGGTCAAATGCCTTAACCACATTACAATTCTTCCTCTCTTTTCCCTCTTTCTCTTCACATAAGCTGCTCTGCCCTCTGCCTAGGGCAATGACAGCTGGCCAGAGAACAGCAGAAGCAGCAGTTAAAATGGCCACAGAAGCAGAAGCCACTGTCCACCCAGCCTGGTCTTATGGTGTGTGACTGGGACAGAAAATAGCTCAGTTCTCCCCCTGTCCCACATCTGAGAGAGAGAGAAATGGAGGAAGGGGGACTCACTGGGGGGCTAATAGAACAAGACAAAGGGGGAAAGTCTGAAGGCTCTCACCCCCAAAGGAGAGAGAGTTCAGAAGATTCTCCTGCAGAAGCCAGAGAGGGGCACAGGCCTGCTATCCTTCACTTTGCTACCCTCTTTCTGGGATCCTGACCACTGGCAACTGTAGATGGGGGGAAAACTGTTGAGGGAATGGGTTTGTTTTGGGACAGAGGATCTTGTAAGGAGACTTCTTAGGTTCAGATAAGGATCCAAATTTCAAGCAGCTTATCTGAACACCAAATTCTGAGAATCCCTGGACATTAATGGACTATATTAAAGTACACTTAAAAGACCCCAGGATCAATGAAACAGCCTCCACTCCCTCCCTCCATCTCCCCCTCCCCCCACCCCATGTCCCCAACATTTTACAGAATTGTCCTGAGGAAAACAAATGTAAGTAAGGGCAAGTGCATGGTTTGGTAGCCCATGGACCTTTGGGAGACCTGTCCCAAAAATGTTGACAACCCAGTGTTTCCTTGAGAAGTGCTAAAGCGGTCCGGTCTTGTCCAGCAGGCAGGGCAGGGAGTGTTGATGACCAATTGGACTGACAGCAGTGGTGCAAGTAGAAATCATTTCTTGCCAGTACTGCACTCATGGGAGGGACACAAGAGGGGGTCACGTGACCTCCCCACGTGTCCCTCCATGTGACTCCTCCCCATCCTGCCCGCAGCACTGGGTCCCCACGCTCTCTCTGTCCCCTCTGACACCTCCCTTTGTACATACAAACATCAACATGCTTAACTACGCACTTTCCCCTCAAATATGTAGTATTCAGTCTGTTTATATGGAATATGGGAGTTTGGTGAGGAGCCATTTCAGCATATGTATGACTTATTAGAAGACGACAAATTTTAAGTAGAACTGTATCCTAAATTGCTTTATGGTATTGTACCAAAATGTTGCATTTCAATTAGAGATTCAACTTCCTTTATAGGAACAGACTCCTGAAACTTTTACCAGCCCACAAAAGTGGTCCATAGTCATGCAAATAGTTCTATTGTCTTCAATGGGACTGATCAAATGATTAAGGGTTTACAGTAGGGGTGGCCAACCTGTGGCTCCAGAGCCACATGCGGCTCTTCAGAAGTTATGCAACTCCTTGTATAGGCACCAACTCCGGGGCTGGAGTTACAGGCACCAACTTTCCAATGTGCTGGGGGGTGCTCACTGCTCAACCCCTGGCTCTGCCACAGGCCCTGCCCCCACTCCACCCCTTCCCACCCCCTCCCCTGAGCCTGCCATGCCCTCGCTCCTCTTCCCCCGCCCGAGCCTCCTGCACACCATGAAACAGCTGATCTGGAGGTGCGGGGAGGGAGAGGGAGGCGATCAGCGGGACTGCTGGTGGGTGAGAGGCACTGGGAGCCGGGGGGGGTGCTGATGGGGGGCTGCTGGCCAGGGCCGGCTTCAGGAAGTGTGGGGCCCGATTCGACGGGGCCCTGGCAGGGATGACTCACCCGGCGGCGCTCCAGGTCTTCGCTCCGGGTCTTCCACAGCACTGAAGGACACGCCGCTGCCGAAGACCCGGTAGGGAACCGCCCGGTGAGTACATCCCTCCCCCCCCCATCCAACCCCCACCCATGTCCTGCCCCCGACTGCCCCCCTCAGAAACCGCAACCCATCAACCCCCCCTCCCCCCGCTTCTTCTCCCCTGACCACTCCTTCCCAAGACCCCCCACCCTAAAAATTAATACTGGACACTCCAGGCTTGTATTAAACTCCCAAGGTTACAGCTTTTCTCTGACCTTGGGTTGGTAAACACTGCCAATACCCAAATGCAAAAAAAACCCTTTGACCCAGGAAGGAGCACTTGGAAATTCCTCCCTGTGGGGTACCCTCAGCCCTTTCACTCCCCCTCCAGGGGAGATCTGAGAAGAAAACAAAAGAAATTAACTGTTGCCACCAGCTAATCAAACAGCATAGGCACAAACCTCTTAGGACACAACCATTCAAATTCTGTTCTTAAAAGAGGTACATTTTATTAAAAACAAAAAGAAAGAAATACATCTGGAACTTAGGCTTTTGCTAGATTTTAAAAGAGCAATTCCAAAAATTAAGCACCCAAAATAGCTTTCTTGGGGGTTCAGCTTAAAGGTTACAAGCAAACAAAAGCATCTGGGGTTAGCACAGAGGAGATCCACAAGCCAAAATAAAGAAATAAACCTGATTGCATTTATCTAAATGTTCCCTGTCCCAATGATTCCTTCTAGGTATGGAAGATAATTTTTCATACCTGGTTCAAGCCTTACACAGCATTCCTGCTTATAGCATTGCTGCTCTGTATCCCTGCAGCCCAGAGAGAACAACAGACAAAGGGAAAGTTTCTTTCCCAAATTTAAAAGTTCTAGCCTTCCCATTGGCTCCTTTGGTCAAGTGCACACTTCTTTTTTTCTGTACCTAGGGAACTTTTTAACCCTTTACAGGTAAAGCAAGTAGAGAACAGCTACCCAGAGGGATTTTGCAGCTAACTGGCTGTCTGGGTGTCGATTAAAGGGAGCTACTCCCCTCCCCTTTATTTATCACAACTCCTGACCAATATAACAGTACAATACGTATGCTAACAAACTTAAACAAAGCCTTTGTTAGCATATGTATTGTGCTGTAATGCCATATAAAGAATGAATGTCCACCCTAGCCGTGTTCTGCTCCTTTAAGGAGCAGAGTGCAGCCCCAAGTCTTTCCGGGACCCTGTACCCACTAAAAATCTCTTGCCGGTACTGTGTACTGGAGGGTACCGCCCTACTTGCACCCCTGACTGATCAGTTGCAGGATTATGGCCCAGTCCTTGGCCCACCCATCTCTCCCCATAAGAGGTTTCAAATGCCAGTACTAGAACCCCCTGATCTTATAGGCTGGGAATGGAACAACTGAGGAGAACCTGTGTTTTTTGTTGCCTTTCTTCCTCCAACCTGCTGTGCACCCTTGCAGGCATAGGCACAAGTTAGTTCAAAAGTTTACGTGGCTTTTTTGCAGTCATTGTTTTGACTCAGCAAGTTAGATCAAGAAAGCCTCTAATGACCTTCCAGCAGGCATTTTGCTGGATGTCATGGTGGATAGATGTTGTTTCACTCACCACCTGCACCATGGTCTTGATATTTGGCCAGATGACTTAAATATCATAGCAGCAGTTGTGATTTTCATATGTGCATTGTCCAGACCCAAGACAGATGAATAAGGTATTTTTGAAAAGACAGGTTTTTGTACAATCTAAACTATCCATTTATGGTAGAGACAAGAAAATATTCTTGGGTGTCAGAATATTTGCCAATGCATGCTCATTTTATAAATGAATCTAAGGACATCCAGGGCATGTCTTTTTATAATTTATGGGTGCTGATAATCAGGAATTTGAAAGGTCTTCATGCTCAACCAGTGTTCATTACTGAACACTTGATGGTAATATGTTGCCATTCTAACAGAATATTTAAAAAAACACTGGCGTCAAAGACTCCGTCATTATATGAGAAATAGAATAACTTTGGTCTGTATCTTGAATTTTGTCAGAGAGCTGTTGTGTGCAGATTCGAAGAACTCCATTACTGACAGGTTGTGAATATGTTGTTCTCACTGAAGTGAGGAGAACAATTACATTAATTTATTTTATATACATCTGACACATGAGAAATTAGAGCTTGCTGTTAGCTGCAGCCTGATGCTCTCTATTCTGCTGAGCATTCACAGAGCATTCCAGTCTGGAGGGTGACTTTTTGATTCTGCAACCATCTTACACAATAATTAGAGCCACTCTACACAGTTAGGAGGATGAATGAGTTCCCAATATACGTTTCTTGAATGCAACATTGAGTTGAAAACCAGATTCTGCACTGCAAACCCATCCATCCTAAAAATGTGTGGAACATTGCATCCTAATCATTAGGGCCCTACCAAATTCATGGTCCACTTTGGTCAATTTCAGTCATAGGATTTTTAAAATAGTAAATTTCATGATTTCAGCTATTTAAATCTAAAATTTCATGGTGTTGGAAATGTAGGGGTCCTGACCCAAAAAGGAGTTGGAAGGGGGGGCGTTATAATACAAGGTTATTGTAGGGTGGGTTGTGGTACTGTTATCCTTACTTCTGCACTCAGCGGCCCTGCCTTCAGAGCTGGGCAGTTGGAGAGCAGCAGCTGCAGGCGGGGAGCCCAGCTCTGAAGGCAGAGCTGCCACCAGCAGCAGCGCAGAAGTAAGGATGCCATGGTATGGTATTGCCACCCTTTACCTCTGTGCTGCTGTGGTGGGGTGCTGCCTTCAGAGCTGGGTGCCTGGCCAACAGCTGCTGCTCTCCGGTCACCCAGCTCTGAAGGCAGTGCAGAAGTAAGGGTGGCAATACCACAACCCCCCCTAAAATAACCTGGTGGACACGGACACACACCCGCAACTCCCTTTGGGTCAATTTGAGAAACTCTGGTCTCCCCCATGAAATCTGTACAGTGTAAAAAAACCAGATTTCACAGGGGGGAGACCAGATTTCACGGTCTGTAACACGTTTTTCATGGCTGTGAATTTGGAAGGGCCCTACTAATCATTTTAATGGCATGTCAAATTATAAAGATTTTGATCCTAAAAAACATGAAGAACTAAATTTGTGAGCAATCTTTACTGGTCCTTGTATGTGGCTATTAGTACATTTCTGGAAGGCCTTGATATTGGTGAGTGGTGGAAAAGAAGATTGCGCTTAACCAGTATTTGGCTGTCTCATAGTTTTGTGCAAGTGAAACATTGTTTCTTATATCTGAAGACATTGTAAGAGCTACTAGACACTCCTAGGAAGTATTAACTTGATTGGCAATCAGTATGGTTATAATGTACTCTGTGAGGAAGCCAGATTATGTCAATGCTCTTCTCTTTCCACAAATACAGGGCTTGATCTTGTGAGGTGCAGAGCCCCTCCTGGTAAATGCTGAGCTCACTCAGCTTCCTGGATCAGAGTGATGATTGACCTGGGGGCCCTCGGTAACACACAGGATCAAGCCCAAAGGCTCAGGCATTACAATTACACGTGCACATTTCCAGTATACTTTTTGTGAATCTTTTCATGACGCAGCAATTATACATACATTTTGACTTTGCTGGCACAGTTTTGTCATGAGGCGGTGTTTACCCAAGATGTTCAGTGGTATAAATTGCACATCCATGGAATAGTCTGAAAGCAAGGCCCCTTGCATTCTGTAAAATCTTTGACTTTGGAATTGTAGTAATGTATCATAGATAGTTTATGACAAATCTTAGGTTTTCTACCTAGTTTTAAATCTCTCCTCAGTTGCTTTATCTCCCTGTTGTTCATGTTCACAGCAAACAGCTGCTCTCTGAGACTGGCAGATGATGTGCCACAGACTATCCTGCTTACAGTAGTGCCTTAGAAAAGGTGCTTCTGAAGAGCAAGGGTGATAGCCGCTGCCAAGTGTTTAATCTTTTGGAAAGACACACTGCACAGCTTATGTCCTTAGCACTTTAATGAACTTGGCTCCATTTAATGAAAGTATTTAATAGCTGGCATTATCTGTAAATATGGAGCAATTCTTTTTCCTGGAGACTGGCAAAAGCAGAGGGTTCATATTTAGCATTCATTAAAGGCTTTTCCATCCTTAAATCATTTGCTTCTCAGAAGGATAGTGAAGCAGAAGGTCTGAGGCTGAGTACCCAGATCACTCAAGAAGTGCTTATATATGACACTTAAAATAACCAATGGAAGCATAGGGTGTGCTGTCTGAATTCCAAGTTTTGTGGTGGTTGTTTCATAATTATGTTTCAGAATCCCCACTGAAGCTCAAATTGTTCCCTTAATTCAAGCAATTTCATAATTAACCATATGTGATGTAGCAAAATACATGCAATTAAAAATCATAATGAGGGCTACAAGATTTTGTTTAAAGTTGATAAAACTCCACCAAAGCAAACATTTCAGATTGTGTTTGATAGAATTTAAATGCCAGATCCTCAGTTGGTGTAAACTGGGGTAACTCCACTAACTTCAGTGAAGCAGTGCCAATTTACAGCAGTGGCGGGATCTGGCCCTAAATTTCTATAGCATTAAAAACTGGACAGGGGGCAGTAGATCCTGAAGATCTCTCAAGCTCAACAAAGGTTCATTCCTTGGATCATGGAGCCTCAAAGGGGACCAATTTTTAAATGATTCAAAAAAACAATCTGCTGTGATTTACTCTTTGCGATTTTTAGATGTAGTGATTACAATAGCCTTTTCATTCATTACACTGCAGTTTTCTATCTATTCAGAAAAAGAAACTTTCTAAATCATACCTAGCAAGCAGAACCTCAGGAAGAAAACAGTTTATCATCATAGTTCCCCCTCACATTAGGAAAAAAATCTCTGCGTCATTTATTCTTCTGAAAAGGGGCATAGTACAGTTGTTCCTTTTATTTTTGCAAGCAGCTTATGAGCAAATGAAATGAAGATGCTAGTCAGACATCAGGCCCTGTTTCAACAGTCCATCCTTATTTAGCAAAGCACATAAGCAGGTGCTTAAATGTTTTGCTGAACTGGGGCACTAGGGTGAAATTCTTCTGGAATACAATTTCAAACTGGTATTTGCTGGACTCAGCTCTTGCTTGGCAGCATCTGTGATCCAATCCCTCTTACCATCTTAAAAAGTAGATTTGTCAGAGTTTATGCAGAAACACTCTCACTTGGCTTCAAAATATTTAATAAAGGTCCTATGGAGTGTGAGTTAAAAGGCAGTGGACAGGCATTCTGGAAAACAAATGAGAATAAGGTAGCATTGTGCTGGATGACTCATATCTTTGAAATCTAGGTGGTGTTGTTTTTTAAGTTAACAGCATTACCCTGCAAGCCACAAATGAATAAATAGCATTCTGCAAAATGGGTTGACAGTCTTTTGACTGAGTAAACCCTCATTTTTCAATGGCTTTCAGTATTAAATCCAGGACACTCTTTCAAAGTAGTCAAAATGAAGACTTTGATGGCTAACTATTCATTTAAAAACAAAATTGGCAGTAAAGAGATCCAGTCCGTTTTAAGCTTTAACAGCACTTATCCTAATTTTGTTAAAGTGACTTTTTGCTGTAGCTTAATTAAATGATTGATAAGTGAAAGACCATCGAGAAATTGGCAACTACTGAGATATGAGAAGACACAAAACAACCATTCAAGAAGCCTCAGAAATGTTGTGCGTGTGGTAGAGAAAGGTGGGGTCAGGCATCCCAGTTTATATGTTTGGACACTTTTAAAACATTATCCAATCCTTGCATTTTTAATAGTACAAGTGTTTGGTGGAATTTGATTGTGCGGCAGCCGTTTGGACAGAGTTTCTGCACCTGTGTATAATAAGAAATGCATGTATTGATGCTTTATTGGCTGAAAGGGACTGAAGGTACACTTGCTTGCTATAAAAGGCAATGCAGCAAATAATTGTGCTGTCACTTTATCCTCAAAAATGTGAAATTGACTTTTAGGGTGCATTCTCAAGCAGAAGCTTTCAGTAGTGACTTCTTGCTGCATATTAGTAAAGGAACACAAATGTCATAGCAATGATCCATGACTGCTAGGAGCAATTCACACTTACTCATGTAGGCTAAATTTGGCACAACTCACACCAGTGCTCTCTGCCCAATATTCAGATTCCCAGCGACTCTTTGAATCTTTGGGATTTCTCCATTTCACTATCCTTCAAATGATCCCAGTCTGAATTTTGTTATCAATAACTTTCTTTGTTTGTAGATATATTGTATGTATCTACTAATACAGATGGTATAAAATGCAGTATGTGTTTGTACATGTGTACCAAAGAGACCTTTACAATGTTCATGGATTTCAAGACCTACTGTCATTAACTCAGCAACAAAATACAAACATGGTAAAGATGATGAACCCCAGTTTTAGTCTGACCATATCCCTTCCCCCCCAAGATTTACTTTCTATTTCCTTCCTTCTCTGTCTTTGATTCAAACCTGTAGGGTCTTTTAACTTTTTTTTGTTTTGTTTTGGTCATTAGGAATACCTGACTAGAATGATCACAACACAGTGTAATCTGAATCTGGTTGTGCTATTTTCAAGATGATTAATTTTAGATCTCAAATAAAAATGTGTTAACTTTGGTTGCTCAATTATTCTACGCTTATAAAAAAAACAGTTATGAAAGGACATCATAGCTACAGAATTTAAGCACATCAAAATTTGGAAATTCTCTTTTAAGACTGGCAGTGAATATTAACACTCATTAGAGCAGGAGCAGTCTGTACAGATAAAATTTTGTAACGTTTCCATGTTAACCCCATGCTTTCAGTTACACATAACTTTCTAAAACACTTACCTTTTGGACTCACATTTTCTAAACTTGGATTGTGCACAAAGCCAAAGCAAAGATGATTCAATAGTTATTTTTTCCCCACTCTTCTCGTTCTCAAAAAAAAAAAAAAAAAAAACTTCCCTACTATATACTGATTTTAAAAAATTCTTGCCTCTCTATTTTTGGGCTACTCAATATCCAACAAGAGTGATGGCAGAAAGTTGAAATTTCTCATGGAACTATCCCTCATTGAGGAAAAAATGCCTTTGTGTATTTGAGTGAAAGTTTAACTTGATCTGACTGAATATGGCCCTTTGAAAATAGCATACTGCAAATGCACAGAACATTTTACACTGGGCTTTTTGTTAAATTCGTACAGAGTGCAGCTAAAGAAGGCTGTGGTGCACCTAAAGTTTGCAGGAGAGGGGCTTCCTACTGACAACCACCTAAAATATGTTGATCCAGGGATTCCAGTGGAGTCTAGCCAACAAACTAGCAACTGTGTATGAAAAATGCCATAATCTGGAACTATTTGGCTTGATGCTACCCGGCAGTAACAAATACTATACATACACTTATGCAGTTCTGAATACATCCAGTAGACAGCTGTGGTGACACAGATTCATTAACCAGTGTGTTACAAATAACAGTCTACATTTTTTCATAATTGCCCTTATACACTATTAACTATTAAGGAAAAAATATTGTAAGTTGTTGATTCAACAGATTTTAATATTGTGGCCCCCATAGATCCTTCCAAAGACAACTGCCCTTTCTAACCTCCCAATGTCAAGCTCACACCTCCCCTGTGGCAATTAGAATGTTTGATTGCATGAAAAATTAATATTAGGACAGTATTAGTGAAACAAGAGGGAAAATACTTGAATGAGGCCGCTTTGTTACTTCCCCCATTTTTTACGTTTGCTGTTATTTCTTCTTCCTGGATGTAAGACTGTTTGTTTTTTATTGGCACTGAAACTCCTCTGCTTGCCTGAAGCCCCCACAGCTCTAATCTGTCCAGGTCACTTTGCAGTTCAGTTCTGTCCTTCTGTTTGTTCACTACCCATCCAATTCAACATCATAAAACTCATTGCAATTGACTTAACAGCAAACACCTGACAAAGAAAGGCATGAAGGAGCCAAAGCAGTTTACAGAGATGATCTTATGTTTTCATTTTAGTTTAGTGGTCCTAAAAGAGTTCTGGGCTAGGCTCTGATGAGCAGGAAGTTCCACCAGTGAGATAGGAGAAGCTTCTACTGTCTGAGACCCACTCATAA
>NW_020665057.1:338931-371736 GCF_002925995.2 Terrapene triunguis | reverse complement strand
CAAGCACGTGCTTGGGGTGGCACCTTGTAAGGGGCGGCCAATGTTGGGGTGGCGGGGTGGCACTCAGGGGTATTTTTTTTTTTTTTGTGGGGCGGGGGGGCGGCCGGGGGTTTTTTTTGTTGGTTTTGGTTCAGCGGGGTGGCGCTGCGGGGAGGGGAGGGGGTGTTTTTGGTTCGGCCCTGACCACAGCTGCACCAGCGGATCTGGGCCTATGTATTTTTTAGTCATAAATATAAAAAAGAAAAGATTCCTGAACTTAAAAAGAGGTTTAAGGTGAGAAATCTTTACTTAACTAAAACTCGTAAATGGTTTTCATCGCATGCTTCGAACATAGTCATGAAAAGAAATTCTACTCTTCCATCCAAGCCTCACACAGACTTTTAGGCCAACGGATATTTCCCCAAAACACTTAAGTGCTAAAAATAAAACTTACAATGCAAACCGGGTTATGGCCTTCCCCATAACTGTGCTATTGTGAAAACTATTATTATTTATTGATTGTAGTACAATAGCACTAAGATGTTCCAGCTGCAATCAGGCCTCACTATGCTTGATACGGTACAAACACATAGGAAGAAATAGTCCTTGTTTGTGTGAGAATATGTAGGGCACTACTTGGTTCCTGGTGAATAATTCCAGCTGAGCTTTTCTCCCCTCTTGCATGGATGATCTGGTGAACTCCTGTAAGAATGGCTGCTTTACAGATGGAGGGGAGAGAATACCTTTGAGAAGAGAAGGATCCCCACCCAGAGGTTATTGTACTGTTGAGCTTCAAGCTGTGACTATTTTGTGTTTACTTTCTGGTTAGGTTAATTTATTTTATTTTAGTGATAGCCTTTAAGGAAAAGACCTTGCTGACTGACTTTTTCTCCCCCCAGAGTTATTCTGACTGCTTATATCTTATTTGAACCTAACTGCAATATTTGGATTTGAGTTTGTGTTTGTTTTTATATCAAAATCTTTCCTTAGTGCTTGACATTTATGTGCCTCATATTAAACGTACCTAAAAAATTCCTTGTTTTTCTCCTTCTGATGATCTGTAGTGTGCTGAAGTGGGTTGGTTGCTCAGATTCAGCTTTAACTTGAAGTTGTGTGCTAAAAGCCAAGTCTCAAAAAAGCAGCCCATCCTAATTGTTGTAGATGTAGACAGACTAGAAGCTTTCCTCATTTGTTGTGTTGCTCAATGCCACATAATTTTGTGATTCATTCATATATATATATAACTTGTACTTTGAAAAAAATCCCAATCATTTTTAGAAAACTTGCCCATCGCCTCTCAGCACTAAACTAACAGTGTGTGTACTGAGAGATAAGTGGTTCTAATGATAAAGAGTCAAGCTGCCACTTATCTGAAGTATATACTGTCTTCCAAGGCAATTCCCCCATTTCAAATGTTTATAATCTCAAAAAGCTCTAAATACCAGTCATTAGACCTCTGATCTTCTCCACAGTTCCCTGTAGCTGTTTTGTAAATACACACAGTAGCAGATGGAAAATGCTGTCTTAAAGCCTGGGCTGTTCCATTATTTGGAAAGGCACCACCTTTGATGTACCCCAGGAAATCAAAATGTGGTTTGTCAAAGGTTCAGAAAACTCTCTAAACCAGCAGAGTCCCATATGGCATGGCAGTTTGTTTGTTACATATGACAATTTTTTTCCACAACAGAGGAAAGAGAGTTGTAGAGAGGGCTCAGGTTAGTGCTAAAGGGCCATTTTCTCCTTTAATTTACCACAGCGAAAATCAAGAGTAACTCCATGGCGTTGCTTTGATTTTACATCAATATTATTATTGAGAAGAGAAGCTGGCCCAATTCCTTTTATTCCCAAATGATCCATTTACTCAATTTCTCTAACTTCCTTACTAGTGATGCCTCTTACCTTTAGCCAAAGAGAAAAGATGAGCAGGCCAGGTAATGCCTTGGAGTTCTGTACCTGTAGCGTAAGGCTCAACTCTGCTTTTACTGAGGTCAGTGAGAGCAGGATCAGGGCCTCAACTGGCATGGGAGGCGGTCCGCTGTCAGAATTGGCTCAGCCTTCTCATCACACCCAAATATAAAGGCATAATATCTCTGTTACAACTAGCCTCATCATCACTTCCAAACTTGGCTCTTTCATTCCTGCAGCATCTCTACACCCGAAGCCAATTTTTTTAGGCCAGCTAGAACCTAAGTTATATATTTGCTGTTTCCCTTGCTTGTAATGACAGTTTTTGGACACCCAATTTGAGACCCCAAGGGCCCACTTTTCAGAAGTGATGTGTGTCCTCAGTTCCAGTTAAAGTCAACAGAAGCTATAAGTGTCCCAGGAGCTGTAAAAATCAGGCCTAAAGTGTCTCAAGCTGGGCTTCCAACATCAGAGGCTATTTTTGACAATTTTGACCTACATTTAAGACTACTTTGGCTTTGGAAGCCAAATTTGATTCCTATGGAGAAACTACACTAGAAGCACAAGCTAAATTTCTGGAAGCTGAGTTTAGTTCCCAATGAGAATATTCTTTTTTTAGAAAAAGTCCTAGATGGAAAGTTCAAAGAGTTTCTGTATCTAATCTATGTATGCTATTGAACTGTCTCCTATCACCTGGGCATCTTTTGCTGGTGTCTTGATGAAGGGCAATCAGGGCCGTCCCTAGCCATTTTGGTGTCCTACACAGCCCCCCCCCAGCAAGGGGTTGGCCCCAGGCCTCCACGGGGGGGGGGCAGGAGCAGGCTTGGGGGACGGGGGAAACTGCATCCCAGCACGAGCCAGCGAAGCAGGTTGGGGCCGGGTCGCTCCACTTCCTGCTGCCCGGGAAGTGCAGGGCAGGCCTGACCCCACACTCATGGGGCAGCAGGAAGTGGAGTGACCTGGCCCCAGCCCGCTCCGCTTTGCTCCCCTGGCTCCCAGCCTTGGGACTTGGGGGAGTTGGGGGGAACTGCCCTCCAGCACTCACCAGAAGCACAGCTGGGAGCCGGCGGCATGGAGCGGGCTGGGGCCGGGTCGCTCCACTTACCGCCGCCCGGTGAGTGCAGGCCTGACCCCTGCTGCAGTCCTCAGGGAAAGGGGTGGAGTGGGGGCGGAGCAGGGGCGGGAAGAGGCAGGGTGGGGGCAGAGCAGGGGCAGGGCTTTGGGGAAGGGGCGGGGGTGGGGCAGAGCAGGGGTGGGAAGAGGCGAGGCTGGGGCGGAGCAGGGGCGGGGGCCATGGAGAAGAGGCGGAGCAGGGGCTGGAGCAGCACACAGCTGTGTCGGGCACCAGAAAATTTGGGACTATGCAGCTGCGTACTTTGCATATGGGTAAGGATGGCCCTGAGGGCAATGCTCTCACTGGCAGAAAAATAGAGTTTGGAAAATGTACATGAAAGTTGTAACTGGAGAAGTGTCAGAGAGGATGGAAGAATAAACAGCTACATATTAACAGGCAGACAATACTCAGAGCTATTTTTAATTTGACATTTGACTCTTTTCTTGAAATAATTAAATCTATCGTTATTCCTAGTAGGTGGTGAGCCAATGGGGTAACCTCAAATGTTTTATTCCCAGGAAAGGTTGCACTTTAATCATTTTATTCAATAACCCTGGGACAAGGAAAGAGTAATCACCAAAGTCTGGAAGAACAAGAGTTATTATTTCTAGGATCATTGAGCTCAAGTATTACCTGACCCTAGGCAAAGTAACCTAGGCTCATCACAGGAGATTAATCTCATTAAAATAGGATTTCTCCAACCTTCAACTTGATGTTGCTGTATTATTGCAAGCCAAGATGCATGATGTATTAAGTGGGGTTGGGTGTGAGAGGGGGAGTCTCGTATATCATTTTGATGAAGCTTGACCATTTTTTATTAGCTCAAGCTCAGATGCTGGTGACAAATTGGAAAGTTTTGTGAGAAAACTCTGACAAAGAACTACCATCGAAGTAATTTGTTCCAGATTTGTGGAGATCTTTTCCTTATTTAGGTGCGAATCCTGCAAACACTTATGCATGTGCTTAACTTTAAGTGGATGAGAGAGTACTCCCATTGACTTCAATAGGACCACTCTTGTTCTTTAAGGTAAGCCCATGCAAAGTGTTTGCAGAATTCAGGCCTTAATTTTGATTTTTCTTTTTTTCTATTTTTACCTGCTTCTGTTTCCTGTATTAACTCGAGTTTTTATCCTATAATATGTAACGTGAAACCTTCTGAGGTCAGCTTGCAATGACCTTTATCTTGTTTGCTTGGACTTCACAATGAAAGAAGAGTGTAAGCTATTTCAATCAGTCTTCATTTCCCTTCCCCACCTTCTAGTTTTGCTAGGCCCCTGTGTGCCCTTTCCATGTAAAAATGCATGAGGTGAGTGGCTGAAGAAGAGAAGTGTGTTTTGTTAAGAGCTGTTTTAGCATCACATTCTCTTGTGTTGTGGAACATGCAGTGCTGCAAAAGGGGTTATGATGGGGCCAGCAAGCTATACATCAGCTGAAAATCCATATCTAAAACCAGTGAAAACCCCCAGGTGTTATGCTGCTTGTTGGGTGGCTTCCTTTCCTTTAAGCAACTTCAGTCTTCTCCAGCCTTCCTGCACCAGCAGCATGTTTGGCCTCTGTTAGCCAGAGATGGAAGAAGTCACTTTTGGGAACTGCTATTGTCTGTTCATGGTTGTGAACACTAGAGTCTAGAATGACCCCAAAGCCCTTTCAGCACCAGAATCATTGTCTAGAATTTTCCCAACATTCTATGGGATTTACACATTTGTTTAAGTGTTTTGCTGAATAGGGCTGGGCTTACATATAGTGCTTAAAGTTAAGCATGTCCTTTGCTGAACTAGGACCCAGATCCCTTAGAGGGGACAGTCCACACAGTCTCAGGGACCCCTCTCCACACAGCTATGGGCATCTGCCCCTTTGTGCCCAGCAGACCCTAGATATAGACTCAACTGGGAGGACGGAGGCAAAACCTTCTATGTAATAGGCTCTGGCACACTCTCCCAAAGGAAAACTGAAGAGTCCTATTTTCATCATCGTCAGTTTCCCTTATAAGGCCTACCTCCCTGCCTAGCACTACCCAAAGAACTAGGGCAGAAGGAAATCCTACTGCATTCAAATTATAGGTAGCACCACAAATAAACCAAGAGTAGGGTGGAGAATTTGCCTGCCCTTTTGGATATCTCTTTCTTGTAATACTTGCACCTAGATAATACTCTGCTAGGCACGTTAGAGATGAAGATAGACTTGAGCTGCTACAATGAAATAAAATTAAACGGAGGAAACCATCTTTTAAAATACAAATATAAAATAAAAATGTGCACTTCTAGCAAACTTCAGTCATTTCAAAAAACAGAAAATGGGCTTCTCCCAGGAGATACTGGGTCTCAGCTGCCATTGGAGGCAGTCATTTACAGTAAGGATGCTCAACATCTCACAAGAATCCCATCTTGTGATGGGATTCATCCTATGCAAACACAAGTCAGGAGGTGGGCTGTTTCTTTCTTTGATTTTGGATGGTTGGGTATTTCTGTTTGTTTGTTTTGTACCTTGCATTATTTCATTGTTTCCTATTTGTGTGTATGGTTGTCTTTTTCTTTATTTATACGACTACTGTCCTTCCCATGCCGCTGCTTTTGGATTATCTCTCTGACATAAGTGTTCTCTTCTTCAAAGGTCAGAGAGGGGTCTTCTGTAGGGCAATTAGCTTCTTGTAACTCAAGTGGCCTCCCTCAAGTTTTTCCTTAAAAATCACTTCCCCCCCCATCCTTCCATTTCCAATGAAGCCTAGTTCTGTCTGCTCTGATCCTCATATCCGATCTCTGATAGTTTGCATTGTCTCTGCCTTAATTAGATTATTATAAAATCCTCTGGGCATAGACCTTTTCCTTATTCTGGGCTTGTAAAGTGCCAAGGACTCGGCTCTTAGACTATGGAGATAAATCAAAGAGAAAAAAGTTTCCACCAGCTATGGTTATGATGTTTCAGGTGGGTGAAACAGTTCAGTTCCAGGCTAGTTGCAGACACTAAGCCATTCCTTTAGCATTATATATTTTGTGTTGCTTTTATGTGGCACAATTGACTGCAACTACTGCAGGGACTTTTTGTCACTGGATTACTTTATTGAGATGCTTAATCCATAAAAGACTCTGTGCAATATGATATGCGGGTATGTCTTAGAGGTAATAATATTGTATTGATGTTTTACTACAGTGTTAACACTGAGCTTGATGAGATATTACAAACAGTATTTATCTTATATTGTATTGCTGATATGCATTCTCTTGCTTGGAGCTATCTTGACAAAGTGGTGGCTGATACTGGATAGAAAGCATTGTACTTCTTGTGCCTACAATATTTATGTTGCTCTCATTTTCCATTTTTGTTGTTTCTTCACTAGTTCAGCTTTGTTGTTTCCCTCTCCACAAAATGGAGGCTCGAGATACAGGATGTGACATGCCCTTGTATTAGTGAGACATTTCTTGCTGTATGGTTATGATTTTCATCTCTTATCCTTGGAGCTGCATCTGTAGAAATGCAATGATCTTCAATGCTCCAGTTATTATAACCTTTTCCTTCATGCTGTCTAACACAATAAAACAATAATAAAATCAATGTTTCTTCTAAAGAACAACTTTATATATTTTATATTTGAATTTCCCAAATAATGTGTATTTCAAGCCACCACTCCCATGTTGTGTATATTGGGTCCACTTTATTTTTTGAACTGGCCAATAAAAATGAGCCTAAATTATTTGAATACCAATGGAGGAGACGAGAGAGGATTGAATACGTTTGGATAATTGTGATTTTAGATGATCAGTGGAATTTTCAATGTGCTTAACAGATGTTTGGGTTTGTGACCCTGTTTTGTATAATAGGAAGTTTTGGATAACTGAGCTTCAGACAGTTAAGGTGGAACTGTATATTCAGAGACTGTGAAAATTGGGATAGAACTGCTATATCAGATAGGCAATTACAATGCTCAAAACAATGCCTGGCATAGAGCACTGTATTGTCGTAAAATAAATATCTATGGTATGCAGCAAAGTTACTGATGGGCAAATGCAATAATATCTTACGTTTTATATGTTGTGCCTTTCATGGTAAAGTGTTTCACAAATTACATAAACAGTGGTGACCACTGAAATGCAGCCATCTCTGGGAGGGTGGGCAGCATCAATCTCCTTGCTGTACCTAATATAACAATAGCAAGGAGGGAAATTTTCAGACACACACACACACACAAAAGCCTCTATTGTTATAAACATTATCTTTAGTTGGGGATTGGTCCTGCTTTGAGCAGGGGGTTGGACTAGATGACCTCCTGAGGTCCCTTCCAACCCTAATATCCTATGGTTCTACGATCTGGCACCTTTAATGGCCACCTCATACATATTGAACTATTACTAAAGTCTCCTCTAAAGCATCCCCCCTCCCCCCGCAGTATGCCATTTAACTATATTGGAGGTGGTAAGCTGATCTATAGGGCTTTCCTGGTGTCTGAAGCTTCCTGCAACAGGGTCCTCTTGAGGTGGTTCTCCATTTATTTATAATTACATTAAGGTGGTCCTTTGATAACTTATCATTTTAAACCTGAGTATGGATCATGATTTTTGTTCAAAAACATATAGATTTTTGACCATTGACTGAATTCAAAGTAGCTGCTAAAGGACTTAGAGAGAACCGTTCTAGCAATACAACCAGTGTAGAATGCACTTTCATAGTTCCATATGAGAGCTCTTCAATTGCAAGCTTCCTTGCACACAACAAAGAAAACATGGTTGTGTGCTTGTATGTGTGATTATAAAAATGTTATGTACATTCATATGCAAAATAGGAGCAGCCCTTCAGTTCCTGCAAATTTGCCAAAGCAGCTCCCGTTGCCTCAAAATTTGGGTATCCCATTCTAGCTTCTGTAACAACCTATTATTCTCGTGGAGGAAAAGTAGCCATGGAGGTGAATTTAAGCTGAATAGGGTTCCATGTACTGCAGATATTCTAAAATCATCTAGAAAGGTGGTCTGCAACACATCATATCCCCTGGGAAGAAAGATCCCAGGATAATCAGTCAGCCCAGGTGAATGCCCATAAGTATTGTGATCACTTACAATCGCAGAAATCATAGACATGTAGGACATCTGTCCATCTATGGGTGAGAATACTATTACTGCTCTTTTATTTGATTAAATATTTAAATATCTGTAAAATATGTTATAATTATTTATTTAGCTGCACTTTAGTCACCAGTTTTCATGACACTTGACAGAAGCAGATATTGTCCCGCCCCCAAAATGCGTACAATCTAAACAAGACAAACATGGAAAATGGTGATGATGAGCAAGAAAGAAGAAGGAATGAGTGGGATGAAGGAAACAACAAATATGATGTGAAACAAATGTTAGTAGTAGAAGTTTCCAAGAAAATAAGGAAGGACTTGTCAGGACCCTAGTATTGAACCCACACCTGCTAGGTCCTTAAAATGACAGCCTTAGCTGCTGTGCCCTGGCAGTGCATTCAACCACTGCTCCTGGCCATCAGCCTTAGTGCTAAAGGCCCACCGACCCAGGCCCCAGCTTGGCTGGACAGACAGCATTCTCGTTGGGTACCTATGAAGACTCCACCAGGAAGAGGAAGCTGTCTGAGAAATAGAACATTGCTGCTGTTTGCTCCCTACACTGCCCTGCAGCCTCACTTGACCTCGCCTCCCTAAACTGCTGACCCAGTCCCTTGGATTGAATCTTCTGGCTACTGACTCCTGCGAGAACTCTGACCATTGTCCTGGACTACCTCATACTGATTGACCTCCTGCTACCTGACCACCCACGCACACTTCACTATTGCTCTAGATTGGTGCCTCGGCCACCAGGCATTACATGGCTAGAGAGGAGAAGCAAATGGCACTAGAGGAGAGATCAGATGGGCAAACCTGACTAGAAAAGGCAGGGAGAAAGGATGCTTTTCAATCATGGATGGACCTGATCCAATGCCCTGTGAACTCAATGGAAAGACTCCCAATAAATGGCTTTTAGATTGGGCCCAGGGAGAGGGAGGTTATTCCCGGAAAATGGGGCCCCATGAAATAGGTACAAAAATGCAATTGGTGAGGGAGACACAGTGCCTTATCTAAAGCTCTTTTGAAGTCTACAGGGTAGACCTTCCATTGATTTCAGTAGGTGTTGGATCAGGCCCAAAGGGAGTAGAAGAGGAAATGGCTGACGAACAAGGTAGAAAACAGAGAGAAAAAAGAACTGAGATATAGGCAGGGGGAGAGTTGTGCCGTGCCTTGGAAGTCAAGACAAGAAGTTTAAACTCAGTATGGAAAGAACTTCAATATCGTGCAGTATGTGAGTACCAAACTACAACATAAATGTATGTAGAACCCTGCAGCACACATGAGAGTACAATATACTCTCCTCTCCATACTTGTGTATGTACAGTACATTAAAGAAGACAAACCTCACTGAGATTTTTTTTTAAAGTTTTCAAAGATTACCAGTAAATAAGTGAAATTACATGGATTTTCCCTGCTATAAATTAACACTTATGAGCTTTTAGGCTAAGATCAAGCATAGTATGAGTTTAATATCTGATGTGATGTGCCTTCTTCAGCCTAACAACTTGCAGGCAGATGAACTTGATGGACTGGAAGTCAGGTCAGAAGCAGGTCCTCCATCCTTAACTCATCTCATCAGGTTCAGGTATAGTGTATCAGTTAGAATAAATTAAAAGATGCTTCCAAGCTGGGATCTTATTTGCCAGTTTTCAGACTGGAAGGCAATTTTCCAGGCAAGCGCTGGCAGATAAAGCTTGGAGAAATGTAATTTAACTGAAGGTAGAAACCATGAAAGGCTGTTGAAATTTTTACCAGATTGCTAGAATTATTCATTCTCTTCTAAGCTGTGGATGATCCTAACATTTCTAAGTTGAAGTCATCCTCTTCCTCTGCCACAGTGCAAAAGCATATGCCAAACAGTGACCCTCATCCTGAGGCAACAGCTATAGTGTTGTCCACTTTTAAATGGCAGCATAGAATAAGTTTCAATCCTTTTGATCCCATCTCCCAGTAAGGACCATTAGATCTTCACTTGTTACACTTGGCTAGGTAAAGAGTTGGGTGTTTTCCTGCATAGACAGCTCTGAGGCAGTTTTCTCAATCAATTTCAAAGCAATTGTCTTCAACTCTTCCTGCAAAAGGAGCAAGATCCATTACGTATGTTTGTCTTTCCGCATGTTGTCCATCCAGTTTTTGTAGTTGCATTACAATTTTGTCAGGTCTCTCTTCCTAATAAAGAGCAAACTGGGAAAACAGACAATTACCCATAATACTTAGATACTTAGATAGGAGGAAAGGTGTTGTATGTTTCCCTTTTTATGTGGTGAGCATGAAAAGGAAGATTAGCTCTAAATTATATATTAATGTAATCTCTCTGATCCATTTTGGAGGTACAGTTGTCCTAAATAGTGGAAAAACTGGCTCTGATTTCAAATTTAAACCCCGTGTTACAGACACTGGTCACTTCTGGGGGTTTGAAGAAAAAATAATATAGATAATTAAAATACCTGACTTTGAAAAGTGGCTATTCTGCTTGTGGTTTTGTTGTTTTTTTTGTTTTGTTTTTGTTTTTTTTGCAACTATTCATAAGGATTTTGGCTACAGAATGTATGTACACAACAGATGGAAAGGAATCACATGGACTTTGTTAATGTATCTCATACTTTGTTGACTCTGGGAATGCCCCTAGGATCATCACAATTTAGAATACCTCAGTACTTTATGACTGAGTGGGAAATTGTAGTGGACCGAGGATCTGGCTCTTTCTTTCATTAGAAGTGACAGCACTATACCACTATCTTTTAGCAGTTTGGAGGAGATAAGTGATGTCTCCCTAATGGCAATAAGAGCAAAGCTTTTAACTTGTGTACTAGCTGGCTGTTTGAATTTCAAAATTACCTGGCCCTGACTGAGGTTATTTAGAAGTTACAAAAGAATTGGAATATTTATCTACAACATGGTGCCTTCATATTGCTCTCCAAGTGATAAGATAAAGATGAAGTAATACACACATGACCTGCTAGACCCTGAGCTGGTGTAAAGAGACCTTCAGTGAACCATTGAAGTAAATGGAACTGTGGCCATTTATGCCAGACAAGGATCTGGCCTGACATTGGTATCTATGAGCCCAATTGTGAATGACTACACTCCATCAGCAAGAAGGGCTGGGTAGCAACAAGCTACCGGACCCTAGACTCTCAGAAGAGTAAGAAAGTGCACCCCTATTTATGTACAGGCGTGACTACCTGCCCTTTCCTGGTTATTATACGCGGCCAGTCCGCATCCACATCCAGTAGTTAAAAAAAAAAAATAAACTAATAATTTAAATTGGAATTTCATCCATTAATAAGTATTTATTATATAATTAAAACCATTCTATTGAAGAACAGATATTAAATAACACTAAATAAGTTAATGTTCAAAACAATATTAAACATTTGAAAATTTAGAGCATGGAAACCAAAATAGCTAAAATTTAGTTTTGGCAAGATACACGGAATGGAAACTCCGGGATCTTTACCTGTCACTGAATATAGCCATCATACCAATAGTGGAATATAAAACAAGTCTACATATACTCTCCTTAAAATTTTTACTTCTGTCCATTCCCAATAATTGTAACAAATCATTATTACCTTCACTCCACTTGCCACGCGCCCCAAGCACAAAACCAAAGAAGTGAATATTTTTACCTCCCGTTAAGTTTTTAATTTCTTCCTCTAACTCAAGATAATAAGCCACCTTCTCACTGTGGGCTTGTTCCAAACTTCCGGCATTATCCTCCCATCGCACTGTAACATCAACCACCACTGCTGTATCTCCTTTTATAAATATAATATCCGGCTTTCTTAACTCACCCTTACTATTTCTCAAATGGGGCTCTATCATTGCCTTCCACCCTAATTTACCAACCTTATCTACAACTGCAGACACTACTCTATTATGCCTTTTTATCCTAGCATTCTTAGTCTTATAACATTGTCCTGAGATATGGGGAACAGTCTCCCGCACTTTACCGCACCATCTACAAAGAGCATTCACACCTCCTCTTCCTCTTGCTAATGTCTCCCTAGTAGGATAAATATTTGCCCTAAGCTGCAATGCTGCGATATACGCTGACGATTTAACTTTACTAGAGTTTCTAAAAATCGAATTACTAATTAAATCATTTTTAAAATATTTTATCCCTATTCCCTGACATCTCAGTTCCGACCATCTTAAAAATTCCTCTTCTCTCCATTTCTTGGGATGAGATGTTACTGCACTAAATGACAATATTTTATCCACAAGATTTTCTCCTGCATATAGATAAGATAGGTCCATCCAATCATCTCTCGAGACAATATGTCTCCTCCATTTACGAATTAACATATTTGGGATTTGCACACTAAACTTAGTGAGAGCTAAACCACCATCCCTACCTCTAGAATAAAATATCCCATCTGTGGTACACTGAGGTAAATGTAAAATCTCTTTAACTATTTTTCTAACTAACACATCAAGATCGTCTAAAAGATTAAAAGGGGGTTCTATTAAAAGAAGATTATAAAATAGCTTCGGTAAGATATATGTCTGTAAAATTAATATTTTTTGGGCCGGTTTTAATGGGGCCTTAATTAAATTCTCACTCCAATCTTTCAATTTTTCTTTAAGTACCGGTCCCCCTACACCTATCCAGGGATCTATTCTAGCCCCTAAATATTTTTCAAAATCCCCTGGTTGAACATATTCAATCTCCTCTGACCCTATCTGCCAGTTATCCTTAGGATTAACTACATAGGTTTTATGTTTAGTTAAAATATGAAAGCCTTTCGTTTTCTTCACATTAACAGAGAGATTAGTATTTTTACAAAACTCCTCTAAGATACCCAAATTTTTAATCATTCCTTTATATGAGCTACTTAAAATTGCCACATCATCGGCAAAAGCCAATGACGTGACACCATTACCCTTAACATAAAAACCACTTCCTTCTACTTCTAATCTAGTTAAAAGGGGATCCATAGCAATATTAAACAAAATTGGGGACAACGGGTCACCCTGCTTGACCCCCCTCCTAATTAAAATAGACTCAGTAGCTTCATCACCCACCCATACCCTAGTTGTGCAATTATCATAAAGGTCCCTAATAATATCTATAAAATGTTCATCTATACCAAATCTTCTCAACCCGGCTATTATATGTCCGTGTCCCACAGAATCAAATGCTTTAGCCAGATCTACGAACACTATTGCAATTTCATTCCCATTTCGTTTAGCCCCTTTAATCAAATTATCTAATATAGCAATATTTTCCTCACACCCAGGGGCGGATATAAACCCTTTTTGTCTACTACATATCTTAACTGTTTCCACCAGTCTTTTTGCTAATATTTTGGTATAGATTCTAATCCAAACTGACCCAATTGTCAATGGTCTCCAAGATGTTAACTTCTTCATTTCCTCCTCATCTTGTGTCTTTGGTATTAAAATCGTTCTATTTTTCTTAAATTCATCTGGTACCTGTCTATTTAGAAACCATATATTAAAAATTTTTGTAAGTATTAAGGAGTCTAAATTAAAAATATCCCACAAATTGCTCACTTTTACTTTATCTGGGCCAGGAGCACTATCTTTTCTTATTTCTCTTAAAGCTATTCTAATCTCATCCACAGAGATCGGACTCATTAATATATCATTATCCGCATTCTCTGTGGATGATGGCCACCCTATCATATTACCATGTCCAATTGTTCCCAAAATATTGACATAGTATTCCTCAATTTCTTTCATAGGGATAGCACACTTAGCCTTATCTGGCTCTCCCATTATAATGCGAGTCAATCTTCTTCTATCCTTATCAAATAATTGTTGATAGAATTTATACTTAGCTTTCTTTGTAGCATATCTCCTAATTGCATTAAATTGCTTCCTTCTCCCCTCCTTTCTCATCTTCCCTTTTCCTTTATTCCTCAACTCTATTTGACTTTCATTTCTAGGGTCCTTTCCCTCTACTAATGAATAACATAATTTTTCCAACATTGCCCAACCGAGAGCTTTTGTTAAATCCTCCTTTAATAATCCTTCAATTTCCCCTAAACTATTTATTATTTCTCTTCCCTCCCTACTTTGTTTTCCCCGTTTACATATTTTCTCCACTAAATCCACTTCTGGGTGTCCTTTTAGTGGGAAAATCCTCTCTCTTGGGGGCGGAATTTCTAATATATTTACTCTAATGTCCTCTACCTCAGTCACTTCCTCCCTATCTCCTGTTACCACTAACTTCTTCTTTGCTAATTCTCGTCTTTTATCTGATATTTGTTTATTCGTTTTGGTCCTCATCTCGCTCTCAATACATTTATTTATATTCCTTTTCCCAATATATTTCCTTTCCAACTGTATAAGCTGCGCAACCTCATCTTTGGTCCATATACGAGATCTAGTCGATCCCTCTTTGATCTTACTTTTAGCAGCCATATCTTCTTTTCTTTGCTCATTCCTCACAGCAGGGTGTCTATGTCTACAGTGTTGGCTCAATCCAGATCTAGTATGAAAACCAAGCCCACAGACCGAGCACGTATGGCTCTTCATTGGGGTATCCGCCTTCTTGGGTATGCACTTGGGGTAGTGGCAAGCTATATTATGATATTGAGAAGATTTTCCACATTTACTACATACAACTCGTATGGCTTTACTTTTATGAACCACATTAATGTGTTTGGCCCATTTACCAAATGTTGGTAATATCTGGGGACATATTGGACAATTAAAACTATCAACGGGATACTCTAAATAAAAAACCCCATCCTTCCACGAACTACTTTCTAATATATTTATATTACTACCAGTACTGTTAAGATCCTTATTACGATCCCTATTAAAATCAGTACTTGGTCTAAAACTATTTAATAAACTAGACCCATTAACTAAATGAGCATTAAGATATCCCGATTCGCTAACATATGGATCATCAAATGTACTTAAATACTTAAAATCTGGATTGAAACTTTCCATAGTTAAATCATTAAAAGTGTCCCTTGTAAAAACCATCGGTAAGATAGATAAAATCTCCTCACCATGATCATCACAAACATTCTCCTCTACCTCCTCTCCATGCTCCACTGGGAGGACTTGATTCTCACTCTCATGCTCATGAGACTTCATTATAGTCCACACCATTTTATCCATTGGTCCAGCGACCCTGATCACACCCCTAATATATTTAACACTGTCAGCTGGGGCATCAAAGCCAACAGCGGGGGCGTTATTAACCCGGTCCAGCGCCAATCCGGTATAAAAACATAAATTACTTTTTTCCATAGCTAAAAGATTTACCCTTTCCAGGGGGAAACTAACCCTTTCCAGGGGGAAACTAACCCGTACCTGGGGGAAACTAACCCGTACCTGGGGGAGGCTACCCTTACCAGGGGGGCATCCATGTGGCACCATATGGGGCTGCCCAACCCCGTCCCACACCCCACTGAATGTGGGATGTGGGTTCGTCCTCCGCAATCCGCCTGGCTATCCAAGCCAGTTACCGGCTCTCACCACGAGGAGGTAGCGGTTGGACTTGCAATCCAGAGGCTTTCCTCAAAGAGGGGTCCCAAACAGCATAATGTCGAGCTCTAACGGGCGTGTGAGAAAAGGCTCAGATCTTGGTAGGGGTTGCCCCTATTGACCGGGCTCACGCCCACCCCCACCTCACCGATAACCCATTCTCTCACTACCCTCAGGCAATGTTTCCGTCCAAGCCCGACAGCTGAGAGGGTCCAGAGACGCATGGAGAGCCATTAAGAGAGCTTATGGATTCCTGCCCTGCATCATCAGGATTCTGTTTGCAGAAGAGGTGCTCCCAGCATCTCTGCTAATCCTTGTTCCTTTGTCTTTCCAGCCCAAGGCAGGATCTGGCTCATTAGGGTAATATTTTAATGTATAGCACTGCTTCCATCTTAAAGACAAATGATCGTTTTGTGACTACAGAGAAAACAAACTCAAAATAGGTTTTAAAATGTTCAGTTTGGGAAATAGGATGCTAGCATTTAATGGAAATGTTCTGTACCATCAGATCAACAACCATATCATGTTTGTATTAAGTCAGGGCTAAAAAGTGACTCAGACTACATGTGCAGGGCAGTAAGAAACAGCATCCTCCCTTACATCTCTACTCAGGCGACCTGGTCTAGCTACATAGGAATAAACAGGGCTGTACTTCCTCCTTGGAGCAAATGAGGAAAGAGAGGTGGGGAACAGGTGCAGACTTGGCTCCGCTCCCCTCTTCCCTGGCCAGAGTGGTTGAGCCAGTGTAGGGCTGTAATAATTTGCTGCTGGTGTAGGTCAACAGTCAATTACTACCCTAGGAGCAAGGATGGAAGTGTTACCAGTAGGTAAGTCACACTGCCTCCTGGGGTGGTGCAGCCATTGCTCATGGCTGTGCCTAAAGCTACATTCTAGCCCTTAGATAGAATCATCCTGCCCAACTTTACATTGTTCTTTGACATTTCTAATGGAGACCACATTTTTAGAAAGTTAACAAGAAATAGGATTTAAGAATAAAATACAGATTTTTCTCAGCATGATTTCTTATTGTGGAGCCCTTAAGTCTATGGTGTCCATTCTGTCATTTCCATCATTAACAAAATGCCATTACAAATTCAAAAGGATTTGCAAATGAAAATTGGTATTTTTGTTAAGCCTGAGTTCTGGCAGTATAACTGAGGCAAATGGGGTTTGTTGGGTTTTTTTTTTTTGTTTGTTTTGTTTTTTTGCAAAAAGTGCTAAATACTGGTTTGGAACGCCTGCTGGAAAGCACTTTGCACAGCACACTAATAAAGCGTAAATGCAATATTCATTTAGCATCTGCCCTTTAGAGCATTTTAAAAATACTAATGATATATCATTATACTTTAAAACAACAACAAAAAAAGCAAAAAACTCTTTGGGGAAATGATGTAGGGGCATCGTATACTGCTCGGTGGTGGCACAGAGATGAATTATAGAGCTGTCAGATACTCAGAATTGAAATGACAGCCCTTTAAACTTAGAATGCTTATAAAAGTGCATCAGTTTTAGCTTCAGGAAGATAGATTCTATGTCCCCTGTTTCTGGGGAGATGTTTAAATGAAGGCACTGAGATTCAATAGTGAGGTACATAAAATATAAACTTTATGGATCGTGTCTGCACTCTGGGTGAAATTCACTTCCGTGCCAACAGACAGAATCAGACGTAAACTCTACTTTGGGATTTAAGTATTGCATAAGTGGCATTTATCCAATGCAAAAGCCTTTTGCTGACCCTTTGCAAAGGAGTGAATTTCACACGGTAGTAGCGTTCACATAGCACTGGCTAAACTTTTTACGTTTTGTCCCTGCATGCACTGAGCTTAATGTAAAATCTGGAATTAATTCTCAGGGGTCATTTCTCCTTTGGCTATTCCGAAGTTTTGATCAGAAATGTGGGGCATATTCCTCAGGACCTTACCGAGGAAAGTCAAAGATGGGATATCCATAGGCTCTGGCTTTGTACATCTATTAAAAGATACAGGGAGAAATTATGAATAAAGTCCAAGTTGTATTAATTATGGAAATGGAAATCATTGCCCTCCTTGCATGCTGAATGATATCCCAAACACTTTGATATCAAATGACATAATGCTCTGCTTTGAAGAGCATTAATTAGAAAACAAATTTCAATGAGACAGTTAAAGGACTGCAACTTGGACAAAAGCAGAATGGTTTGCTTCTTTTCTCACTCAGGCAGCTGGGCTCTGAGAGAATGCACCACAATGCTGAAAGGATTGGTGGCATATGGAAATGTTATGCTGTCTACACAGAGGAAGTGATCTCTTCATTGTTTATAGCTGAAGTGTAAACTCAGTGGATGGCCCAAATAAGATTTAATTGTCAAAGGTCTGGACATTAAGTATTCCTTACACTACATGCCCATGTGGGGACATAAAGGGAAACAATACATATATAGCCTTTCTTATGTCCCCGTCTCCCCCCCTCCCCCCAAACTAAAAGGTTTGATGGAAATGGGAAGAAAATCATTTCCTGGCACAGATTTGGCCAACATTTTGTAGGAACGGCCATTTTTACTATATTTCAGCCAAAATTTGCATACACACAAAAAACCAAAACCAAAACTGCCAGTTGCCCAAGGTTTCCACTGTTTAACATGCTGAAAATCTCACAAGAGTAGCTTGTGAGATATGGAAGCTGTTCAGTCTGAATCCATACATTTATTTTAGAATGGATTAGCCTTGAACCCTGAACTTTAGCCTAATCCTAAAATAGACGTGGATCCTAACTTTGGGCCTATTCTCCTCTGGTTTACACCAGTATAAATGAGGAGCGACTCTGCTGAAGTCAGCAGAGATATCCTGGTGTAAAACTGGTCTGAGAGGAAACTCAGACCTGCAGTGTCTCTGGCCCATCTCTGGTTTATTAGACTGTTATTTATAAAGTGAGTGGTGTTGCTACTGGAAAACTTTTCCGGGGAAAACACATTGCAGATGTCCAAGGGATAGTTGGTGCAGCAATTTCATGTATTTTGGCTATTTGACTGATGTCTGATGACTCAAATCACAATACAAATGAGTTCTGTGATCTCATCATAGTCTTTTCTCTTCTCCCTCATGCTTGTGATGTCTCAAAACCACCACTTCTATCCAGCAGACACCCAGGCCTGAAATAGAAAGGGTGTTTTAGGTTTAGCTTTCTCAGAGTCTGCCTGCGCTATGCTGGATTATAGCCAGAGCTGTTAAATCTCTCAGTTACATGAACATTGAACTCACTCAACAAATTAAAGATAAAATCTCCAGAAGGAATTAATTAAAAAAAAACACACCCTACATCAAAATATGAATTAAATTGACAAAAAGCTTTGGATACTTGGTTCTAGATAGAAAGTAAACCCACTCCCAGAGAACCCTACATTCCTGTGGGCACAACACTGTGGTTTCTTTCTTCCCTTTACATCGGAACATTAATGTTGTTTTCGCCCCTGGTATCAACAGAGCTTAGCATGGGAGGAGAGTGGGGTACTGGGATTTATTCTGAACAGAAGTTCAAGAAAACTGGTCTCCTTTTTTTTCTCCCCAAGCTTTTGAAAGTCCACTGGGGACCCCTAGTGTTTCTAGGATGCAGAATCATGTATTTGAAGGTTAAGTTTGCAGAAGCCTGTTCCAAGTTGTGTTTTCGATTGTTTAATATTCTTTTAGTATTAGCAACAAACTTTGTTTGATTTTTCTCTCTCTTTTGAGAATTAGGGGTGGAAATGTTTCTGGGGAACTCTGAGCACTCCTAAACTCTTGGGTAAAGTATATTTTTGAAGTGCTAAAAGAATAGCACCTGAATGAAAAGAGGTGGTTATGGGTGCAAAGAGGCATCTCTGGATGCAAAATCTTAGTGCCACCAGCACTAATAGAGTAGGATTGCTCCCTCACCCCTGTACATATGATAGGAACAGCATATATTGATATACAGCGACAAAGTCGACAGGAGAAGAAATGATTGAGTGCAATGGAGTATAGTTTGTTTTTCTTAACAATATCTAAAAAGGATTTAAGTAAGTGATCATCTAAGAAAGAAAAGTTAACAAAATTACTGCAAGATGGCATGGTAATCACTTAACAGAAGCAAAAGCAAATAGCCATCATCAGAGATGTCCAAATGGATCAGGAACTGTTTTAAAAGCTAACAAATCCCTTTCCCTATGCAGACATCAATGAAAGATTTCTAGGGATTAAGACCTTTGCGACCACTGATGGTATAGTGGCTCCCAAATACACTCACACATAGCTACCTTTCTCCTCGACAGGAAAAAAAAATCCCCTTTTTGCCTTTTGTTGATTTGAAAAAATGGGGCTAGGCCAGGAAGTGGGAGCTGGGGCTGAGCTGTGCTAAGCATTATGCTCCCTGCCAAGAACTGCAGAAAAACTAGAGCGAATGCAGCATAAAGTTAACGTAGCCTAAAGAGGTATTAACTCCTCTGTGCACTCTGGGATCTCTCCCCTTCCCTTCCCAACCCAGGTCACATTGCTAAGGTGTGGGCTGCTGGCAGTGCAGGGGTGGTGGCTTTAGGGAAGGTTGTCAAGTGAGTCATTCCACGCTGCTAGGCCCGGATCCAGGGGAAGACATCCTGCAGCTTTTGTTGGCGCTTTCCCTGCTTCCTCTGTGCCCTTACTGGTGTAGTTGAGCAGGCCTGTGGGCGAGAGAGGATGTGCAGACTCCACTTCAAGACAACCGTGAAGTTCTTGTTCCATGCATATGGACCTAAATTCTGAAAATAGTCCAGTTTCAAAACTACCGCAAATTTCCTGAAGCAGTTTTTCTCCATAGTCAAATACCGTTACAAAGGGAAATCCTGTAACTGGATTAATTAAGGCAGGCAACTGCACCAAATTTATGTAAGATTTGGGCTATTATAGCATTACAAATGTGATCAGAATAAACTGCCCCTTATCTTTCACATTCCTGTCACCAAACTGAAGTCAATCAGAATAATTTGCACTTTATAAGTGGCTTTCTACATAATGAAAGTCAATTAAGGTGATTAAACCGGAGTTGTTAACTGCAGGTTTTCTTCGCTGATGCTGTTCTTGATGTGCGTTCTGTACAGTTTTCAAGTTAGTGAAAGTGCATGGAGAGGAAAGGATTTTTTTTTAAGGCAGTTAAATTGCCTCTAATTAGCAACACTGTAGTCAAAACATAATGAGTGGATAATAAATTTATATTTGCATAATGGCAATGCTACCAAAATGTACTTCAGATAAACTGAGTTAGATTATAATTAGAGCTGTGTGCTGGGAAAGATAATCCTTTTAATTGACAACGCAGAATTGATGCCAATGATAAGGGGATTGGCAGCTGCAAGATAAATCTAGGGTGCAGTTTGCAGGTCAGCACTATGGGAACAGGATAGTACAATTCAGGGTGCACTTCAGAGGACTGTACAATGACCTATGCGAATAATGGATTTTTCAGTTAACTGACAATGCTGAAAAATAGGGAAAGAAATAATAATTTGGGGTTGAACAAAAAGGACATTTTTCAAAATTTTTGGCAAACCAAAAAGTTTTTTTTAAAAAAACAAAGTTGCTTTGGGTCAAACAAAATGTTTGGATTTGACAAAATTGAAACATTTTGTACTGATTTTGACCAGTTTACAATGTTTTTGGTTAATTGTATTTTATATAAAACTGAAGGAAATTTTGAAACAAAAAGTTGTTTCAAACTGAAAAATCTAAATGTTTAATTTGAAAATGTCAAAGCAAAATATTTTGCTGTTTGGGGATTTTTTGACGGGGGGCGGCATCTGAAACAGTTTGGTGGAACATACACAAATTGGCAAAACCATTTCAGTGTTACTGAGTCTGCATTTGTTGCTGGAAAAAAGTTTTGGATGAAAAATGTCACCCAACTCTAATAACTGAGCGCTTGTGCAAACGTCCTACATTTCCTCCACAGGATGAGAAAAACCATAAGGCCAGATGATCACCTTCGATTTATAAGCACTCACACTACCCTTAACATTTGTGCTGTTGAGCACAACAATATGAAATGAAATATAGTTTAAAATAATGTCTGTGCTGAGTATCTGTTTTGTTATCTTTATTTATTGTGTGGTAGAATCAAAGGCTGCAATCTGGATCGGGGGCCCACTGTACTGAGCACAGTACAAACATACAAGAAGTCATGGCCCCTGCCCCAGACAGCTTCTAGTCTAATTTAAAACCCATTGTGGCTAGAATTGAGTGAATTCTAGGCAATCTCTGTAATAAAGGTGAGACAAAAAGTTGTGATGAAAAGACACTGGTCTTTATTGCCTGGTGCCAGTTCCTTGACATGGAGCTCACATGGGTCAGGTTTACCTAAGGTTAATACCCAATACTAACTGACTCCAGTGGCTACTGTTCCATCTCCTCTTTATAAAAAAATCAAATGGAAATAAAACATAATTGCAGCCAAACCAGCACAGACTAACCTGTCAGTAAATACTGCCTCTTTAACTCAATGGCTTTTTCATCACACAGCTACTTGTCCTTAAAATGGTTCCTTCTGCAGAGTGACCAAGATGAATCTTCCCCCGATGCCTGTGACCGGATGGGACATTGTGTTAGTGCTGTCAGCACAGAAGCACTGTCAGAAGCATTTTGTAAGCCCACAAGAAACAGAGCTACTGTCTCCCTGAAGAAGTGAGGGTTTTTACCCATGAAAGCTTAAGCCCAAATAAATCTGTTTAGTCTTTAAGGTGCCACCGGACTCCTTGTTGTTTTCATTTTGTTTAGACATGTCCCACAGCTTCTATAGGTGTGGCCCCCAGAATGGGTATGACATATGACCTGCTTGTGGATGGCATGCTGTTACCTGAGCAGTTTGCCACTTTCTGTTTGTAATCTCTCCCGTACAATGGGGATAACCATGGGGCATTCTTGTTGTAGTATTCCTTCTGTCCTAGTTTCCTGATGTATTACTGTTTTGTAACTACTGTACATCAGAAGTAGGTCCTAGGGATTGTGTCCTCCTGTCATACGCTTTGGAACACATGCTCCCACAGGAATGCATTGTAGTTCTCCAGTGGCCTTGGGCCTGCCACACGTAGCAGTATGGAGGATTTCATTCTCTTTGATTTCTTAGCAGACCTGCCAGATGTCACACATCTCATATAGCAAGTGTGAAAAATCGGGACACTTTTTTCAGAGGGGATGTATAGTTACCTATATAAGACAAAGTCCTTAATATCAGGGCATCTGGTCACCCTAATCTCATGTGACACTCGTAACTTCAGAGGCTCCACCCCTTCCTCACATTTGCCTGCTGCACAGCTGGATTCTCATGCAGTGACTCCTCCCAGCCACTAGGGGCCAAAATGGCACCTGCTTTCTGCCTCAACTCTCCCTAGCCACCATGGAACAGCAGCTGGGAAAAGCAGGGAGGCAACAACAGGATAAATGGTGGGGAGGGACCTGCCCTCTCAGCCCAGGCACTGCCACCCTCCATAGTTGTCAGGCACCCATACACTCTGTCATCCCAAGCTTCCCCCATCACCACCTCCTTCATCCCTTCTTCCAGATACCCCAGTACCACCAGCAGCTCTCCTGCACCCCCATATGCCCAGTGGGGGGCTCTCACTGTCTGCTTTGGGCAGTGCAATGGAAATAAGCGCCTGACTCCCCTTCTCTTCCATATCTGTGTCCACTGCTCTAGGAGATCTCAGTCTCTTCACCCTCCCACAACTGCTCTCGGTGACTTGCTCTCATGTGTGAAAAATGCCAGAAATGAGGTTATGCCTTACATTATAATGCTCCCACTGGTATAAGGTTCCTTCATAGTCCTTAACTTGACCTGCTAACACATGTGAAAACTATAAACTGCCTTGTCTTCACTAGGTTTTACATCATGTTAGTTACCACCTGTTAGCTTACGTACAATAAAAACACTCCCTTTTTCCTAGTGAGGATGCACTCTTAGGAGCCTTTGAAAATCCCCTTCGTAACAGGATATATTAACCCTTTAAGGCCAGAGGGGGAAATCTTGGGGGGCAGGCTAACCTGTTTCAGGAGTTCTGGGGCAGACAGAGACCCCGAGAACAGCAGAGGAATACGTTGAGAGAGAAGAAGTGGTCCCATGGTAACCGTGTCTGGAAAAACCCCAGGCTACTGTTTTCTTTAGCATCTAGGACCAGTATAGGGCGAGACAGGGCTCTCCTCCTTCTCAGCCAAAGAGGACAAGTTCTAGGAAGGAGTACAGCATACAATTTCTCTCTTCCGTCATAATGGGGAGAGACAGTGGTAGGAAGAGGTTACCTGCCAATCTCTACATGCCAGGGAAAATGAGACTGAATTGTTTGACTCCGCTTTCATCTCTAAACCGTGGAGGAACATTGAAAAACTGCATCCCAGCAGAGATGCCTGTAGAGAAACAAACATTGTGAAGGTTTTTGTTTCAAGTTTTGTTTATCTGAGAGACTTTGCTGACAGTCTGGGAAGAGCTGGGTGGAAATAATTTAAATGGTCATCTGGGAGCTGGCTCAGGGTTGCAGCCTACTAAACCCACCTTAATGGGTATTATTCAACCTGGTGAAAAATTCACGTCAGTTGACAGAAGAATTGTGTGTGTGTGTGTATGTGTATATATATATATTATTCAACCAACACTAATAATAGGAGAAATATGACTGCATAAATTGTCAATGAGAACTGGGTTTTGGCAAATTAAAATATACTCTTGCAGCACTAGAAATAATGAACAATAAATGAAAGTTTTTAATTGTTTCAGATACTTTATTAGTGTAATACAGGTTTTATTACAACCGAAAAGAAATATAGAAGAGACTAGCATCTAATTATAGAAACAGAAATAATTATATGCATAACGCTTTCAGTCTTAAGGAGTTGTTAGTCACAAGGTAAGATTTTTTTTTTAAGTACATAACTTTTATATTGACAATGACCTCTTAAAATAAATTACAAATAAATTTTGTTGCCCATTTCCTTTACAAACAGCAATGTAAAAGCTAGAAAACTGATAGGCAGAATATATTAAATGATAAACACACTGTTTCCTTTGGCCTGCTATAAGGATTGTGACACTTCTACACTGGTATCTTAATGTTATATTTATGAATCTTTCTTTCTTTACAGCACTGTCTCCAATGCTTGGAAAATTTTGAAAGGTGGCTGAGCTGAAAGAGAAACCAAAACTGTAGAAAAGGAGAAAGAGACAAAAAAAGAAGGAAACTGGAAATAAGGAGAGACAGTGAAAGAAGAGATCAAACTAAAAGGACTTAAACTAGTTTTGTGATTTGGACATTAACGATGTCTCCCAATCAGCAGCAGCTATTTCTTGCTGTCCTTCTCATCTTCAGTGGCCATGTCACGGGTAACAACCTGATGACTGGTAACCTCTCACAAGTTACATGTTCAATTTCAGGCCATGATCCTGTTGTCGTAGGCAAAACCTGGGACTTTCCTATTTCGCTAAAGAAGTTAGACATTCACGTGCGTTGATTTTCAATAGGAGTTGTGTGCCTACCTCTCTTTGGCCCCTTTTAAAATGTTTCTTTAACTCCCTACTTGTCCTCTAAACAATTCCTTCTCAGAGGCCCGTTCAATGACTGAGATGAATCCTCGCCCTGGAGCCTGTGACCAAGTGGGCATGTGTTGATGTTGTCTGCACAGGAGCACTGTCGGGAGCATCCTGGAAGCCCGCAAGAAACAGAGGAATTGTCTCCCTTCACTAAATGATGGGTAAGATGGGACCTAACTGTGTTCTATTTGAAGGAATACAAGTACCAAGAAGGTAGTGGGATGGTTTAAGAGGGCAGAGGGGATATAACTAAGAGTATAATTTAATTAAAGAAAGGAAGCATATAAGACAAGTGTCAGGACAAATCTTCTTAGCAGTGAAGCTGGACAATAGAATATTCTCCCAAAGGAAGCCTCATTGCTTGAGTCTCTTAAAAGTTTCTCCAGCCATTGCACCAGACACACACTGTCCTTTGCATAGAGTCTGGATGTTATAATAGATCTTTTCCATCTCTAACTTTGACCATTACTGATTTTATAGCCTATCTTCTTGAATGATATATAGAAATAATTATTCTTTGTGAGGAGCTTTTCTTAGCCCTCGGCTAGTTTGAATGGACACCCCCATCCTCTCTCTCCCCCACCCCCATTCCCACATAACTGGTTCCATGCCTTTGAGGCAGGAGAGAGGCTTCCACAGAGAGGAGTACTATACTAATGTAGGGCTTCCCTGTTTGGACAGGAACTGCGTCTACTGCAGAAGCAGCACCCGCTCCACATGTGGAGGGAGGAGGTGGCAGCCCCTTGTGTAACTTTGCAGTATTGCTTTCTCCTCCAAACCTTTGAAACATCAAATGTCTTCACCATCGTAACACCTACAAGGAGGTGAGCATGTCTTACACCTCAGATATTTTTGGTGGGGACATTTGGAGGGATTCTCATGAGTTATGTCTCTTCAGGATGAAAGAGGCATTTGTTCAACGTGAAGGTCTTTGTCCATACTGGTACTGTGCTGGACCAGAACCCCAACCTTCAGGGAGCACCATTTCCAAGGATGACAGTAATGATCAGTTCATTTTACCCCGTCTTGTAGTTTTGTTACCTAAACCATGTCTCTCAGGATGCCACCTACGGTTTCCTAGGCCATTTATTTTAGTTCCCTGTCTCCTCATCCCCACCCTACCTGCATTGCTAAGCACAGCTTAGGCACTTCCCCATGTGACAGAGTACTAGGATCGTAGAGCTGACCCAGCACTCTGGACACTAAAATACTAGTTATTCCCACCCCACACACAGTATATTTAATTGTAGGGGATGGGAACTCAATATCTTAATTAGGCAGGGGATTAGTGAGCTAATGAGAGCAATCAATCCATCAACTGCGAACACTTAAAGGACAGGAAAGACATGCAAGGGAGAAGGCTGGCAGGGACCAGGGAAGACAGGATCTCAAGATGAGAGTAGCTTTCCATCTCCTTCTCTGGAAAGTGGGCTAAGGGGCAGTTTACTTCCAAATACATGTGGCTGCACAAGGCTGAACTGGTGGAGGGGACTCAATAAATAACAATAATAAATAGTGGTGCTTACAAATGCACAAGTGTCCAGGTTGTTGGAGGTGGTCCAAAGAATGGAAAAGCCAGCCCATTACACCCCAATATCAAACCTTTATGGTTTGATTCCTAATTCCCTTTCCATTTACCTAGCTTCTTGTCCCTCAGGTTATAGCTCTCCCAGCTGCTGTATTGCTGGAATGTCTTTTTTCCTGTGGCTTCTTTACCAGTAGATCGCAGTCAGCTGGTGGTTGGATACAGGCACCAGACACTGATTGTAGCTGAATATGATGGGGAAATAAAAATTTCTAAAGACAGAACAAATTTGTCCATAGATGAGCTGAAGAAAGAAAATGTGTCCCTGGTTCTCTCCAGTGTCACCAAGCTGATAGTGGTGATTATACGTGTAATATCTTCTGTCCATCAGAAAGAGCGACTGTGAGCATCACCCTCAAAGTTAATAGTGAGGAAAGATTAACATCATAAACATAAATGGCTTTGTTGCTTCTCACATTTCTCTTTTCCTCATGTACTTTTATAACCTCTTCCTGTCCGCTCTGCAACTTTCTATATATCAGCATTACCAGCTTAGGAATTAAATTCACATATATGAGGGCTGTCAGGCTACCTAACGTGGTTGTGACAGGTGCGGTCACAGAGACCCCCTTGGGACTGTCACCTGATGTGCTGAGACTACCTCTGAGCCCTTTTTCCCTGCCAGCTTGGGATTTCAGAACCCTGCCTTGTTGAGCCAGACACACCAGCCTGCTGCAAACCCAGATCTGAACCACATCCCCCAAAGCTGCAGACTTAACTGAAAACCGCTTAAGAAGTGCTCCTATTTCCAGCACCCAGACACCCAACTCCCAATGGGATCCAAACCCCAATTAAATCCGTTTTACTCTGTATAAAGATTATACAAGGTAAACTCATAAATTGTCCGCCCTCTATAACACTGATAGAGAGATATGCACAGCTGTTTGCTCCCCCAGGAATTAATTACTTACTCTGGGTTAATTAAACAGAGCCATTTACAACCAATTGTCCTAGTTGATGGGAGTCATCAAGATTCCAAACCACCATTAATGGCCCACACTTTGCATAATTACAATAGGACCTCAGAGTTATATTTCATATTTCTAGTTTCAGATACAAGAATGATACATTTATACAAATAGGATGACCACACTCAGTAGATTATAAGCTTTGTAATGATACCTACAAGAGACCTTTTGCATGAAGCATATTCCAGTTATATTATATTCACACTCATTAGCATATTTTCATAGAATCATATGGAGTGCAACGTGATTCCTATTTCAGAATCAGGGTGTGCATATCCAATATATGGTTCAACCCTTCCGAGCCCATGGCTCATATTTAATTTTCTTAGCATGGACAGTCTTGGCATTTTGGAGCAGGATGAAGAAGCAATTTTTCATTTCTCCCTCACCAAACACATAAGACTTTGGTCCATCATAACAGGATTTGGGGGAGGATTAGTGAGATAAACTTTGGGTGTATCATCCAAAAAAATCAAGTGACTCACTTTACATTGCAACAGAGAGTCCTGTGGCACCTTTAAGACTAACAGATAGACTAACACTTTACATTGATAGTAAAGTGTGTTTGCAGTGGCAGGAGGTGTTAAGCTCTTGGCTTCCCCTTGATGAGGCTCTTATGTCCTACTGGAGATCTTGAATTTGACTCCTCTGTGGGGGACTTGGATGCCCTGCGGGACTCTAAGTTCCTTGGGCTTGGCTTCCTGAGTGGGTGATGGGAAAATTTCAATATTTTCCCAGGCCCAATCCTCATGGTGCCAGAAGAAGCTGTCCCTCTCAGTAGATTGGACAGATCTTTAACACATAATTCTCCCTCCCCTTTTTTCCAGGCATTGATGAAACATGAGCTGGTTACTGCCATCAGCCTTGTCAGTGTGCACTGAGATGAAGGGGCAGTCCACACTTCTGAGTGATTATTTCACATTCTGCCAACGCAGACAGACATCACTTTATCAGTTATACTTGGTTCCTATTTTTGAGGCTCTCTCAGCAGCTATAAGCTAGAGACTTCATTCTTTTTTAAAATGAAAGCTTAGATTCTGAAGAATAAAGTGGCAGCATGAAAGAGGTGTTCGTGCTGTATCTGCGTGTACCAACTGAATCCGAGCCCTGAATCTGGCTCCCACTCCTTTTGTAACAGGGTAGTCTGCCCTTTTAAGAACCAAGGGGCCAGCCAGCCCTATTAAGGAGAAGATCCCAACAAGCAAGTGCTGGGCATCATCAGATCCAGCTGGATGGTATCCAGTGATTGGGTCAGATGATTGCCAGCTAGGGGATATAAATGAGGGCCCCAGAGCCACCAGGGAGTCTGAGAAGAATGCTCCCCTGTGACAACAACAGATGATTTCTAGAGGATGAGTAGATTCTGTAGAACCTCATGGTCCTGATCATTAAGCTCCCAGAAGGCCCCCCAATCTTAACGGGAACAGGCCTGTTACTTGCTGCTACTGTTTCACATTGTGTGTGTGTAAGAATAAACAGGCCCCTGCAGTAAGGGCTACAAACTGAACTGGACGTGGCTGTCTGTCCCAGGCTGGTGATTGTGTCCACCAGCCTACACCTGTGCTCAAACAATTAAACTATCCCCCCTCTCCCTCTGCACCCCCACTCCTGTAAAGGAACAAGGGGTAATGTCTATCTGCATGTATTCCATTAGGTGGCAGTGACACAAAACATTACAGGCACAGCCAACTCTGATACCATAGTTAAGCAAATCAATTACAGCCATCAGCAAGAGCATCCTTTAGGCTGCCTGGGGTCCTTGGCACTCTCTCAAGAGGGAGGGAAGGGCTAAGATTGCAGCTACTCCAGTGTCTTCTCTGCCAGCAAAGGTAAATGCTAATCAAGAAGGGGTATTGGTATGAACTGTAAGGCAGATTTGTGCTGTTCATTTTCTTGTCCAGAACCCTCTTCTCCCTGCATGGAAGGTGACACTAATAAGGCTAGGTCTACACTACAGCGGGGGGTCGACCTAAGATACGCAACTTCAGCTACGTGAATAGCGTAGCTGAAGTGGCGTATTTTAGGTCGACTTACCTGGCTGTGAGGACGGCGGCAAGTCGACCGCGGCCGCACCGCCGTCGACTCCGCTACCGCCTCTTGCCACGGTGGATTTCCGGAGTCGACGGTAGAGCCATCAGGGATCGATTTTATCGCGTCTTCACTAGACGCGGTAAGTTGATCCCCGATAGACCGATTGCTACCCGCCGGATCGGCGGGTAGTGAAGACGTGCTCAGTCATCAGTAATTGATGATGCCCTTCTTGGTGTGTGCTCTGAGGACTGCTGGCTGAGTGGATCCCATTCTGACTGTCCAGGAAGATTTCCTGGAGCCAGGGGCTGCCATGCAGGACAAGCGCAGATCCAGGATCCAGTAGGAAATGAGGCTTTGGGCTGCTGTTTGTTTTGTGCTGAAGACTTGGTAACTTGCTTCCTTCTGTGGCAGATATTTATCATACCAGATGTTGATAGGGAGTGATCATTGAACTGTTCCTGTGGCTCTTTGAAGTTTGTTTCTGCAATAATGATTTGGTGCACAAGAGAGGCTGGTGTTTCCATGGTCACAGTGGTCTCTTAAATGCTATGCAGCTGTACCTTTTCCTTTTATTGTTTGAGCAGGAGGTTAGGAACTTACTTCCTATCATCAGTTTGAATGTGATCTCTCATCAGTCAATTAACTCACCTGTTATATTCTATTCCAGGGGTCTCAAACTCAAATGACCACAAGGGCCACATGAGGACTAGTGCATTGGCCCGAGGGCCGCATCACTGACACCCCCATTCGCTGCCCCTGGCCCCACCCCCACTCCACTCCTTCCATGAGGCCCTGCCCCTGCCCCATCTCTTCTCTTCCTCCTCCTCCTCCTCCAAACGGTTTTAATAAAATATATACACTCAGTAAAGCCCCCCCACTGCACTGGGCTGCACCACCACTCCACCCCTGCTCTGCCTCTTCCAGAGGTGGCAGGTTTGTAGAAATTTTCGCGGTGCCCAGAACCTGCCCCCCCCCAAACTCCACCCCCACCTGCCTAAGGCTCTGGGAGGGAGTTTGGATGGGGGAGGGGGTCTGGAGTGCAGACTCTGGGATGGAGTTTGGGTGCTGGGTGCAGGCTCCGGGCAGGGGGTGGAGGTGCAGGCTCTGGGATGGAGTTTGGGGATAGGTGGGGGTGCCTGGGTGAGGGCTGTGGGGCTGGGGATGAGGGGCATTGGAGAGGCTCGGGGCATTGGAGAGGCTCAGGACTAGGGCAGAAGGGCAGGGGAAGGGCAGCCTGCCCTGGCCCTAGTGGAGGGGGGCACTAGGACCCTGCGGCAGCAGGTGATGCTGGAAGCCGGCAGAGCGGAGCGGAGTCAGCATGAGCTGCAGGCTCCGGGCGGTGAGGGAGCAGCAAGTGAGCCCGGGGGACACTCGGGGGAGACGCGTGGGGGTGGCAGGCGGGGCTGGGGGAGAGACCTGGCCCCAAACATTGGGGAGCAGCACCCAGGGAGCTTAGCTGCCACATAAAATAACTTGGGGGGAGGGAAGGGGAGGGGAGTTTGGTGGCAACAGGAAGTAACTGGAGGGGGGCGCGGGGAGCTTGGCAGGCCACAGGGAAGAGCTCCGTGGGCCGCATGTTTGAGACCCCTGTTCTAATCATTCTTTATCAGATATCATGCTAGTGATTTCACTTGTGACATCATAAGAGTCTGGTATTATTATCCTGGGCAAAGCAAAGTCCAGAATACCACTCTAATCCTGCAATATTATCATTCTGTACTTCAGCTGTGGCATCATAGTCTCTCCATGTCTGATTAACTTCAGAATAATTTCTTAGTTCAGAAGTAAACCTGCTCTTGATTTATATACTCAGAGATGCCCAGCAGACCATTCTAGTATGGACTAAATTTCTTTTTGTTCGTTTGTTTGTTTGTAAAATTTCCCAGTGTTCCTATTGTTCCTACAGCTCCACTAGGGGGAGCACTTGTATAGGTATGTCACTGGTGACTTCCAGTTTTTAACTATCATATTGGCTAGAGCTGTTCTAGGTAGGGCTAGATGACAAGATGGTTAGACTTGTCCCATTATTATCACTGCTGGAGGCAGTGTTGGAATATGCATTAGTACTGAATGCAGTTCTCAGGAATACGGTGGCTCACCTGACTGGAATTTCTGACTGTACAAGTCCTGTGCACAAGGATGCACCATAGTGTACTTAAGAGCATTAGTCTCCATTCCAAGGAGAATCCAGGTAGTGACAGTATACCTCAGGGAAGAAGGATGACCACATCCCAAGTCATGTAATAATATAAGTCATTACATTATGGAAAGGAATTTCCCACTACATGTGGTGGAGGGACACAAAAGGGTGTCAGGATCTATTATACACTTGAAATGCCTCCCAGCCCCCAATGCAGTTTTAGCTTTCCAGAGAATCTTCTACACTGCAGGACTGTGAACCCTGAACAGACCTCTGCCCTGAAAACTGGATGGATGACACCTGAAGAAGGGGCTGTTTTTAGGGTGTGGAAGCCCTTTTTCTCACCACCTGTCAATTCTGTGGTGCCATCCCATCATTATTCTGCTTTGCCTTTCAATGTGGCTACTATCAGTGTATGCACTGTCCAGTTTTCCCTCTCATCTTCCCTCAAGCCCCTTGCTGCTCCAACCCCAGAAAATCACAGCTGGGAACCAATTAACCAGCCATTGTCACTAGAAAATAGTCCCCTAGGTCTTATCACCTGGGAGAGACACAGAACAGATTCACCTTTAAGAATAATCTCACTTGCTACAGATTCTTTGCTTCTGAAAGTGCTGCTGAAAGAACACTTCTCTGACCTGATCTTTACAGCTAACAATTTGGAAATAACAGTAAGTTCATAGAGAACTGCCTCACCCACTATCTGAACCCAGGACCATTCTATCACTTTATAAACAAATACAGGACCAGATGAGCAGGGCTGGTGCAACCTACTAGGCGACCTAGACAGTCACCTAGGGCGCTAGGCTTTGGGGGGCGGCATTTTCTTCGGCGGCGACCACGGCAGCCGGATCTTAGGCCGCCCCGGTTGCTGCCGGCATTTAGGCGGAGGGAGCTGGGGCAGGGGGGCGCGGGGAGGGCCGCCTGCAGCAAGTAAGGGGGGGGGCGGCACGCAGGGGAACTCCCCGCCCCAGCTCACCTCTGCTCCGCCTCCTCCCCTGAGCACACCGCCCCGCTCTGCTTCTC
>NW_020665057.1:320666-338531 GCF_002925995.2 Terrapene triunguis | reverse complement strand
CTCTGTGCCCCCTGCTCCCCACACACACACCCCCGCCGCCTGCCCTGCTCCCCCCGCTCACCCAGCAGAGGGAGAAATGCAGGCTCCACGTGGACTCAAACACTTCCGAGCTGCTCTGTGGGGGAGGAGGGAGCGGGGGAGGGGGAGGGACTCTGGCTGCTAGCGGCTTTCAATCAGGCCAGGCGTCCAATCAGCTGCCGGACATTTCTACTTCATTAGAAATCCCCCCCGGACGGCCATTTAAGGCTGAAAAAGCTGGACATGTCTGGGGAAACCCGGACGGATGGTAACCCTATGTTATCTGGACCAGTGATCTGCTAGGCCTCTCCAATCCTTGACTCTGGGAGCCAGCCTTACCCTGCTCTGCTGTGAGAACCCCCACTCCTGGGCTGTTCACGCACAGCCTCTGGCATGTAAGCTGCTCCCAGCTACTTGCAAGCGAATGACACTAGCACTGTACAAATGTAGTGAGCTACAAACAAAAGGAAATCTATTTATATGCTGATCACTTCTATTACCTTTCCCCATTCCCAGAGCACTCTTTGTACTATGCTAAAATTGAATAGCAGCTTGTTGTAAGACTGAGGCATGAGCAAATCTGTGCTGAGTGGTGATCAAGTTGGATTCAAGACAAAGCTCTGTCATGTTAAATCAAGATGGCTGAATATAATGGTATTTCTTCCTGCATCATACAATACAAAATGCCATTCATTCTAAGTACAGGGATCCAGTGCAAGACAAATGCAGTGTCTCATCTAAGGTTTCCAAAAGTAAATGACCAGAAATTGATCAAAGACAAAGAAGAAAAGATGTGCTACAGTAGCCAAGTAAAAAGAGTAGAAAGGTGAGAGTGCTGCCATCTCTTTTGGGGTCCATCAAGGAAGATTTCTGTTCCTGATGATGATGTCTAAAAGTTCCTGAGCTTCTTGGAGCCCATGACCTGCAGCCACACTAAGGAGATTTTCCACTTCCCTAAAGAATACATAATCATTATGAAGAGAAAAAAATGTAAGAACAAAAGTACACAGATAGGAATGAATTAGCTCCGCTGCCTTTCTCTATATTCAGGCTTTTATAACAGCACCCATCACTGTAACACCGAAGAACTTCCTAAGAGTTAATTCTCTAATTTCCTCCCTACTTCTCCCAAGGTCTTTGGTGCTTTGTTGTGCTTTCTAACTCAGTGGAGTTATAGCTGGGCTGAATTTGTATTACTGATCACTCTAAATACACTTTTCATACAACTGAGTACATAACTCCACCTAATCTAATGCAGTGTTGTTGAAAGAGAAACATGGGGAAGAGATATATGACACATAGTAGTTTCAGATCATATGGCTTTGTTCAAATCCATTTTTCTTTTCCAGTTTCAGGTCACTTGATTTTGCACTCCCCAACCTTTATTTTGAGTTTCAGGTTTGAATGAACCAAAAAGAAGAAACAAAAACTCAGTCAAATCTGCTGTGAAACTCATTAGTTGACTTAGATCTGAACACGGCTGCTACTCTGAAACCTGTCAGTTAACCTAGAGTCAATCAAAACTGGACTCATGTTCATACACAGTGAATGTACAAAACACCATGCCAGGCAAGTTTTCTCTGGGTTACTGATTTCACTCTGAACATTTCATGCAGCTTAAGTGCTCCCAAGCACAACATAAAGAAAACAACACTTCACAGAGAGAGAGAGAGAGAAGCAGGACATTTTCTCAAAGGGCTTCATCCAAAACTCGTTGATGTCAACGGGAGTCTTTCTATTGACTTTCAGTGGCTTTTGGATCAGGCCCAAAGAGAGTGCTTTGACACTAGAAGGACAATTCTGTCTATCTGAAAATTTGACTCTCATTATTTTTCTCCCTCATTGGCCTTGTCTACACTACTATTTTTCTTAACTTTTCCTCACTATAGTACCATCATCTGCACAGTTCTACTGGCAGCAGTTTTAATGTAGACAGGCTACGGGCATTTTAACTGCCATATCATCTAATCCTGGTTTTAAAAAAGCAGCAGGTCTACACTAACTCTTCCAACTTTTCTATTACTGGAGGCGCTGCAGTGTAATGGTGGGTACTTTCAACAAAAATGCTAGTGTAGACTCTCCTATTGATAGTGATATTGGGACATCATCTGAGGAAGGAACTAGGATTCAGCAAAAGGAAAATGTTACCCTTTGTCAAGTGACATGGTCATGTTTTTCAGCTTTCCCACAGCCAGGTTAAAGGAGGAGTGGGGGTGGCCCTGCTCTGCAGCTTCCCTGAAAGACAAGAAAAAGGAATGTAAGAGGAAAGGGAAAAGAAGGAAACCCTGAGAGGATCCTCTGTGTGAATGAACTAACCCAGGAAAAGAGCAAACAATGAGAAGGTATGAGTGAATTTACATTCTTAAGTGGGGTTTGTATTTAAAGTGTGAGACCCCAATTCAGGAAAGCACTTAAGCTTGTGTTTTTCCTCGTTAGGGATGACCTTATGCACACATTTAAGTGCTTTCCCAGATTAGGCCCTCTGTTGTTTGAAATAGAATTTTTCACCCCTTAAAGCACTGCGGCTGACAATCTGTTTTCACCTTCTTCTGTGTCCAAAAGTGAGTGAGTGTTTGTGGCAGGAATCAAAATTTGGCGTCTCAGTTCATTGGTGAAGTTACAGTGAGTAAAAATTAACATTTACCACCAGCTGTAGTTTCACTTGTTGTGGCAATTTCCACACTAAGGACCAAATTCTTCCTTCAGCTGTGTGCTCCACTCCTGTTAACTTCAAAGGGAGTAGTACATACAGCTATGAGGGCAGAATTCGGTCTTAAGCATAGAGTTAATGCTTCAAATGCCATAGTAAAGGCAGCTGCTGCAGCAGGGTATATGTTGATATTTTGATGGTACCCTCTATTTACTCTTTTTGGATTAGTTCTGGTGTTGCTCTAATGAAAATACATGTAATTGCTCCTGGAAGTGCAGACACACCACAGACTACTTATAATTCCTCTGTGTGTGTGTGTGTGTGTGTATCTGTTCACTGCAGGTTTGCTGCCTACATAAACATCTTCAGAAGTAGGTAGGGAACTATGGATCTGATTCAAAGACCACTGATGGTAGTGCTACAATGGACTTAGGTATATATAAAGTCTGATCCAATCTGAAGATTCAACAAGCAGATACAGTAACTCCTCACTTAAAGTCGTCCCAGTTAATGTTGTTACATTGCTGATCAATTAGGGAACATGCGCATTTAAAGTTGCGCAATGCTCCCTTATAACATTGTTTGGCAGCCACCTGCTTTGTCCACTGCTTGCAGGAAGAGCAGCCCGTTGGAGCTAGCTGGTGGGGGCTTGGAACCAGGGTGGACCGGCAGCTCCCCGCTTCCTAAGTTCCCTGTGTGGCAGCCGCCCAGCAGGCTATCAATTGCCAGCAGTTCAGCTGTCCCTCCCCCCACTGCCATATGCTGCTCCTGCCCTCTGCCTTGGAGCTGCTCGTGGGAACCTCCTGCTTGCTGGGGGCGGGGGAGGGAGGAAGGGGGGCTAATGTTAGGGTGTGCCCCTCCCCCCTGCTCCTGCCACCACCCCCTGCTTACCCCTTCTCCATATAGAGCAGGGTTGGGACAGGACAGAGCTCAGGATGGAGGGAGTTTGCTGGCTGCAGCTGCTGTCTCAACTTCCTGATACACTTAAAAAAGCAGCGTACTTAGAGTTGGGTCAGCGTACTTAAAGGGGCAATGCGCATCTCTCTCTCCCACACACACAGTGTCTGTGTGCCATGCTGTCTCCCTTCCCTCCATTCATGCTGCCTTGTAGAGTGTGAGGCTACATTAACAACAATGGGTTAACCCTTGAGGGCTAAGCCGAGTGCTAGTTCATCGTTTAGCAGCAAGGCATTCCCTGGGAAATATTCCACCCTCTTCCACCCTCTGACTTTACCACCTCAACCAAGCTTCACAATCATTATTGTTGTGTACAGTATTAAATTGTTTGTTTAAAACTTATACAGTGTGTGTGTGTATATATATAATAGTTTTTTGTCTGGTGAAAAAAAATTCCCTGGAACCTAACCCCCCACTATTTACATTAATTCTTATGGGGAAATTGGATTAGCTTAGCATCGTTTCGCTTAAAGTCACATTTTTTAGGAACATAACTACAACGTTAAGCGAGGAGTTACTGTATTGCAGTCTGTGGTCTGAAAACTGTCTCCCAAAGTTACTGTTTCACTTTCCATTAACTGGGCTACTCTTCCATCCATTCTACAATTCCCATGGCCCTATATGTGCTAGCAGAACAACTGAGCTAAAAGTAAAATGTTTAAAAATCTGTGTTTGAGATGGCTTTAATCAAAATTTCCTCTGAACCATTTTAATACTGTCTGATCATGGCATAAACATTTTTTGTAGAGGGACAGTTACCTCATTCTCACAGCAGAAAGCTTTCATGAGCAATAAATTAACAGTGGAGAAAAAAAAATCATATGCTGCTGATGTCCCTAAATGCACCTTAGCCTGTACGTTTTTTTTCCTCCATTGCCTGCCTGCTGTTCTAGTGTCGTCAGAAGGCTTTGTTCTTGTCCATCACAGCAGGAGCAGCACTCAGAGGCCTCTAGAATCTCTCTTTGTAGGTACTTGTGTGGCCCCCATCACCTTAGTATTTGAGCACCTGCTGTGTTTTTTAAAAATAGAAATAACCGATGGGGAAAAATCAGACAGAGAGGTGAAGCGTCTTGCCCAAAGCCACAGAGGGAATCAGTGTCCAAGTTAGACCATATTGATCTCTCATAAATTAGAGCAATTTGGAAGCAAACTACAGTACCAGAAAAAAGTTTGCTTTTCTTCCCTAATCCACTCCTGCAGGAAATCTTCTAAAGACACCTGGGGACCTTTACCCTGGGGACCACTGTGGAAGGTTGCCACTTCAGTAATCTTTTACTCCATCTCACCTGAACCAATGCATGGCCATCTCCTCATTCTTTTCCACACCAGTTCCTGGATGTGAGACAAAGACATGGCAAAGAAATGAAGAGCATTTCAGTTAAAATGTACAATATGGGGGCCAACATCTACCCACAAGGTAACGTATTGTGTAACATGTTCACAAGTTCTCTATTTGCACACACATATATTCTGAAGCCGAGTTACTCTCTGACTTGGAAAAATGTTACCTTGCAGATATCTCTGCCCCACAATGTGTTGGGCATTGGGGTACCCCAGGTGAGCATACATATGAGCCACGTGGAAATGGAAGTTCTCATAGCACAGCAAGATGTAAAGCAGAAGGAGGATGGGGACAATCATAGCCAGCAACTGTAAAGGATAAGGAAAGAGTCATGATAGAGGGAGACATTAAAACGGGACCAAATACAGCTAATATTTCATCAAAAGCACTGAAAGCATCTTAGTGTGCTGCTTTCCAAATAGCAAAGCTAGGGAAGCTTCACGCAATAGCAGAAAATGTAATTTAGCCTTGTGCAATGGATACAGAACCTGATCCAACATCCATTAGAGCCTACAGAATGACTCCATAGACTACAAGAGATATTGGACCAGGCCCCTACCTTGTCTATACAATGTGGCAATGTGCACTAGAGGGGTGTGATTTGTAAAGTGCACCAAAGCATTGCCCACTAAGTGACCCAGGTAGACGCTGATGGTGGGCACTAGAAGTGCCCTAGTGAAAGTTAACATAGTGCTTTGTGCACTAAAGAATGTTTAGCGCATGCCAGTTACTGGACAACATACTGGTGCACTTTAGAAATCACACCTCTCTAGTGCGCTTTGCCATGATGTATAGATAGGATTGCCAACCCTCCAGAATTGGCCTGGAGTCTCCAGGAATCTGCATAGATCTCCGGGTGACTCTTGAAAGCAATCTGGGAAATTTTAATCAGATATTTTAAGAAAATGATATTACATCATGTTGGCGGGGGGGGGGGGGGGGGGAGAATCTCCCAGAATAGCTTCAGTCAGAGTTGACAACCCTATGTGTAGACAAGTAACTTTTGGCTCTGCTGTAGCAAATTAAAATAATTCCATTGTCTAATGGTTCTTTTGTGAGATGAATTCATTAGTTGGCAGCAGATCAGGATGAGCAATTTGTTAATAAGGTTTGTGAGACTGAGTATTTCTCTCCAGGTGGATGGGTTCACATCCATGTCATCTGCTTCACAGGTAACTGTAGTTACTCTGTATGGGTCTGACAGCTCTCTTTATAAACTTTGTGATGAAAGGATTTATAGTTTCACATACAACAGTGGGCAAACTTTCGAAACTCTTTAATTTGGCAGTGGAGTAAAAATGGGTCGAGTCTCTTTTTAGCTACACTGCTGTAAATCAGGAGTAACTTCGCTTATACTAGTGGAGTTACACCAGTGTAAAACATATATAAAATCAGAATCAGGCCTGTTATTTTTCAGTGCCAAATAAAAAGCTTGAAAAACAGGCTCACCAGTAGTTTGTGATCATAGGGATTTACAGATTGAAAACTCAAGTTTACACTGATAGTGCAAGAACCATGGCCAAAAAAAAAAAAAAAAGGAAAGGGGGTTGTAAGCAGACTGTGACCCCAAAGAGGTATGGGGCACAGTACATATCCACTGAGAGGCATTTGCCCTACACAGTCACCACTTAGACTTATAAAGGGACTTGATGAAGCAGCCAGGGCTGTAAATTTAATTAACAGTGTCAGTTCTGTTGATGTTAGCATGCTTTCAATGGTACGTGATGACATGGGTGCTAATCACTGTCATGAATTGTACCATGCAGAAGACCTCTTTCTTTTAGAAGAGTGATAGCTGCAAATATTTAACAAATTGCTAAATATGTTTGCACTAGGTTGATACAAACGATGTTTGTAGCTGAGCCGTAGTTGACACTGTGACCGGGCTCTCTGTGGGGGCCAGCTGAGGTCACTCAATTAGGGTGAACTGCAAAGAATGGGGCAGACAAACCCCAAAGCTGGTAGATAATTCAATACATAGATTTACCAAGCCAGCATAAAATAGCTTCTTAATTACCTCACTGGTTTTTCAGAAGTAAATAACACTGGTCCCTTAAAGTACCCAGCCTCAGACCTCCATCCAGGTACCCAAGTCAAATATGATGAAGATTTCTGAAAATCTTATTTCATCATATAAAAGAAAGGATTCTACCAATTCCAAAGGATCAGACACAGTACCTCCCAGGTTAATGAATATTCCAGATCTTACCCAAATACACGCTACAGCCAATTCTTATTAACTAAACTAAAATGTATTAAAAAAGAAAAGAGAGAGAGTATGATTAAAAGATCAATATACATACAGACATGAGTTCAATTCTTGAGGTTCAGATACATAGCAGAGATGGTGAGCTTTGTAGTTGCAAAGAGTTTTTAGAATTTAGTTAATAGGTTATAGTCCAATGGCCAATATCGTATTCAGTGCATATCAGCATAACTGGGATCTCATCTTGCGACTCAAACTTCCCCTGGTGAAGCTTAAGTAGATCTAAGATGAACAGGATCAGGACCCAAGGATCTTTTATACAATTTCATGTCTTCTTTGACAAGCTGGAGTCCCTTGGGGAACTAAAGGGAATTAGGTTGACTTTGAAGGAGGTCCATCATTGGTACTTAGCTATACGAATTAACATAAGGCAATTGGCTTGTTCCTTCACCATTCACAGATGATTTTCTATATATTTCAAAGAGAGATGAATACAGAGATACCCTGTGTTTACAATTCATCTAAATGCTATGATGTTCTTTGGATCTCTGAATTATCAGAATACAGCATAGATAGGGACTGTTGATTACATTGTTGACCATTACCCATATGCATGTAAATACGCAAAAACACAAACAACAACTCCTCACGTCTTAGAGGGTTGAATTTGAGTCATTCATCCTGCAGGATGTTTAACCCTTTCTGGCCATGCATCACAGACACCTTGTACATAACTTTGTTCTTTTATATTAATATTTTCAAAAGAAGAATATTTCAATTTCTGCAATATTGATACTTTTGACTACCAATAGAATTAGCGATGAACTGAAGATAAAGTCATATAAGATCAGTGCTTCACTGTAATTAACGCTTAGCTCTCTACATGGCATTTTTCATCCACAAGACAAAGCACTTTGCAATGAGGGTAATCATTATCCCATTTTACACATGGGGAAACAGAGCCCTGGAGAGATGAAGTAACTTGGCCAAAGTCATGCAGCACAGCCAGGAATAGAATTTAGGTATCCTGTCTCTTAGTCTAGGGACCTATCCACAGGATTCCTAAAATAATTTTTTTTTCTTGTTTGTATTTTACAAATGATATGTTACTAAGTATTTGCTATAAAATACATTGGTGTTTGTAATGTATTATTCTCAAAGGATTGTGGGATGTCGATGCAAGGGATTATTGGATTGGGATCTCAGCTAGTCATTGCATCCAGTTTTGGAGTCACTGGTAGGGAAGATTGACAGCCCCTTCTTTAACTTACAGAAGAAACCTCTTAACTAGTACTTAGAATTGTGTTTAGATCCAACAGTGAAAGGAAAATTTAAAAGATAGAGATTGGATAGAAAGAGAGTGGCAGAAGCAACCAGGATCATCTGTGCCATATTCACTAGGCAAGAGACCAGGTTGCAGTGGCACTTTACAGCATTGCAAAGATTAGGTCTAAATCCAAACCTCCTCAAAGTTCAAGAGCACTTGGACTCATTGTTCAGATTTAGCCCATTGTAGACACAGATCTATCCTGTGACATTCAGATCATGATCTGCATCTTAACTATCCTGAAAGATTCATGAAAACAACAAGGAGTCTGGTGGCACCTTAAAGACTAACAGATTTATTTGGGCATAAGCTTTCGTGAGTAAAAACCTCACTTGCATCCGAAGAAGTGAGGTTTTTACTCACGAAAGCTTATGCCCAAATAAATCTGTTAGTCTTTAAGGTGCCACCAGACTCCTTGTTGTTTTTGTAGATACAGACTAACACGGCTACCCCCTGATACTTGAAAGATTCATGGTGAGGAAGCTTTGGACCCAGAGTTCTTGGGTTAAATCCTAGATGCTGAGCAGCCATAGTTCTTATTAAAGCCAGCTGGTGCTCAGTATCAGCATCTTCCAAAATGTGGCTCCTGATTCAGGTCCATCTCTAACTGGATCATATCAAAGCTGAGAATTAAATTAGCCACAGGCAAGTGATAATGGAGCAAACATCTCCCGGTATTCAGATGTCTGGCTGACAAATTTAGGAACATGGGATTTGCTGCCCTGGATTAGACCACCAGTCCAACTAGTGTGGTATCCTCTTCAGGCAATGACCAATGCTTCAGAGAAAAGTTCTCCAAGGACCTTGTAACATACCTAGACATTCCAGCTGATTGCAGTGGCACAAATAATGCATGGGTAAGTCTGTGGTGATACCATGGCAATTTTTTTAAGGTGACATCCTAGATTGATCCTGTTTATTGCTGAACATCTTCCCAAGGGGAAGAGATGAGGGACCACTCCTTGGGAAAGATCATGCAGAATAAAATCATTCTGCAGATTGCAGGCCTGAGGACAAGAAATCATTGTTTCTAAAATGAAGTCTTCTTTGATGATTTTAGGTCTGTGCTCGAGAAAAGTCACTGAAAGAAGGTGGCAGTAATTAATGTTTTACTCTTACAGACTTTTCTTGCATGCAGCACATATTAAAGAATGCATCTTGAGACCTGTAGGAGGAAACAGTCACTTGAAAACCTCCTCCTTCAAACTCTTGAACACAGCAACTTACACACGAATAATCACCATAGCAAATGCTCAGATAAGGCCAGCAATTGATGGTAAAGCAAGCTTGCAAGCTTACTTGCATAAGACACTTGGGAGGAGACTCAAGAAGAAAGTCTGAAGGAATGTCCCACAAGTGACCTCAGTTCAGTGGTCCTGCAAAACTCCAAATCCAGATGTGTGCAACTCATCTGACAGCATAAGAGTGAGATATTGGGAGACATCGCCAAGTTTTTCACCACTTTCCAATGACGCTGCTTATTTGTACTCCACAGGCGTGGATAGATAGATTTCTCTATGTTGAAGTAGATGGGTAGCTGTTTTTTTGTTCTTTTCCAGATGGGAAATGACAGGCTAGCTCAGACCTTTTCATCAGCCTTTTGTGTGGGTCACCAATGAGCCAGCTTATCAGCAGGTTTGCAGGTGGCTGCTGCTAATTCATATAAAGCAAACAGGAAGAAAGCTCTATATTTTACTGAGAATTCAAACATCTAGCAGGCTGCCTCACCTTAGAAAGGGCCAATTCAATCTTTTAAACAAAACCATGATAGTTCATTGTGCTGCACACAGTTGTTAAAGATAACCACTAACAGGGGAGATTCATGTCCCAAGAAGCAGTTGGCACTGAGGAGGAGCAGTTATAAAATGGAACCTTGCTTTTAACAGTAACAAGGGAGTGGGATGAGATCCCCTGATCTCCCCTCAGACTCGGCTGATAGTACCCACAACTGGCACAAACCCTTGGCCCTGCTGAAGCATGTATTTGTGAAGCATATTCCAATGTTGTGCATTCAGATTTTGGGACTCAGATAACATTAAGATGAAAGAGGTGAAGAAAATAAAAACTCATTTAATGCCAGTTGCCATTGATACTAAGAACTTCCCATGGGAGAATGCAAGGGAATACAATTAAATTGGTCCCAGAGTCAAGAAATGTGCAAGGCCTATTTGTACACTCCTAAATACAAGGGGGAAAAGGATCAGTGGCTCCAAAATACTTCCTATTGTTTTCTGCTGAACAATCTGTTGCTCATTTCCCTGTATTTTTTCTCTGGTATTTTTATTTTATTTACATTTATTTCCAGATGTGTCTAGGTACCAGATTCTGCTCTTCTTTACACCACTCTAAATTCACAGTAACTCCATTGAGAGTTTACTCCTGATTCAGATCCATGCAGCCTGTGAGCAGAAACTGGCTACAAGTGTGTCACATGAAACTAAACAAACATTTTCTTACCAAAACATAACTATTAAGTTAAGAGGAAACTCAGCACCAACTAGTTTGTTCAGCACTGAAACAGAAAGAACCACAATCATAGAAACATAGGACTGGAAGGGACCTCGGGAGGTCATGTAGTCCAGTCCCCTGCACTCATGGCAGGACTAAGTATTATCTAGACCATCCCTGACAGGTGTTTCTCTAACCTGCTCTTAAAAATCTCCGATGATGGAGATTCCACAACCTCCCTAGGCAATTTATTCCAGTGCTTAACCACCCTGACAGTTAGGAAGTTTTTCCTAGTGTCCAACCTAAACCTCCCTTGCTGCAATTTAAGCCCATTGCTTCTTGTCCTATCCTCAGAGGTTAACAAGAACAATTCTTATCCCTCCTTCTTGTAACAACCTTTTATGTACTTGGAAACTGTTATCATGTCCTTTCTGTCTTCTCTTTTCCAGACTAAACAAAGCCATTTTTTTCAATCTTTCCTCATAGGTCATGTTTTCTAGACCTTTAATCATTTTTGTTGCTCTTCTCTGGACTTTCTCTACTTTGTCCACATCTTTCCTGAAATGTGGCACCCAGAACAGGACACAATACTACAGTTGAAGCCTAATCAGCGTGGAGTAGAGTAGAAGAATTACTTCTCGTGTCTTGCTTACAACACTCCTGCCAATACAGTCCAGAATGATGTTGGCCTTTTTTTTTTTTTTGCAACAGTGTTACACTGTTGACTCATATTTAGCTTGTGGTCCACTACGACCCCCTGATCCCTTTCCGCAGTACTCCTTCTTAGGCAGTGATTTCCCATTTTGTATGTGTGCAACTGACTGTTCCTTTCTAAATGGAGTACTTTGCATTTGTCCTTTATTGAATTTCATCCTGTTTATTTCAGACCGTTTCTCCAGTTTGTCCAGATCATTTTGAATTTTAACCCTATCCTCCAAAGCACTTGCAACCCCTCCCAGCTTGGTATTGTCCACAAACTTTATAAGTGTACTCTCTATGCCATTATCTAAATCATTGATGAAGATATTGAACAGAACCAGACTCAGAACTGATCCCTGTGGGACCCTACTTGATATGCCCTTCCAGCATGACTGTGGACCACTGATAACTACTCTCTGGGAATCATTTTCCAACCAGTTTTGCACCCAACTTATAGTAGCTCCATCTAGGTTGCATTTCCCTCGTTTGTTTATGAGAAGGTCATGCGAGACAGCATCAAAAGCTTTACTAAAGTCAAGATATACCATGTCTACCACTTCCCACATATCCACAAGGCTTGTTACCCTGTCAAAGAAAGCTATCAGGTTGGTTTGACATGATTTGTTCTTGACAAAGCCATACTGACTGTTACTTATCTTATTATCTTCTAGATTTTTGAAAACTGATTGCTTAATTATTTGCTCCATTCTCTTTCCAGAAGTTAAGCTGACTGGTCTGTAATTCCCCGGGTTGTCCTTATTTCCCTTTTTATAGATTGGCACTATATTTGCCCTTTTCCAGTTTTCTGGAATCTCTCCCGTCTTCCATGACTTTTCAAAGATAATTGCTAATGGCTCAGATATCTCATCAGTCAGCTCCTTGAGTATTCTAGGATGCATTTCATCAGGCCCTGGTGACTTGAAGACATCTAATTTGTCTAAGTAATTTTTAACTTGTTCTTTTCCTATTATAACCTCTGATCCTACCTCATTTTCACTAGCATTCACTATGTTAGACATCCAATCACCACCAACCTTGTTGGTGAAAACCGAAACAAAGAAGTCATTAAGCACTGCCATTTTCACACTTTCTGTTATTTCCCTCTCTTCCTCCCCTTCCCTCCCATTGAGTAACAGGCCTACTCCGTCCTTGGTCTTCCTCTTGCTCCTAATGTACTTCTAGAATGTTCTCTTGTTACCCTTTACGTCTCGAGCTAATTTGATCTCATTTTGTGCCTTGGCCTTTCTAATTTTGTCCTTACATACTTGTGTTAATTGTTTATATTCATCCTTTGTAATTTGACCCAGTTTCCACTTTTTGTAGGACTCTTTTTTTTTTTTTTTTTAAGTCATTAAAGATCTCCTGGTTAAGCCAGCGTGGTCTCTTGCCATACTTCCTATATTTCCATAATGACTCTTTGAAAAACTGCCAACTGTCTTCAATTGTTTTTCCCCTTAGACTTGCTTCCCATGGGATCTTACCTACCAACTCCCTGAGTTTGCTAAAGTCTGCCTTCTTGAAATCCATTGTCCTTATTTTGCTGTTCTCCCTCCTACCATTCCTTAGAATCACGAACTCTATCATTTCATGGTCACTTTCACCCAAGCTGCCTTCCGCTTTCAAATTCTCAACCAGTTCCTCCCTATTTGTCAAAATCAAATCTAGAACAGCCTCTCCCCTAGTAGCTTTCTCCACCTTCTGAAATAAAAAATTGTCTCCAATACAATACAATACAATGACAGCAGCTGCTCCCACACTAGGGTAGCATACATTAAGAGTCCAGGCTGTGTTCCCCAATGTAGAGGCTCCTTCCTAACTTGAAACCTGGAACCTAGTTCTCCAAGGATACTGCCTTAATTTGCTATTGGAGTGAGGAAGGTAGTTGGTCTTTCCTGAAACTCTGCCCTCTGGACTCCTTGTATCTGACTCTCAGACCTGGCCACCTCTACAGAACTTTTTCAGTCATTGTAGGAGTGCTTCAGCCATCTCTCTGCATCATCAACTCTGTCATAGCATAAGGTTATTTCAACTAAGTTGCACCCAGAACCAAGAGCCAAAGTTCAAAGGGTGCATTAACAGCCTTTGCCATGCTCCAGTAAATTCTTTAAAAAGACTGTTGTATGTTAGCAAACTTCTCCGCTACTTTATTTGTATTAACTATCACTGAGAGCTCCAGTACACTGTTTACACCAACAGAAGCGGCCTAAGGCACTTTATAGATGCCTTCAGGGATGTCACAATCTAGTATCTGTGATGTCATAATGCTGAGAAAGGATGTACAGGAAAAAAGATAGGATTCAAATTTGACAAACAGATTGCATTAGAAGCTCTTTAAGGTCCTGATCCTAGGAGGTGCTAAGTGCCTCATGTGATATCCACAGTGCCCTCACTTCCCACCTCTCAGGGTGCTCCACTCATTGTAGGATTTGACCCCATATCAAATCTGACTATAAGGGATTTTACTGTTCATGCACAACTGCAATGAAGAGAGTTTGCTGATACAAATGCAGATACAATATAATGGAAACAAATGGGAGCATTTTGTAAACTGCCATTTCAACAGCATTTGCACAGACTCAAACCTGTTGAGAATTATCTGACTGGAATATAGTACATAATTTGATTCCCAGATGATGACAATCCTACCACCCATCCCACGTTCTGGGGCTGCACACTCACCTCCCATTTACTCCACTCGGAATGAGTTGGTTTCTTACTCCTCTGGGAAAGGTTTGTCCCCCCCGTCTCAGCACCACCTGCCTGGCTCCTTCCTTTCTGTTTCCGCTGTACCATGGGTTTCATGTTCCTCCACGTCTCTCTCTCATACCTGCTTTGAACAATCTTGCTTTAATTGAGCATGATCTGCTCCTATCCTCAGTCCCTACCCAATCCCAACTCTCCCCTATTGCTGGTTATACTCTATTGTTCTCTCTCCTGATTTATGGTACAGATCATCCAGCTGCCTCACGGTGATAAGGAGAATGGATATATATCCTTCACTAGTGATACAAAGAAGAAACAGACGGAACAGTGTGCATTTAACCATATCAGTGCCAAAGGTCCCCAGCTTCCCTCAGAATTTTCCCTGCTAGTACAAGCCTGTCAATCAGAACAGGTAAGTCTTAGTATCTGGCAAACTTGATGAAGAAAAGAAAAGCTTAAAAAATACAACACAGCATCACAATTTGGTTTTGTCCAGTGCTTATTGTGCAAGAACATATGAAATGTTTCACAACGGATGACATTGCAACATGCACATACAAATGTTTAGTATCATTATTATTTAATATTTATATTGCATAGGATCTAGAGGCCCTAATCAGGATTAGCAACCTGTTGTGCTGAGTGCAATACAAAAACATATAAAGACACTGTCCCTATCCCGAGGATCCATATGTCATACAGGTAGTACCTACAGATGAGAAAAATCAGAGAGAGTTATAGGGCATATGAAAAAATAGCAGGCTAAGGGGTAGAATTTTTTAATGAGCGAGGGAGTTGGAAGCCAGAGGCCAAAATCAATGACCAATTCTTCAAGAACTAACTGTTTTTATATAATGGATAAACAGAAGCATAACATTCTTAACACCATCTGGGGACTTGCAATAGTGGTAAGGCTCTCTCTTCATTTCTAACAGAAGTTGTGTTTTACTGTGGAATAACTCAGACACATTAGCTATCCTGCTGTAAAATCCTAGCAGAGATAAGGCACTGTAGTTTGTGTGAGGTAAACTAGGTGAGGCCAACCACAGGCAGGGGTTATAATGCTGACCTCGTCTAGCTACTTTGCAGTGAAAACTACAGTCACTTTGTCTCCACTAGGATTTTACAGTGAGATAACTATCAAGGGTTAGTTACCTCACTGTAAAAGGAAAAAAGACACTTTTTGGCATGAAGACATAGCCTAAAACTCCTACAGAAATAAGGGTTGCATACTTTACATTTCAGGTACCAATTTTCATTTCTTAAATTATGCTGCCACCAAGTGGCCAATTCATTTGTTCATTTAAAGTAACGCATTTCAGGAGCTTTTCCCACACTTTTTGACAAAATTGGTTCTTGCCTCTCAAAGTGTGTAAAGATGGTGATACCAGTAACCAGTGTTTGAAACTGATTACGCTATTTTAAGGATTTAACAACAAAATTGTATCCCATCTCCTACAAAATCTGAATAATGTTATTACAGCCACTTATAGAGACATACACAAAATATTTATATTCATTCTGATGCTTAGCCTATGTTAGTGAAATAAATATTCTCATTGATGTATAGAACATGCCTTGGTGTTTGTAGTCCTTTGTTATAGGTGGCTAAATTAAGTGTACATAATATTTATTTAATGTTTTAATATCTGATGTGTAATTTATGTTGGTACCAGTTCTCCACTTTTCTCTGTCAAGCTGTGTTCTTGATTTTGTAAATGTCACCTACGTGGAGCGGAAAACAGGTATTAAGTAACTCAGGATATTGACACTAGAAACAAATGGCAGGTGTAACAGACTTACATATTCAAACAACTCTTGAGCAGCCTCCTAGTAACTAGAAACTGGATCATCCCCCTTCTGCAATAAAACTAGCAGGAGGTATTAATGGAAGGGAAAATCCCTCCTGGATTTTCTCTCCCAATTGTTCCAGGGGTGGGGTGAGATTCTCTTGACATTCGCCCTTCCATCCCCACAAATGAGCCACGATGGAACCCATTCCCTGCTTCCATGAAGGAGCAGTTTGGTGAAGAGTCAAGTACAGTCACAGTCAGGTGGACACCACAGAATTTCCCTCTTTCTGTCCAGTCCCATTTTTTTTCCCACAGAAAGGGCCTAACTCGTCCTACGGTCTCTATTTTTTTTCTCCTTTTTTACCTTTGAATAAAGGAAGTAGAGTTGGAGAATTTATTCAACTTAAACTGAAAGACAATACTTAAATATTTCTGAAATGGCTTACGAACTAGAGGTACTTCCCAATTTTGTCTATAGCTGCCTAGCATTGTTCCTGAAAAAGGAAAGGATGCCTGTGAACCTGAGGAAATAATAGGAATCTGCCAGCTGTCAACATCTGGGAGAGCTGGAGAGAAAGACCTCGAGAACAAAGTAGCTTGACTGAAAACCAGAAATGGAACTCATCAACATGTTCTTAATTTCTTTCTTTTGTTTAATCTTTGCTTGCCTTTATTCCAAATTAATTGTGTGGTAAATAGATTGATTGAAGGAGGATTATTATAACTGACTAGTGAAAGAATTGATCCTTGTGTTTTCAATCTCTACTGCACCAAATTAGTGAGGTCATAAAAAAATGCATTCAGAGTAAACTGAAAGCCACTATACAATCCAAATGTAATTATTTTGTTAGTTCAAGTACACACCATGCCTGCACACCACCATGCCTGAATTTGCTTAGCCCATAAGCACCAATGATTTCTGCATAAGAGGGCATTGCCTCTGTTTCACTCAAGTACTTAGACAATATTTGGGGCCTTGTCTTTGGTAGGAGGAAAAATTGAGTATACGAGTCAGGTATTTCTTTGGTGCAACCCTGTTTATTTACAAAGAACATACACAAAACTCTATTTCCCTGAACCCAGTAGAAACAAACAGCAGGAGACAGTTTCCTTCAGCAATCCAGGTCTGCATATCCATTGAATACTGTATCTATAAGAAACTCTGTCTCTCCAGTTTGTCCCAAGGTCATACCCACTATTTCCTCTCTCACTTCCTCTTGACTATCTGGTTGTTTTCTGCCTGTCTCACACATAGTCAATCCTCTCCACTGCCTCTGCATTTGCAGTCAGTCCTCAGAGAAACCCTTAAACCCATATGGCTTAGTTTGTGATTGACCTAGCCATACAGCTCAGTGCCTTGGATGATGGCTTCCTACCGTGTCAACTATCTATCACTACACATAGAAGCATTTAATTGCTCTGTCTATTTAGCCTGAATGAAGGGTGGTTAGTGCACACATCAACTTTAACCAAGTATCAGAGTGGTAGCCGTGTTAGTCTGTATCAGCAAAAACAACGAGGAGTACTCATGGCACCTTAGAGACTAACAAATTTATTTGGGCATAAGCTTTTGTGGGCTAAAACCCACTTCATCAGATGCATGGAGTGGAAAATACATATACACAGTACATGAAAAGATGGGAGTTGCCTTACGAAGTTAGGGGTCAGTTCTAACGAGACAATTCAATTAAAGTGGGCTATTATCAACAGGAGGAAAAATCA
>NW_020665057.1:269976-320266 GCF_002925995.2 Terrapene triunguis | reverse complement strand
CATCATAGGGCCTAATCACATCAGCCATACCATCAGGGGCTCGTTCACCTGCACATCTACCAATGTGATATATGCCATCATGTGCCAGCAATGCCCCTCTGCCATGTACATTGGCCAAACCGGACAGTCTCTACGCAAAAGAATTAATGGACACAAATCTGACATCAGGAATCATAATACTCAAAAACCAGTGGGAGAACACTTTAACCTGTCTGGCCATTCTATGACAGACCTGCGGGTGGCTATCTTAAAACAGAAAACTTCAAAAACAGACTCCAACGAGAGACTGCTGAGCTGGAATTGATATGCAAACTAGACACAATCAACTCAGGGCTAAATAGGGATTGGGAATGGCTGAGCCATTACAAACATTGAATCTATCTCCCCTTGTAAGTATTCTCACACTTGCTTCTTATCAAACTGTCTGTACTTGGCTACCTTGATTATCACTTCAAAAGTTTTTTTCTCTTACTTAATTGGCCTCTCAGAGTTGGTAAGACAACTCCCACCTGTTCATGCTCTCTGTATGTGTGTATATATATCTCCTCGATATGTTTCACTCAATATGCATCCGAAGAAGTGGGTTGTAGCCCACGAAAGCTTATGCTCTAATAAATTTGTTAGTCTCTAAGGTGCCACAAGTACTCCTGTTCTTCTTGCGGATACAGACTAACACGGCTGCTACTCTGAAACCTGTCATTCTTCTGGTTGAGGCCCTGCGCTAGCAGTTAAGAGATCTGCATTCAGCCTTTCTCTGAGACATTAGCTATGTCAATCAATCTCTCTGTGCCTTAGTTCCCCAGCCATAAAGTGGAAATAACAACAATTATTTCTCTGACCCTTGTCTATTTACACTAAGATTTTGGGACAGGGCCTGTCTCTCACTAGGTGTTTGTATAACACCTAGTAAAATACAGCTGGCCCTCTTCTCAGTTGGGGTTTCTAGGTGCTACAAAGATATAAATAATAATAATGTGCTAATGACAACAACACATGTTAATGCACAAAGCAGCTTAGCTAATATGGAAACAGGGCCTCACAATGGGAAGCATCAGGCAACCTTAATCATAGGCAATGATACCAGCCCGGTCCTAAGAAAAGCAAGCAATAAAAACTCTACCATCACTAGCTTCCCAGCCTGGACACAGGTGCCTATAGGCAGGCTGCCCCATTGTCATTGATAGTATCAATACCATTACACAGCCCCAGTTATCAGCCCTAATCCCTTTTCTTTACAGCTGCTAGCATCTCTTAGGGCTTGTCTATACAAACACTTAGTTCATGGCAAGTGGGGTGTAAATCTGCCTTGCACTAGCCTGGCGTGCACTAAATGTCTGTGTGGACCTTACGGCCGTGTACTAAAAGTTCCCTAGTGTGCTTTAATCTACCCACTCTGAAACAGAAATAAGTTAAAGTACACTAAAAATCCTTCTGTGTGCAGCAGCAGGGTTGACACAGACACAGTGCATTACAGGGTAGTGCCGGGTAGATTTAAACCCCATCTTGCCGCAATTTGTTTTCATATAAACAAGCCCTTAGACTCAACATTCAGTTGAGTACTTTACCTCTTTCCCCATGAACCTTTAATTTTTAAGGGATATTTTGTCTCCTTAAGGGGATCTCTTCTAATTATTATGTGACCAATCAACACCCATCATTCAGGCTTCCCCTTCAAACAGCTGAATAACTCCGCGCCATGAGGGAGTGTATACTCATTATAAAAAGGGAATCAAGCCAATTGTTCTAGTGTTGTGTAATGAGAGAGGATTTAGGAGTGCATTTCTATAAGAACATGGATGTGGTAAAGTACCCTTATATCATATCATACAATATATAGTGCTTAGGCTTCTTGTGCAACATTTTTGTTTACAAACTATCTCTTACTCTTTGTTTATCTAATTAGTTTGGCCCTTCACCATTAAGATATTGCTAGTTCCTTTTTCAATGTATGATAGTTTTTTGTATTATGTTAGCACTAACAGTACTTTTTTGAATAATGCACTAGGCTTCTATAGGTATACTCAAAAAGAGACTTGTTGGGTAGCTTAGGCTTTGTCTAAACAGCATTACACTTTTTTAGGTACAAATTTTTGTGTGGATACTTCTTTTTGGTTTAAACATGTCTTCTAACAGTAAGAAAAAATGATATGTTAAGCTTAAATGGAGTTGAGTGATAACACACAATTAACTAAATCTGTTCAAGATAATACCTCTCGTTACATCAGATCACGTGAAAGTGAAAAGTCTGTGGCTGAAGTAGCTATGTAAACCACCAAAGGAGTGGGGGGTAGGGAAGACAGCCTGTCTGTGGTAGAACTATTTTTGTTTCTTCAGCTCTGTTCTTACAGAGCTCTCTCCTATACTTCCTAGCCTAGACTTGTAGGAAGAAAACAAGTTACCTTTTACTATGCCAGCTGTACTATTTCTAGAATGTCATATGGAGCCCAGTTCCCAATCACTCTGTAGGGAAAAGGGAGGAACTAATCCTTTGAGGCACCTCATATTTGTAAATCCAAATCACTTGGCTAAACAAATCTAAAATATACTAATCTATGCCAACATATTGCAGAAAACAGGCTTATATCTGTAGCTTCAGCTTTAGATTTCTACAGAAATGCAATAATTAGTAATACTTCGAGTACTAGTAAGCACTGATGTAGAAGTGAATTTCCAAAATGGTGTTTGGGAAACCGCAACACGCTTTTCAATTTTTCATTGGATCCTGCTATTGTATTCGTGTTTCGCACCAGGTCTCTCATTCTGATACAGTAAGATTAGATAAATCTAGCTCTAGCACAAAAGCCTAGAATATGATTCCATGCACAGTGTGGACTACCATGCTGAAACAACATGAAGTGTGACCTCCCAGGATTATATTCGTGATGAGTAGTGGCTGGTGCCCAAAATAACTGGGCTTCAGTTAGCAAGGCGCCCTTGTCTCACCTTCTATTGTCCCCAGCAGGCTGAATATATCTCAAAAGTGGCAGGGGAAGGAAAAAACTGGGAGATATGGGGGGGGGAGGGAAATTACAGGGAAGACTTATGGTGGGGGACAAGGAAGGATGGTGGGCAACTGAAAAGTAAAAGAATACTCTTGCATATCTCCTCCCCTTTTGGAATGGGGATATTTCTAATGTAAAGCATAGACTGAGGGCAAACAGTACTTCTCCTGTTAATGTTCTTTCATAGTCCCATGCTGTCCCCTGACTGCTTCCTTGCTGCTATCACCACAAATCCACCCAAATCTTCACACGCTGATCCCATTCCCATTGCACACAGCAAACCAATTTGTTCCCACCCCAAGCCTCTTCCAACCAATCCCCCATTTGCTCGGCATACCTATGCTTTCTGGTTGGAAGCCGCTCCTCATACCTAATCTCGCCACCGTTCAGAATCTCCCCCACTCCAAACCCAAAATACAGGACATACACCTGTCCCACATACACACAACACTCCAGCTCAGAAGAGCTACAGTATCTGAACAACCTGCCCTGCTTGTTGCTGCACTTGAAGAAATGGGGAAGGGCTCTGGCTGCAGAAAGCCCTATATCTTTTCTCTGAAGTTGAAGAAAATCAGCACCACAAAAGCCTGGTACTCTTCTCGGTATCTCCTAGACATGTTTCCCTATGAGTTTCTGCCTTTCCTAGCATGATGGCAGCACTAATTTTGATTGGGGCTCTAGGCATTAATGCAATACAAATGTATTAAATATATGTACTCCCCTCTGTAGAAGGAAGGTCTTCCGTTTATTAAAGCAGAGGCATCTGAGTCACACTTAGATTCCATTCATAAGCTCTCACACAGACTTTGTGGGGTTTTTTTGTTTGTTTGGTGTTTGTGGTTTTTTTTTTTTTTTTTTTGGCAAATAACTATTCAGGACCAGCCCTGTAGGTGTACACTCTTATTTGGGAACAAGAATGCCTTGTTAACGTTTAGTTTAACCAGTTTCTGAATATCTCCATGTGTAGACAAGCCCTTAGACAACGGTGTTTAGTGTCACCCTTGAAAATCAGGCCACAAATGTATTTGTCACTTACCTGTTTAAAATGATACTTGCCTATCTCACAAGTGTGTTCTTGTGAGATAGCTTTTCATCCAGAGATCAGTCTGACAGTCTATGTAAATACAATAGAATTATTTCTAACACTACTTTGCATCTGAGAAATAGGATGTGGATCCCATTAAAACTAACATTATAATATAAAAAGGCAGGATTAAGGTTTGAGTTGTCAGGAAATGCATATTAGGTTTTAAGTACCTAACTGTACAACATCAACGTTGCATGAAAATCTGCACTTGGTGGAGTTTTTTTGTTTTGTTGTTTTCCCTTCCGAAAAAAACAACAAATTTGCAAATAACTCTTGCAATAGGGATTTGAAACACGCACCTTACTGAGGTGGGGCTCAGACGTGCTGATTCAGTCTACTTTGACACACACTTCTGCAACATGGCAGCTACATCTTACATTTTTGTTTTTTGGTTCTGTCTATAGTAAAATTACAATTGTGGGGCTCCTGCTATAACATAGCCCATCTATATGCAATGACTGGGTAAGGAACTAGTTACTAAATAGTTAAATAGTTTACTTAAGCATGGATTATTCTTGCAGTGTCAGTGTGACCTTATCTATCCATATTTTGGAACATCATCAGCCAGGCTCATTGCACTATTGACTAAATTTACAAAGAAACTTTGGCATAGTGATATTCAGCTTCACAACACTTCTAGGCGATTAGAAAATCACTGGCATTCACAAAGCCTGAGTTAGGTGCTTAGTCTCCCTGTGGGATAGATGGGGAGAAGAGCGAGCATGCTAGGCAGCTCTGCTGCTATAATAGCCATGGGGAGATGCCAAGCTGAGAGGGAGGGTGTGCTAAGCCCCACACCTCTCTTGGAGCTAGATGCTAAAACCCAGGCTGCAGGGAGGTGCTGCCTTTTCCTTGTGTGGGATTCTCTTCTGCAAACCTTCTTTTGGTGCTCTAGCAAGAGGCCTGTGAGGGACCTGACCTCCTTCATAACTTTTAGTCCAGTAGCTAGGTTTCCCACCCAGGATGTAGAAGACTTGCAGTTCAAGTCCCCACACACACTCACTGCAGGGTGAGAAGGGATTTGAACTGGGCTAACTGCTGGGCAATGGGGTATTCTGATATGGGGCTCCCTCAGTCTCTCCCATTAAAGCTGTCCAATGTGGATAGACAACCTTTTTAAAAACAAATCACTAGAGCAAGAGGACTGGATGTTGGAGGTGTCACTTCCAACATCCAGTTGGAGCCAACCACCACGCTGGCTACAGAGTAATTCTCATACTTGGACTCTCTCTGCCCAATATCCTAGTGATTAGGGCACTCATCCATTATATAGGAGATGAAGTTCAAGTCTCTGCTCCAAATCAGGCAGCGCAGGGATTTGAAAACAGGTCTCTCTCATCCCAGGCAAGTGCCCTAACCACTGAGTTATTAGTTCTAATGGATGTGGTTGCTGACACAAGAAAAGGCTGACCTGCCTTAGGCACCTCACTCCAGAAGAGGATTTGTGGCTATGAATCCTGAGCTGAGACAGGTATTTAATTCCTTTGAAGAATTTAGGCTCTGCCCCTTGACATTTCCTACTGGAGAGTTTAAGCAACTCCTGCTCAGATTGCTGACTTTTTTGAGAATCCCATTCATAGGTACTTAACTCTTCCCATGCACTAGATGCCTCACTAGTGGCTGAGAATTCCACTGTATGGCAGGGCGTACATAAATGTTTATCTGTGGATCTAACCCTAGGTATCTAAAGAAGCAGACGGGCCTAGAGGTGCCCAACTCCCATTGACTTCAGTTGAAACTGAGTGCTCCTCTTTAGACCTCCAAATACCTTTTAAAATGTGCCCCCTTGTCACCAGAGACACTTAACACAACCATCAAATAGTCTTCTCACCCTACAATATTATTTATTATAAAGTGCTAATGGCACACTCAAGATGCAAATGATGTAATACCTAGAAATGCCACCTGTTTAGATTGTCAGATAATTGCAACTTTCATTGAGCAAGGTATGCTCAGGATCCACATAGAGTAACTTGTTACAATATAAATACCAGGGCTTCTTATTATTGTAACTTATAAAACCCACCCATCACTAATTCTTTGGGATGTATATACATAAAAATATACTACAACTTTTGACCAAAGTTAGTGAGCCCTGCCTTTCCCCTCTCTCAGGCAAAAGTCTGAAAATGCAACCCTTCTCCTCTCTCAAGCAAAAGTCTGAAAATTACCTTATCTTGCACTGATAACTAGAACTGGTTGACTTTTCCTGTCAGAATACTGATTTGTCAAAATTTTAACCATTCTGCAGAGATGGTACCACTTTGATGAATGCCAGATGGAAAGCAGTCAGGGTTCTAATGGAATCTTGCCAGGTTTTCTGCTTGCTGCCTGGTGGACTGATGAGGAGCCTGGGAGTGCTGGCTCCCAGGCTCATGGTTCCTTGACAGCCTGAGCTTCCAGTATCCAGAATACCCAGCCAGGGTGACTAGCCCCGAGACAGGGACTCCATGGTTTTCCTTTTCATGGAGAACTTCAAAATTTAAGCTGTTTTAATTCTGAACAAAATCAAACTTTGAGGTAAATAATCCTGTCTGAGGATTTCAGTTTCTTGGCATAGCTGTGATAATCTAGTAGGATGCGAAATGAATTCATAAATCAAGGGTGCTTCACTGAGAATATCCTGCCACTACATGTTCCAATTTTATGACTGCTGATTTAGGTACATAGGAATTGCCATACTGCATCAAACAGTAATGTCTTTGATCTCCTATCCTGACAGTGGTTCATACCAGGTCATTTGAAGAATATTGCAAGATGCCTAATGAAGTTATGGAAAAATCTGTCCAGGAAGGATCTATTGTATTTTATTACCCCTTCCCTCCCCCCCAGCTCCTGGCAAAATGTCTACACGAAGTTTTAGCTGAGTTTAGATTGCCAATTAATTTTAACGGTTTTGGGGACTTCTTGTGTAGACATATACACAGGCTGCACTATGCCTTCAAAGATTTGAGCTTGAGAAGGGTGAGCAGTAGGAACCCTTATTAATGATGTTAAGCTAATTCAATTGGAAACATCTTCCTTGCCCCTCAACACATAACTGGAGCTCTTATGCCCATGGTACCCTGTGGCTACAATAGGTAACTGTCCTGAGCCTCTTTGGAAGACATGGGAAGGTCCTAAAGAAATCCACCCTCAGGTCTGCGTCTGGGGTAAGCAGGCAGCAGGTGGGCAGTCGCTGCAACAAACACTGTTGTGGTAGTGAAGAAATGTAACCTGGCCAACTCTTGCAATAGCTGGCATCTTCTTTAAAGTCCTGGCCCTTGGAATTATGTGATTACATGAGAATCTCATTGGCTCTTATTAAAACCTGTTTCTAACTGCCCTGTTCAGGGGCAGAAATCTAAAACGTGACCTGTGAGCACTCTACAGGCTCAAGCTCCAGGGAAAATGACATACCCCCTCCCCGCGTTTGATGCTCCTGATCTTTAAAGCCTGCTCCATGTGGGGGGGGAGGGAGCGTGACTCATGCTTTCTGAACGCCAGAGTTTGGCAACGCTGCTAGCTGCACCAGCAGGCACCCCCTGTGGTGAGATAAGCCCGTGGGGGATGCAGGATAGCTGGAGGCAGGCACAGAGCAGAGGCCCCAGTTTCCCCCAGGAACTGGTGTTGATGGAACGACAGGAACCGCGCACTCACCACACCCGAGAACCCAGAGGGGTGTGGGTGACGTCACTTTAAATATGGGCGGAGTTTCCATTGAGGACTGGAGTAAGCGGGTTGCCCGCTCCTGTCAGTCAATCAACACTGCCAGCCCCTCCCCGTCGTTGACATATGATTGGTTCCGGCGCCTCAGCTAAGGCCCGTCTCCACTCTGCGGTGATTGGCTAGTAGTGGGATCCGGGTTCCCGGATGCGGGCACGTTCGGCGGTTATAAAGCGCTCGCGGAAGGCGGGAGCGGGCGCAGTTTGAATCGCGGCGGGTGCGGGGGAGGTGGTGTAGTTGGGTACGCTCGGTGTGTGAGACGCTCGTTTTTTCCTATCCCCGCGTGGCGTTGCAACAAAGCTCATAATGGTAAGGGGGCCGCGGGAGCCGGCCTCGGTAGGGCGTGCGGCTGCGTCGCCTTGCTGCGGCAATGGTAGAAGCTGAGGTGAACGAGCCGCAGCGGTTGGCGGGGGGTAGAAGCATGCGAGGGAAAGAGGTTAACGAGTGGGTGGTTGCGGTTGTACGAATGGGAGGCGCTAGCTAGTGCTAAACTTGGGGGGGGGGGGGGGGGGGGGGGGGGGGCGGGCGCCGTGGTCCGGCCGCGGGGGGGGGGGAGGAGAGAGTGATTGTGGCGCATGCGCTCAGTTCGTGCCACTAAGCGTGGAGGAATAAGACGCGCGCGCATCAGTGCTGGCTAGAGGTTAGAGGCGCATGCGCGGGGTGAGCGCGTCTTCACGTTGGAGGCGCATGCGCGTGGCGGGCGAATGGCGCGTCTACTGCTCGCATCTAGGGCGCCGACTGCCTTCGCCACTTAAGTTCCGTACGGGGCAGGATGGAGCACGCCACGCTTGTGGCATATGCTGCTGCTCACAGTCTCTCTTTGCATTAGGCTGGCGGTAAAGCTGGGAAAGACTCCGGAAAGACCAAGACGAAGGCAGTGTCCCGCTCACAGAGAGCCGGTCTGCAGGTGAGCACTGGGCGAACTGTCTGCTTACAACACACCCGCCCCGAACTGGGAGGGGGTTTGCCTGAGGGCCCTCCAAAGTTACAGGGGGAACATTCCTTTTATTGCAAATCTTGTGATATTTGATGGCTTATTTTAAAAGTCCCGGCTCCTCACCTGATTACATGATCTCATTTTCTTAACTTCAGCTCGTTTCCTCCTCTTGAGACAAGAATGCCAAGTTTGGTTTTTTTTATATGCTTTCTGGGCAAAATCTCTAGTGTCCTTGTTATAATTATGTAAACTAATCTCTCTATTTTGTGAGAGCTTGACTCTTGACCCTCAGATGCCTGGGTTTGGCTGAGACAGGCCCCCAGCAAGTTTTGCTGGAGGGACTGGGACTGGGACTGAAACTATGCTATTAATAGTAGCAGCAGCAGCCACTGACCTCATTATACGTGGGTGATAAGATAGCGATTTCAGTATATTCTCCTATTGGAGATCCTGCTAGATGCACACTCAAACTGCTACCGTAAATGCGGACCTACTTGTGCCATATAGCCAACATCAGCTTGGTCTGTTCTTTTTTGCTGCCTGGGTGCTATACACAAGCAAGAGGTGTAAGGATTGCTGCTTTACAGGCACTCTTGCCCCAGTGATGTCTGCAACATAGTCTTATCCAGTCTGATCTCTTGCAGTTCCCTGTTGGCCGCATCCACCGACATTTGAAATCTAGGACTACCAGTCATGGACGTGTGGGAGCCACAGCTGCTGTATACAGTGCTGCCATCCTGGAGTACCTGACAGCTGAGGTGAAGTTGATGATATGTGGAAGACAGCTGACATTGCTGGACCTGCATAATGACCAGGGCTGCTTGTATTCTGCAATTCTGTGATCATGGAATTTGCTGTAGAGTTGTGCTCTAGAACCTCTGCTTCAATCTTTTTTTATTTTGTTCTACAAATTCACTTTAGTTAGTAAAAAGTGTAAACTGATGTCCCTAAGGGCCTGGTCTCCACTAAAAGTTAGGTTGAGATGGCTACATCGCTCAAGGGTGTGAAGAATCCACACCCCTGAGTAGTGTAGCTAAGCCAATCTAATCTGTTGTGTACATAATGCTAGGTCAATGAAAGAGGTCTCCTGTTGATCTAGCTGCTGCTGCTTCTCAGGGAGGTGGATTACCTATGCTGATAGGAGAAGCCCTCCTGTCAGTGTAGGTAATGTCTACACTTGAAATGCTGCAATGCCAGCACTGTAGCTGTGCTGCTGTAGCATTTAAAATGTATTCAAGGCCTCATGAGCAGACCTGAAACTGGCTTTAAGATGTGAGCTACCCTGGTTATGTCATATGGAGGGGCATGGACTCCCTGACTGCAGTTGTGGGACTTGGCATTTTTTCCCAAGATGCCACAGAACTCTGCATTTTTGTTGTAGAATGAGTATCTTCAACTATAAGCTCTCTTGTGGAAGGGATGAGAATGAAGAGTATCTTGCAATGTAGTCAGTTACAGAACTTAATGGTGCATGCTGCAGAACTTAGTTACACAAAGCCCTGATAACACTCTATGTAGCCTAGCCTACAGTGCCTGCCAGATATTGTTTCGGAAATGTCATTAACTCATGCAATCTATGCTTGATGGGTAGGGACTGAAAGTGCTTTTGTCTGCAGGTTCTTGAGCTGGCAGGAAATGCATCCAAAGACTTAAAAGTGAAGCGTATCACTCCCCGTCACTTGCAGCTTGCAATAAGAGGAGATGAAGAATTGGACTCTCTCATTAAGGCAACAATTGCTGGTGGTGGTATGTAACTCCAATTAATTACTATTCAAACTAAACTTAAAGTCAAATAGGTTTCTCACCACTGATTGTGTATTATGATGTTTGTAAAAAGCAAATACAATACTATCTGTCTCAAATGATACGAGGAAAATCTACTTCAACCTTGCCTTAATTCTTGTTTGTTTTTTTTTTTTTTATCTTAGGTGTAATACCACATATCCACAAATCTCTTATTGGAAAGAAAGGACAACAGAAAACTGTCTAAAGGATACCAGTATTCCTTGTTATCTCAGGACTCTTACTACTTAACAGTTGTCCAGTGTTGGTGATTCCAGTGGACTGTATCTGTGAAACACAATTTTGCCTTTTATAACTTTGCGAAGCTAAAGCTCACTGAGCATTCTAACAAACCAAATTTCTGCATTGACGTCTTAACCATATTTAAGTGTTACCATGGCTTCAAAGAAGCTGTTGTAGCTGTAGGGGTTTTTGATTGAGGTGACTGTTTTAGATCTGTTTGATTTTAATGTGAAGCAGAAATTAAAAGATGTTTGGTTTTGTACAGACACTTCATCCACTAGAGTGGAAGTATTCAATAAATGTTATATCAGTACTAGTCTCTGTGTGCATTAGCTATTGCTAAACTTTGATAGCAACTCTTAAGACCCATCAGACACAGTTCTTGACCAAGGAAATGTTATCCTGCTGCTATAAATGGTAAAATGCCTTAGTCTGCCAACAAAGCTTCCTTGAATCAAATTATCATTATGATAAGAATTGAAGCAGACTTAGTGACCCCTTACAATCTGTAACGGTAATCAAGCAATATAGATTGTAAGCTTAAAGCTGTCTAATGGGACAGATCAGTATGGCACATGTAGCTTGATTGCACGGATGGGGTGTGGGGGGGAAGTAATCTGTATTACAGGGAGCGCCCTCTGCTTACTGTCTTCAGAATGGTCCTGTATAAATGGCCCCAAAGCCTACAAAATACAGCATTTAAAAAAAAAAAACTGCCCTAGACTACCACAGCTGAGTAAAGATTTCTAACACTTGTTCTCAGTTTTTATGAACTCATGTTAACTTCAGCAAAAATATGCAGTGTCTGGCATAACTAACAAATGGTGCCTTTCAATATTGTACTTTACAGCAATCCATAATAGTACATCACTAGTAATGATACAATTCTGCACTAACCTTAATGGCCCTTGAGCTTGTTTAACTATACACTACTTAGTAGGAATAGTGCTAAGTTAGAGCTACAGTGCCTGGCTACAACAATTTGATTTTTACAAACTCTTTGTAGTAGAGGCATCTTGAAGTATACTACATGAGGTGTAAAATAAGAACAGTATCCAGCAAAGTAGTACATCCATTATTTAATCTTCAAGACTTGATTTATCTAGAGTATACAGTCTCCCTTGGCTGTTGGGGAAATCTTAAACTACTGAAGCATTTTTTCCTGCTTACCTGTCTTAAAGCCTCATAGTTCTAACTGTTGAAGGTGTCATTAAAGCTGTGGTCAAATTAGGAAAATGACCTATAGCTGAACTTTTTCAAGTCATTTCTAAGCTTAGTATGGGTTTATTTTGGGGCAAGCTTCCACTGGGGGTGGCAGCTGTACATTAGGCCAAGCCCCAGTGCTCACTAGCTCTAAAGTGTCATCTGAGCTTGCTCATACAGGTGAGAATGATTGAGTACAGGAACCTTGTTCTAAGTAGCGTCTGTATTGCCACCACAAGTGGAATTGCACCATGTTTGTACTATGAATCCCTGCAGCTGCAGCCTGGAAGTGAAGATGCATTCTGGAGAGCAAATTTTACAGCACTTCTAGTGCTGCTGCAAAATACTCTATTCTCTCTACGAGGACATAAGTAGCACTCAGCAGAGGAGCAGTTTCCTGGGATTGAGCAGGTCACTTGAGCCTACAGGATAAAAACCTGATTCTGCTTTGTGGGGATAATCTCATTATAACCTCATAGCAATTTCTAAATCCTATAGCATATTCTAGCTGCTACACTGTGAAATAGTTTGACCCAATTCTTGAATTTGACTAGGTACATACTATAAATGACAACCCAATACTTCATTCTTTACTTTTAAAATGAGGTGCATTGCTCTTGTGAGTTAATCTCTTCTACACGACCAGTGTGTAGTGGCAAGTGAATGATTTCAGGGGTGGAAGAAGGAAAGAACAGTTTAAGGGTAAAAAATGGCTATTACCATTTTAAAGAACTGCTGCCCCCTTTTCCCCCCAATCTAAAGAATAGGGGAAAATGGAGTACTCTGGCTAGAAAATAATTCTACTATTAAGTGTGGTGCTTGGAAAACAGCCCACGGAATCTGAAAGGTTTCCATAATTACTATTAGCCTTTATATACGTGATGCGGGTTGGTCATAGTCTCCTCTAAGCTGTGGAACTCGCTGGGCTGGAATACAGTCACCAAACGCTTAAACGAGATTCAGTGATTGATCTCCGCGCGGGTTTCACAACACCCTACGACTGCAGCTTGCCATTGTCCATAGCTCTCGCTTTGGTTTGTTTAGGAGGTATTTGCCATGGAGGAGGTACAAGCTGTTGCAAAGGCAAGCGCTGTCTCTGATCCAGCGCACTGCTAGTTCATGGGGCGCTGTAAGAGCGTGCCACGCCGGTTAGAGACACTTATCCCCCGCCTCTGCACTCCTGCCACCAGGTGCCCCTCCTAAGAGCCATCTGTCCATTGCTCACACGCTGCCGCCGGGGGAGTGTCCCTGCGTGATTGCTCTAGTAGGCCCGCAGCGTTGCTGGAGACGGATGGACCGGACAGGGCACGGAGGTGCGCCGGAGGACACGCACCTTCCCCAGGAATGGGCCACGTTCTCGCCCCCAGCCGCGGGCCGCGTCCGGCGGCGTAGTGCGCACGCGCGCCGCCGTCGCGCAGTTTGGCCCGGAAGCAGCCGGCGGCCCGGCCGGTCGGAGCCGCGCGCTGGTGTTGCCGTAGCGGCGGGGAGGATGCGGCGCGCTGGGATGGCTCGTACGGAGTGAGGAAGAGCCCGACCCCCCCGGCTCCGCTCTGGCTTCAGGCCCCTTTTCTCTGCGCTGCGGCGGGCGGAGGCGGCGCAAGGAGAAGCCCATGGAGGGGAACCGGGACGAGGCGGAGAAATGCATCGAGATCGCCCGGGAGGCGCTGGAGGCCGCCAACCGCGACCGGGCGCTGCGCTTCCTCCACAAGGCCCAGAAGCTTTACCCGACCGAGACCGCCCGAGGTGAGGCCCGGCTGGCCGCCCCGCCACACTCCTCCCTTGGGCCGCGACCCACCGCCGCCCGGCTGCCACCCCCGAGGGAGGGGCCAGTGGGGCCGGAGTCCTGCCCGAGCTGAGCCCCCACTCCCCGCCACCTTCCCGCTGGCCGGGCCCCCAGCCCTTGGGCAAACCCCAGGCTAGTTCTCCTCGACCTAGGTGGCTTCTGAGGCTCCGTCTCGCCTGCTTGCTGCTTCCCTTTCTCTAGGTTTGCCAAACATAACACCTTGGGTAGGGCCTGAGTACCGGAGGGGAGATACTAGTGACCTCTGGGCCACCATCACCCAGTGTGCCCTCTTTGTGGCTGTGCCCATGAGCCCAGGTGCACCCTGGTGAGCAGAACATGTCAGTGGACTTTGTGCCTGTGAAATCGCTCACCTCGGACTTCAAGTGATGTGCACAGAAAATTTCACGTGTGTGACTAGACACGTGTGTGTGTGTGTGTGTGTATACAGATGCAGGCCAAGGCAAGGGCCCTAGAAGTGAATGATTAGCTTGTTTGTTCAGTTGTATTCAGACTGGTCTGGCTGTAGACATGTAACAGGGAAACTGAACAGTAAGACGTTTAACTGTTGGGAGATTGGCTGTTCGGGTATTTAAAAGGAGAAAGTGGAGTTGGCAAGAGAATCCTTTGCCTGGAATCAGGAATTGAAGTCAGCCCTAGATAAGCACAAGTTCAGCTTTGTTATACTGCACTGGGTCATAGACTCCTATTTCGTACAAGTTGCCAAAGAGTATTTCTACTCAACAGCTAGACACGGCCTGTGCCAGCTGCCGGGGTCTAGTTGCTATGTAGACATACCCTAAAAGGCTTGAAGAGCTAGCTCAGTGGTTCTCAAACCTTTGTACTGGTGACCCCTTTCACATAGCAAGCCTATGAGTGTGACCCCCCCTTATAAATTAAAAACACTTTTTTTAATATATTTAACACTATTATAAATGCTAGAGGCAAAGTGGGGTTTGGGGCGGAGGCTGACAGCTCATGACCTCCCCATGTAATAACCGTGCGACCCCTGGAGGGGTCCCGACCCCCAGTTTGAGAATCCCTGAGCTAGTTGAAATTCAGAGAAGCACTTTACTACTAAGTAAAACACGTAGTACTTAGCTAAAACAATTGGAAGGAATATGACTTTGATTTACCATGTTCTCTTTCGGGATGTAAAAAGTTAACCGGAAAGTATCAGTCTTACCGGTTAACCCGCCTTAACTGTTAACTCCAGGCTGGCTGGCCGGCCCCAGTGACCCCGCGCTGGTTGGAATGGGCCCAGCCACGCCGACCAGTGGGATCGGCCCCAGCCGCTTAATCGGTTAACCATTTAAATCAGCAGTTCTTAATCGGGGTCAGAGGCCCCCTGGGGATATGCAAGCAGGTTTCAGGGGGTCCGCCAAACCGGGCTGGCATTAGACTAATTGGGGCAGGAAGCCCACGCTGTCCTGACTCCACCACCCGGGGCCGAAGCCAAAGCCTGAGCAGCTTAGCTTTATGGGGCCCCCCGTGGTGTAGGGCCCCATGCAGTTGCCCTGCTTGCTTCCCCCTAATGCCAGCCCTGGCTTTTATATGTAGAAAAACAGTTGTTGTGGCACAGGTGGGCCGTGGAGTTTTTAGAGCATGTTGCGGGGAGGGGGGGAGCTCAGAAGGAAAAAGAACTCCTGTTTAAATGACATATTTTTAATCATTTAAATGGTTAACTTTTTAAACGGTATTTACATCCCTAGTTCTCTTGTTGAAAGAATTTATTGTGGATTATTGTTTGCAATTTTAGCCACCAACATGGCTGAATTGGGGCAAATCATTACTACACCAGGATTCATTGCACTAGTACAAGTTGCTCTAGTCCATTGTGAACTAGGTCTATACTAGTCTTTGGCCAGTTACACCCTGAAATTTGAAAAAACATTAGCATCTTTCTAGCAGTTGTTTAAAAGATGGTTCTTTAGAGGAAACAATAGCATGGTTTCAGATTTCATTATCAACAGGGTCATTGCCTGTCTAAGGGTATGTCTTCGCTACCAATATTAAAGTGCTGCCGCCGCACCAGCAGTGGGAGAGAGCTCTCCCAGCGCTGTAAATAAACCCACCCCCATGAGGGGAGTAGCTACCAGCGCTGGGAGTGCGGCTGGGAGCACTGTCTACACTGCCACTTCACAGCGACGAAACTTGCATCGCTCGGGGCTGTTTTTTCACACCCCGAGTGAGAAAGTTTCAGCGCTGTAAAGTGGCAGTGTAGACAAGGCCTTGGGATCTTCTAGTCATGCTATGCCAGAAGTTTATTCTAGATGTTAGTGCATGCAATGACTTGTTGAGTTTCCAGTCTCCACTTAAGTTCCCTTTATTTTCTTCAAAGGATAAGTAAGTTTCCTTTTATTCTTTTTACTGAAATGAAGATTTCCACACCAAATTAAATACTGCAGCATAGAATATTTCAAATTAAAATTGCACTCTAGGGTGATGCTCCGAAAATATCAACTCTAGGTGCTGCAGGTTCCTACTGTAATATCAGGTATATATTTACCAAACACTTTCCCTCCTCCTGTGCTTATCTGTTAAATTTTGTGAGCAAGCAAAAAGTAAGGGCTTACAACATCTGTTTGTTTGGGGTTTTTTTAATTATAGTAGATTGCTTTTTCTGAAATAAAAGATAGATATATTAGGGATCATTAGGATAAGGGAAATCCATTGCCTCCTTATCTCTGAGCAGAGCCCTCTGCAGAATTGATAGGTCACATACTTTGCACCTCTTCCACATTGCCTGTATGTCTTAAGTACTACCACAAGCCTGTGATAATCCAAAACACTTGCCATGGCTTAGTTGGATGGCCTTCATGAAAATTCCCTTTGCCTATAAAAAGGAATATTGGGCTGGAAGCCAGGAGACAATGAGTTTCAGTCTCCCCTCTTACACTGACTAGAGTTAATAGTTTTGTACGTTTCACAGTCCCTATAGCAGTGGTCACCAACCGTTGTATCACGATCAACTGGTTGATCCTGGAGACTCCCGTTTGATTGTGATCTCCGGTGGTGTAGCGGGGCTGCCGCTAAGGCAGGCTCTTTGCCTACCATGGCCCCACGCTGCTCCCCGAAGCTGCCAGTGCGGCCCTGGGGGGCGGGAGGGAAGGGGATCTCTGCACGCTGCTCCTGCCTGCAAGCACCACCCCCACAGCCCATTGGCCACAGATCTGTACCTGGCCAATGGGAACTGCAGGGGCAGTGCCTACAGAGGGGGTAGTGCGCAGAGACCCCCTCTTCCCCTCCGCCCCCCGGGCCGCATTGGCCGCTTCCAGGAGCAGCGTGGGACCAGAGCCACCCAAGATAGGTGCCGCTGCCTTCAATAGGCAGGTTGTGAATGGCTCTGCAGCATTAAGACCAGGAGTAGCATGAATACAGCAGGCCAAGAAGCCTCCCAGAGCCAGCCCCCTCCTGCACCCAAACTCCCTCCCAAAGCTTGCACCACTTACCCCTTCCTGCACCCCAACCCTCTGCCCCAGGCTCAGCTCAGAGCCCCCTCCCCCACTGTGAACCCCTCAGCCCCAGCCCAGAGCTTGCACTCCTCCCGAACCCAGCTCCCTGCCCCAGCCCAGTGAAAGTGAGTGAGGGTGGTAGAGAGCGAGTGATGGAAGAGGGGGGGATGGAGTGAGCGAGCAGGGCGGGGCTTCGGGGAAGGGACAGGGTAGATTCTGGGTTGCCCTTAAATTCAAAAAGTGATCTTGGGTGTAAAAAGGTTGGCGGCCACTGCCCTATGGTCTTATGCCCCTACTTTAGGAAGCAGGCAACAATTTCCATTTTTTTTTATAGGTGAGGTTTCTGGGTCTCATGCAAGGCCACTTTTGGGAATACAACCTAAGACTAAAATGGCAGACCTAAATTTCACCCACTTTGCCACACTGCCTCTCAGAATGAAGATGCCAAAAATGTGCTTGACTGTGATGTCTGCAAAATGAACTTTCGCTGCATACCTTTCTTTGCAAAGTGTTTGTTTCACTGCACAGAGTGAATGCATAATGAGGCTCGAATGTATAGGACTCTTATTTTATTCATTGTGGAAACTGATACATGTATCATGAATGAAACAGGGCATTTTTCAGGTATCCAGCTTGAGACACCTAGTGCCTGATTTGTTTGAGCACCTACAGTTCTATCTGAAGCCAATAAGAGTTGCAAATGCCCAGTATCTATGAAATATCAGGCCCTAAGAGTATGTCTACATTGCAGTGCGAACCCAGGGTTAGTGGGACTTGAGTAGTTGACCTATGTTAGGGAACCTTGGGCTTGAGCATCTATATTGTATTTTAGCCTAGGTTAAGAATTTTCTGACCCATGCTCAAACCTAGGGCTCTGTTGTCCACACTGCAGTGCATAGACCTGAGTCAAAGTAACCATATCCCAGAGTCCCAAGCGCACTCTCCTCCACCCCTGAAAATGTGGCCACTCTAGCCCTAGGACTGTGGTGCACTTTGGGAAGACTTTACTGCTGCCCTGTAGATTATTAGGAAGCAGGTCACTTTACAAAAGGCTTGATTGGTTCACTCTCCATTGCAAACCCAGAAGGCTCTCTGATAATGTTTTTGCAGATAGCTAATCAGAAGAAAATCGGTTAACGCTGACCTGAAATGCTGCTTTGCAAAGGGGGTGTGGCTTCCATTTTCAATAGAGTGAATTGCAGAATGTTGGGATAGAAAGGACTAAGGAAGTTGTCCCAAGGAATTGTGTGATACTTCCAGAAGACTCCTGGGACCTCAGTCAAGCTGGGCTGCATCTACACTGCAAAATCTTAGGGCTCAGACCCTCCAGCCCTGGCTTGACAGAAGCTCAGACCCTCCAGCCCTGTAAGGTCCTGGGTCCGAGTCCTGGGTTAGCACAGTTGCAGTGTAGACACAAGGGGGGCTCATGCACAGGCTTAGATTGCAGTGTAGACATACCCTAAGAGTCTTAAACTGAGTACTCAAAAATTAGTGGGCTCTTCCAAAAATAGGGATAATATATCTCTATCTCACCAAGGTGTTGAAAAAAAATTGTGAGGTGCTATTACAGTGAGGAGTGCATTAGAAAAGCCTTTGAGTAAAATTTAAAAAAAAATCTATATTCAGGTCAGGATTTGGATGATGTGCAGTAGATAAGAAATGGAATCACATATTGAATGATGAGGATAAAATGAAATATGGAATAGCTGCCTCATTATCAGAGTACCATCCCTTCTTTGCAGTGAATGAAACAGGGGTCCTGTGGGGAAAATAGTATGTTATCACGTAATTTAAAGATAATGCACACATACACAAACAGGCAAAATTAAGATTTCATGGGCAACATTAGTTCTGGCTCTTCCTAACTCAAGTGATTGATTTGAAACCTTAATAATGTTATTTTGAAGGGTGGGTTTTTTTGGTATGGAATATACTATTTATATTCATAATTATATTTGGACCATCAAGTGGATGCTCTAGAATCTTAGAAGATCTGGAAACTATTGAGAAGTGTTTGGGGCTTTTTAGTATGTCTACATTGCTATTTTTTAGGAGATTTCCCACTGTCCCACTAGTGCAGCTCCCTCTGTGGTGGTAATGATGAAAATGCTAGTGTAGACAGGCCTTAGATGTTTTTTGCTACTAGGACATCCAAGCCACCACTGTGTGTTGTGGCAGACTTTACAAGAAGGATGTAAAGAAGATTTTAAGAACATAAGGATGGCCATACTGGGTCAGACCAATGATCCATCTAGCCCAGTATCCTGTCTTCAGACATGGCCAATGCCAGGTGCTTCAGAGGGAATGAACAGAACAGATAATCACAAGTGATCCATCCCCTATCGCCCATTCCCAGCTTCTGGCAAACAGAGGCTAGGGACACTTCAGAGCATGGTTTTACATCCCTGCCCATCCTGGCTAATAGCCATTTCTCGACTATGAACTTATCTAGTTCTTTTTTGAACCCTAGGGGTTCTAGTTCTCTCTTCCCAGCCTCTTGGAGAGAACAGAGTTTTTTAACAACGTAAAACTCCAACAAGCTTAAAAGTGAGTGGAAACTTTTTTTCAGGAATTTATAAAGCATTGTGGTGTTGATAGTTTACAAAACTATGTAGTCTGCCATCTTGTTCTATAAAGTGACTTTTCAATAGCTCTGGCCTTTAAATTAGCCCCTTAAGTTAGGATAAAGTTGCTCCCCATCTATTGATGGGATAAATATCCACTGACTACATGAAACCAAATTTTGAACAAGTCACAGTGCATCTTTCATTGCATCTTAAAAATTGGCAAATTTGAGCTCTGTTGGAATTTAAAAAGGAGGGAAGGATATTTAAGGGCCCAGTATGAGTATGCTCTACCACTAGTGCCATGAGTTCAACCTTGGGGACAGCTGTAGGGTAGGTCTTCAGACAATAATCAATAATTTGAATTTAACTTGTGAATGGATTGGGAGCTAGTGCAGAGCGTGGAGCACAAAACTGTATTGATGTTGGCCCAGCCCAGGTTAGACATGAACAGCCATGTTCTTGGTAGCTGAAGAGTCAGAGTGGCATTCAAGGATACCCCTAAATAGAGGGCATTACAACTTTCCAGCCTGGTAGTGACAAAGGCATAAGAATACGATGTGGTCCATTTCTGTCTTTGCTTGTCTCTTGTCACTGTAGTATCTGAGCAGTTTTCAATCATTAACGGTATTTAATTTATGTAGATTTAATGATATTTTATTTAGGAACTGTATTCCCAAAGGATTCCAAAACAAACATACAGATTTATCAATTGCAGTAGAACCTCTCTTATCTCACTTTGATAATTCTTTAAAAAATCCCTGTGTATCATCCTACTTCTCATTGATTTAATGGCAAGTGGTATTGTAATGAAATCTCATATTTCTGACTTCTGGTATACTGTCCAATATGGTTATAATTAAATCTAAACAACACCCTTCAGAATAAGTGAAGTGGATTAGTATTTTTTATCACATGGGTTCATTTATTTGCTAATTTGCAAAATGAAGTAACCTGCAATGGGTCTTGTAGTCATCAGAGTGAGCTAGCAGGTTTCTTTTGTATTCACAGAGATTTTCTTATCCTCCACTGAAATGCACATCTTGTGGAGTGATTAGTCACAACTACGTAACAACAGTCAGCAACACAACCATTCAGGACAGCAGTTTGTTAATTCTTTATTATTTAACACTTTTTGTTTTTTGTGATGTATGTCTCTTTATAATTAGATATAATTATTAGAATCTTCAATATTCGTGTGTTTCCTTTGCGGCATATAAAGATACAGTGGAATTAAATGTTGAAGATTATACCTAAACCATATCTTAGCAAGCTTCTTCCAGATTGCCATCTTCATTTCTGCAGACATTCTTAAAATTTCTCAGTAGAAGAGGTGTCACTGTTTGGAAAGTAAGTTAATCGAGAAGTTAGATGTAGATCAGGAAAGGTTTGTTTCCTCCAGTAAAAAGTACAAGCAGTATCTATAGATACAGTCAGGCATCTTGGCTTCTACAAAAGACATAGGCTCAGATTCTGCCTTGCTTTGTGTCTGCTTTATGCCACCCTGCCAGCACAAAGCATTTCCAAAGTCCAAGGTATAAGTCAGTGGCTCTCAAACTTTTGTACTGGTGACCCCTTTCACATACCAAGCCTCTGAGTGCGACCCCCTCCCCTTATAAATTAAAAACACTTTTTTATATATTTAACACCATTATAAATGCTGGAGGCAAAGCGGGGTTTGGGGTGGAGGTTGACAGCTTGCCACCCCCTGAGGGATCCCGACCCCCAGTTTGAGAACCCCTGGTATAAATGATCCTTCCATGGCACAGAGACAGCTACTGTTCATAATAGATCACATGATTATGGAATTTCACTCCTGCCCAAAGGGTTCTGAATTACAGCGGAGAAATTGTATGCAGCGTTGCTGTAGCTGTATCAGTCCCAGGATATGAGAGAGACAAGGTGGGTGAGGTAATATATTTTATTGGACCAACTTCTGTTGGTGAGAGAGATGAGCTGAAGAGCTTTGTATAAGCTTGAAAGCTCATCTCTCTCACCAACAGAAGTTGGTCCAATAAAAGATTTACCTCACCCACCTTGTCTCTGATCAATTTCTCTTCTTACAATCTTGCTAATTTCACTCTGCTCCTGCTTGTCATTTCTAATCAGCAGCAGAAACATAGGAGCTGTTTGCAGACTCAGGAAGACAACAGTCCATTGGTTTGTGTTCAGTTCACATTTGGCAGCGTATCTCAGCCATAAGTGTTAGAAACTTAGTATTGTTATAAAGAAAAACATGTAGTCTTCTGCAGAAATTGATGGCTTAAACCCCACAGTAGCCAGGGAAAGCTTCTTACTCATTACAGTACTAGCAAATAAGTGAATAGATTTTTAATTTTTCAAGCCCTCCATATACATACATATCTTTGTAATGGACCATAGAAATGTCAGTGCCCGATGACTTCTGTTTCTGTGAATTGCCTCCTCTTTATTGGAAATGAAGGGTGTCTTTTGCATTCTTTTCAGAGCTCTGAGGATATATATACTACTTTCACATGTCCTCACCGTCCAGAGTGTACCCTTCTTGTCATATTGCTTTTCTTAAGATTAGTGTACTTCTAGATAAAGAAGATTGGCTGAGACTCACTTTTTTTCCTCCAAGAACCATTCCTTAATCTTCTGTTGTGACATGTCACACCTCTGCTCCTTGAGTCTCAGCTCTTTGCCTTGTATAGCACTTCCAGCCCTTGGTTCAGGAAAAAGGGCAAAGAATTAAGCCCAAGATTTCTGTATAAGTACCTTCATATCTGTTTTTGGGCCAGTCCTGCAGTGGTCCCTAGGAGATGAACTAAACACTAAAGAACCTATTTTAGTAGTTCTCAGACTCTGTGTACTGCTGATGGTCTGTGGAAAGCTGATTCCTCCTTTCTATTTTCAGATACAGGCAGTCCTCGGACTTAAGACACAATTGGTTCCTGAAAATTGCATCATAAGTCGAAACGTCATAACTCGGAACCGCAATCCACTCCGTAGCGGGACTGAGCATCATAAAGTCAAAACCAGTTGTCATAAGTTGAATCAGGGTGTCAGTTCAGAAGTGCTGTTTGTCATAAGCTGGACGTCGTAAAGTTGAGGACTGCCTGTACTTATTCAGGCATTTAGGGCTTTCATTGCAAAGAGAGGGATCGATGCCTGTAAAAGCAGCTGGAAAGTGAGGAACCAGCCCAGCTGTTTCCACTACTCTATGTTGCTACATTAAAAGAGAAGAAGGAGGGGAGACTGGGGGGCACGAGTCGACCAGTTACCAATTTCTGAATGCTTTCCCTTGTAAGCAACTGCTTGCTATAGTTGCTTCAAGAATTTTGTGTTTGTGAATAGAAGGGGTTGTGGACCAGGTGAGGAGGGAATCCATAAGACAATCTCTTAAGATGTGGTCCACATAATGGAAAAGTTTCAGAGCCCCCTACCCTAATAGGTCTCTTCCATCTGCAATGTGTATTATGATATTATGGTTTTACTGTCTCTTTACAGTTTTGTTGGAAGCAATTATGAAGAATGGAAGTGCTGCTGGGAGTGCTCCATACTGCCAAAAGCCAGCAAATGGCAATGATCAAAGTAAGCTCAGTAGTACAAAGGACAGCAATGCGTCTGCTGCAGGTGAAAGTGGAAAAGGCTACACCAAAGATCAAGTGGAAGGAGTACTCAGGTATTGACTTACATAAACACATCACCTCTTGTATCATATGCATGTGGATATTATTCACTTAAGCTTCCAGGTAAAGAATCTAAAGAAGCATCTCCTAGATCTAGCTCATCTTTAGAGTAGAGATGCTTGTACTGAATGGAGACTTTTTTTTTTGAATAACACAAATTGTGATGTACATTCATTCCTTGTGAGAGTATTATACCAATCTACATTGCAAATATCCCTATCTGTTACAAAATCCAAGATAGTTATTGAGGAGCTGTCATGGCAAAATGACAGTGACTGTGGAAGTCCTGATGTGAAGCCTACAAGGCAGTGTTTCTAACTTAGATATTTATAAGGTGTCTAAAATATACTTCTTCAAAGTGAGACTAAAAATCCAGGGGTTAGACCTGTGAGGAAAAGTATTAATACATTCACAGCTAACATTAAAATTTTCAAGACAATCACACTATGCACATGGGTTTTAGATTAATTTGAATATTAAATCAGCTCCTTATTGGAGGGAATTGTGTCCGAGGAACCCCTTGACTAAATGACCTCAGCTTGGACTACTAATTCTACCCCTGGGCCTAATGTAGCACAGCAATTTTATAGTGGAAGAGTAGAGCTACCACAGTTAAGGCTGCACCTTGATTTTCATTCTGTTGAGATTAATCTAAAAGACAGAATTTTTTGAGTATCATTTTAAAAATTTCCTTGTAGCTTGAGCAATGCTTGCTTGATTTTTTTTTTTTCACCCTTATGGCAATTTGTGGGGGAGAAATTATCATTGAGACCTGCTATAAGAGTTTTTAAAAGGGCCACATGACCTTTGGACCTTTTTCCCCCAAGGACAGCACTTTGAGGGTTGAAAACAATAGTTGTCCTTTTTGGTTTGTGTAGATTGGATAAATTCTCTTAGAAAGTAAAAACATTGTTTTTAACATAAAACATAAGTTACTGTTTTGACTGATGGCAGTATCCTGCACATTAGTCAGTATCAACTGTATGCCAGTGTTTAGAATAGGGCTCCCTGTTAAGGATTTGTTTCCTGAAGCTCAGTAACCCCTTTGTTCATACCAACATTGATAAAAGTTGCTTTTTGGTTCCACCCAGTCCCATTGTTCAGGAAATTAGTGTGGAGCATGCATCATGATTAGATTGCCCTAGTGCTGCTGCTTACTAGAGTTTTTCATCATCTTTCTATTTAATGTCATTTTCTTTGACAATACTTGTAACATAAAATGTGAGTGTGCATGAGGATTTTAGAGCACTTTGAAATATCAGCTGTTACCTTGAAAGCAAAGCTTCCAGTTTAAAACTTCCAGAAGGAGCCCCTACAGAATGCAGGCAGCGAGCAACACATACAGTAGAACACCAGAGTTATGAACTGTCCAATCAACCACACACTTTATTTGGAATCGGAAGTACAGAATCAGAAAAATATAGTATAGTACTGTTAAACGTAAACTACTAAAATAATAAAGGGAACATTTACAAAAAAAATTAGATGAGGTAAGGAAACTTTCTGTTCTTGTTTCATTTAAATTAAGATGGTTAAAAGCAGCATTTTTCTTCTGCATAGTAAAGTTTCAAAGTTGTATCAAGTCAATGTTCAGTTGTAAACTTTTGAAAAAACAACCATAACATTTTATTCAGGGTTACGAACTTTTCAGAGTTATGAACAACCTCCATTCCTGAGGTGTTCGTAACTCTGAGGTTCTACTGTATGGAGAAAGCTGCCAAAGGCAAGACTTGAACTCACGGTATATGGGTGCTGCCAATGTTCAATGGCCACAGCATGCCGCTTTGAGTCACCCATTAGTAATTCTGACATCATGCTCTGTGCAGGCACTTGAAGCGTGACCTTTAAGAACATAAGGCACAAATCAGAAGGGACCCCAGGGCTGCCAAGTATCATCGCAAGCAATCGCATCATACAGTCCCACTCATAAATGTGTCCAGTTCTCCCTTAAAACTAATTAATTTGTTAGTGCCCACAGCTCCTATTGGGAGGGTGTTCCAGAACCTCGTTCCTCTGATGGTTAGAAGCCTTCTACTTTCCAGCCTGCATTTGTTCATGGCCAGTTTATACCCATTTGTAGTTGTATCAGCATTGTCCTTTAGCTTAAATAGCTGTTTACTCTTCCCCCACCCCGTCGATTTATTTATAGAGAGCAATCATTCCTATCCTCTCTTAGCCTTCTTTTTGCTAGTAAACAAATCAAGCTCTCTTATAATCTCCTCTCATAAGATAGGCCCTCTATTCCCCTGATCTTCCTAGGTAGTGCTTCTCTGCATCTGCAACAAATGGGTTTACTGCATTGGTTTTCATCAGTGTTGCGCTAGTGTTGTTGGTAGATACAAATATAAACAAGCACTGAGGTGCTGTTTTTTTTTAAATTTCTTCCATATACACAAGGGACGTGGCTCACCAACAAGCTACCATAACACCATAGCTATAAAGCATTGCATGATAGTGCAAACAAGTTGCTCAATGGGGAGAAGTGTAAGATGCAATACCTCGCCATTGATTGCATAAGTACTGAGCGATATGCTATGAATAGTAAGAAATGTTGAAAGGAAAGCTACTCGTTCAGCACAGAACTTTGAAAACTCACATACTGAGAAGCACTTCTCTCGTGAGCTGAAATGTATTTGAAAATAAGTTATTTTTTAAAATGTGTAAATCTTTCCTGCTAATAGTGATCATCTTGTTCAAAATATACATAGTGACAGTAGTATAAGAGCCAAATGCAGGACAGATCAAACCAGCTCCCTCCTGTTTTAATACCATCTCCACCTTAAAACCTCTACTTTACTACAGAAGCAAAGAGTTTGCTTCTTGATCACAGCTGAATTTACAGTAAACAAACATAACAAAGACAGGAAGCAGCCATACAGCAGTGGGAGAAGCTCGATTTCCCCACCCCCTACCCTTGTTTTAGTTCATTTAATACAGACACACACACACACCATCCTCCCAATCCCACAAAAACTATAATAGGGTCCTGGACAGAGTTACGACTTTTAGGAACGAGAATTGCTTGAAGGTGGTGTGACCGAGTGCCTGGGAAGGGCCACACTGAGAATGCTACACTCAGGGCAGACTGCAAGAAACAGGGCATACAATACCCCCAAACTGGTGGTTTGTTCTGCAATTAGAGTCACCAAACCAGTATCAAAGAGCTTCTGCAGCACCACACTGGTTAACAAGAAGCCAAACACAGTCCCCTTTAGGCACTGAAGCCTTTGGCTCCCGTCTAGGCAAACTGGTATAATATAGTGAGAAGTTACCGAAAAACCAATTCACCATATAAGAGGTTCTACTAATCCCAAAGGATCAGACATTTACCCCCAGGTCAATATGAGTGTCAAATCTTATCCAAATGTCATGTCAGCCAATCCTTATTAATAAATCTTTAGTTAGTTTATTAAAAGAAGAGAAGAAAGTTATTGAATTGATAAAAGATTATATACATTACAAATGCTCGCAGGGTCCTTATATCAGATTTGTAGCAGTGATGGATGAGTCTGCTGGCTTGCAAAAGTCTCTCTGGAATCATTCCAAAAGGTTATAATCCAAATGCATCTTATGTAGAGTCCGTTAGTCGTTCCTTGCATTTTCCAGGGTATTCCAAGTAACTACTTGGAAGATCTCAGTCCCATGGCTTAAACTTTCCCTGTTTCAAGTTCAGCAGACAAGAGATGCAGGATCAGACCTGAGGTTTCACTTTTATAGATGAAGAAGGCTGTCAAGTGCTTTGAGCAAAGCATATGACTGAGGAGTCGTCTTTGCTGAGCATGTACTGATCCACCACTTTGAAGTTAACATTCAATTCCCTGTGTATACACCATAATCTAGTTACACTAGAAGACAGCATCCGGTCATTCATTCATAACAGGGATAGATAAGGTGAAGACAATGTAGATATTAGTTTCTGCAGTATCTCACATCTTTGATCTTAAGGTTAACTGAACACATTAGTATAGAGAATGTAAGGCAATTAAGACATGAAAATATTTAGCATCTAAAAGCTAATTTGATTACATTGGTAAACTTCTAACAGGATACAGGTACACAGGCAAACACATTTAGCATCTACCCTTGATTTCTGTTACTACAAATGAATGGGTTAGTGATTGCTGGGCTAGTACATCTGTTCGATATTCACATGCAAGTGAATTGTCCTGATCCAATTGTAATGCCTCTTAAGTTGTTATGGGTCATACACAAGTTAGCTGGTTTGCCAGTATCACAGGTGGATACATGCTTTGCCATTCCACTAGAACAGGGGTGGGCAAACTTTTTGGCCCGAAGGCTACATTGGGGTTGCAAATTTGTATGGAGGGCCGGGTAGAGAAGGCTGTGCCTCCCCAAACAGTCTGACCTCTCCCACTTCCTGCCCCCCTCAGAACCCCCAACCCATCCAACTCCCCCTGCTCCTTGTTCCATAACTGCCCCCTCCCGGGACCCCCTGCCCCTAACCGCTCCCGGGACCATATTTCCTATCCAACCCTCCTGCTACCAGTCCCCTGACTGCTCTGACCCCTATCCACACCCCCACCCCTTGACAGGCCCTCGGGACCCCACGCCTATCCAACCCCCCCGTCCCCTGACCCCTATCCACATCCCAACCCCCTGACAGGACCCCCAGGACTCCCGCACTTATCCAACTCCCCCCATCCCCGTCCCCTGACCGCCCCCCAGAACCTCCGCCCCATCCAACCGCTCCCTGTCCCCTGACTGCCCCCCAACCCCTTACCATGCCGCTCAGAGCAGCATGTCTGGCAGCCGCGCCGCCTGGCTGGAGCCAGACATGCCGCCGTGCTGCTCAGCAGGAGCTTGCAACCCCGCCGCCCAGAGCGCTGCCTGCATGGCAGCATAGCTGCAGGGGAGGGGCCGGGGGCTAGCCTCCTGGGCTGGGCAGGGCGGTCCCGTGGGCCGTAGTTTGCCCACTTCTGCGCTAGAAGCAGCACTGCAGAACACCTGGAATGGCTCTGTGGACTACCAGAGATCCACAGAACACATTTATTCTAAACTGTTTTTATAGATTTTTTTAAAACCCCTTTAACGAGGAATTAGTTGTGAAACGTGCTAATCCTTCCTGTTCCTTTCAGTGCTGTCAAGTGTGGATATGTAACTGTCTCTGGTAGCCCCAGAAGAGGAGTCTAAGAAACACAGAAATATTATATTTTACATCTTTTTTAATAAAGCAATTTAAAATGTGTAAAGTTTTCCAGGTTTTATATTCTTAAAAAATAATATAAAAAGCCTTAGCACAAATAGGTTGCTCAGTACCTACAATTTCCTGCTGTGATTAGAAATGTTGCTACGGTTGAGATGCATTCTTGTGAAGAATCAGTTGAAGTATTGCATCTCTTGCTGTGTCTTGTGTTCTTTTATTCATACAAGAGGAAGGCTTGGAGGAAGAGTCCTTAATCTGAATTGGAACTGTGCCAGTCTCTGAGAGTGATGAGATAATAGCAACAAGAATTTTACCAAACAAGATTAAAATTTACTGTAATTGCAGTTTACTTGAATTTAGAAATGTGTTCAGGCAATTTTTTGGCTTGCTTTCTATTGATCCAAAGCTATACAGCAAAGACTGCAAGTCATGTGGCCTTATTGAAGTCCAGTCCAATCTTTCTTCGTCTGCTTCTGCAAACTCAGCGAAAGGAGAGAGACCATTTTGCAGTCTTAGTGTAGAGGATGATCCAGAACATGGATGAAAGGGTTTAAACAGATAATGTCACAAACTAGTGTCACTGCTTACGTCAAAAAACAAACGGGAAATGGAAGTATGAGCGTTCATCATGGATTAAAACCAAAAAACAAGCAAAGAAATTGGAACATTTATTTAATTAGGTTGTTAGAAATGTGAAGTTTTCAGCAATCATGTTGACTTATAAACCAGTGGCTCTCAACCTTTCCAGACTGCTGTACTCCTTCAGGAGTCTGATTTGTCTTGCATACCCCCAAGTTACACCTCGTTTAAAAACTACTTGCTTACAGAATAAGACATAAAAGTAACAACACGCTGTTACTGAAAGATTGCTTACTTTTTTATTTTTACCATATAATTCTAAAATAAATCAACTGGAATATAAATATTGTACTTACATTTCAGTGTATAGTATATAGAGAAGTATAAACAGTCTGTATGAAATTTTAGGTTTGTACTGCCTTCGCTAATGCTTTTTATGTAACCTGTTGTAAAACTAGGCAAATATCTAGATGAGTTGATGTTCCCCCTGGAAGACCACTGTATACTCTCAGGGGTACGCATACCCCTAATTGAGAACCACTATTCTGAACAGTGCAAGCCTAAAAGCTGCAATATTTGGCTTTCAAGAGAAAAGTGACAGAGGAAAACCCTCCTAGGCTTTATGGAAAAGTTCCTGCAGCAGTTATAAATTGGATCAAAGTCCACCTGATTTAAAACTGTCCTGTGAGGGAGTGTCAGCTGTGATATCCTCAAACTCCATCAAAGAACTCCATGAAATCTCTCAGAAAAGCAATCCCACCTTTCACCTCACCACCCTCTTTCTGGGCATGACAGCCAGACTTCTGAGGAACATGAATTGTACAGCTGTTGGTTTTTTACTGATGTGAAGTATTATTTAGATACTATTAACCTTAACAAGAAAGACTAAGTTAGTTAGAGTTAACTTGTGAAACAATTGATGTACTAGTACAAACATCTTTGGTTTTGGACAAGTGTTTTGCAGTTGGTAATGTACAGTTTTTCATTTCTCTGTTCACCACATAGACAACTGGTGTGAATTGAAGCTAAATGTTATTAAACAATTTAACCTGTGTTTTTTGTCTTGATTCTATGAGAATTTTTTGTAGGCTGTAAAGATTTTTGGGGGTGATTGATATTCGTTGGATGGCATTTGAGTGTTCAAATGTTTTTAATAACTTTAACACTAACAAACACTGTTAATTGGTGGTCATTCATTACCTTGTAGTGTACCAATACATGTTTTTTCAAGTTGTGTTCATAACAAAAGTAGTCCAGATACTGAAGACTTTAAAGGAAACAATGAATTTAGAAATTAAGGCAAATGCTCTTGTGGTCATCATTCCTAAGCACGGACTTAGTTACTTAAACACAGGAAAAGTGATCCCTTGAATGAGACACCACTTGATCAATCAGTGATCTCAACAATACCTTGTAAAATGGTCTGGCCTGACTTCTTAGGCTAGCATACTTTTAATTGTAAAATTCCCATTCCTGTATAAAATTTCTTCATTTCATGAGCAAGCCAAAGGCCTGATTACCTTTTTACCTATTCAGCTTTGGTGATTGTTAGGGCTGGTCTTCACACAGTTTTTGGAGCACTATGGCAGTATCACTTTAGAAACTGTCATATTTAAAGCAATACAAACTTCATACAGACCAGTGTGAAGGTGCTTCTCTTACTCCCGTACATTTATAGTAGTATGAAACCCCTAAAGGCGAGCCTTTAGTCTGTAATGGTAGTGTTAGCCATCTTGCTGCCTACTAGTCAGGAGGCCCCCTACTTGGGTGCTTTATTATTTAATTTCTGGGCATTAGCTTTTCTATTTTTTGCTTGCACCAAATATTTTCTTCCAGTTTTCAACAAATGTCAGCGTACTGTAACATTGGCAAACCCTGGTAGTGTAGTTATACAGGAGAATCCTGCAGTTCCTAAATGCTTTACTTATGTTTTTGAACTCTCTACCCCATAATTCAGTTTGGATTTAAAATTAATGTCCTGCTTTTGATCAAACCTTCCTGTTCCCATGGATTTAAGGTGTTCTCTGTCCCCTGTGGGTTCTGTCTCCACCTCATTTCTGGGTGTTCTAAAATGCAGCAAATTATTACATCATTGTCCCGATATTACTGTTCCTGTCGGGATAAAACAGAGTTTTAAGTATCAAAGTTGTTAAGGCTTTGTGTAGAGTTAATGCTATGTTAAGCATTCTAGGTCATCAGAATATAGGATTAGTGCTATTTTATTTATTATTTCTTTGAATTTATGCAAGCAGTTTATAGAAGTAAAATAGGTTTCTGGCATCCACATGTATTCCTGTTTATAAACATCTCTCATTTTGTTGCTTAAGTGCATTTCTTCTCTGAAAAGTGATTTTCGGAATGGCATTGTGAGGTGGCATTTGATATTTTCTATCAATAGAAATCCAAATCAAATCTCCTATTTATATATAAAAACATATTTTTCTGACTACCCATCCTGCTAAATCAAATTGTGTTATTTCTGATTCATTGCAGCATTAGCAAAAAAGATTCTCTGACTCTGTGGAAGTTGTACAAGCCAGAACAGAATCCAGTTTCCTCTCTTACAGTTGTATTAGCTTCGTAGCATAAAAAGAATTATTTTGTGTACTCAGAGATTACACTTTTTAAAGTGTACACAGTAAAATAATCTGTGCGAGAAGGTGCAATTTTTATAAATTAATTTCCAGAATATCTATAGTTATATAAATATGCTAATTTTGATATCTGCAGTGACTTCTGTTTGTAGTTACATTCAACTGTATTATATTTAGATCTTTGCTTGAAATGTTTTCGCTTATTCTTTTCTGCAGCATAAAGACAAGTAAAAATTATTATGAAGTACTTGGAGTGTCAAAAGATGCTGGTGAAGAAGACTTGAAGAAGGCTTACCGAAAGCTTGCTTTGAAATTTCATCCAGACAAAAACCATGCACCTGGAGCAACAGATGCTTTTAAAAGTAAAAAAATCTACAATTAAACTTTGTACATGGAGAAAGCCTTTTAGAATATAAGGGGCCCATCTACTGTACAGAACTAGCTGTGTTAAAACATAGTGGTTTAGTACTGATTAATCCTATCTGCATAGAATGGAACAAGCAACAGTTTGTTGTGTAGGTCAAAAAGGGCCCTTAAATAATTACTTTTTCAAAAAATGATTGGTCGTATGTATAAATTAAGGGACATCTCAATGTATGCATGTAAATAAGGCAAAATGGTTAATTTAATATGAAGATATTTTATATGATTATGCATACTATGCCATCACAACATTTACATATTTACCATTGCTTATGGTCCGTGGGGCATTTGTAATAAGAAGGGCTTCATAGCTGAAGAACAGTACTTACTGGTGGTAGCTGTTACAAAACCATGTTTTCAGATATTTCTGTCTTGTAGCATCCTAGCTAAAAGAACGCAAAATGAGAAACTGATTTGCATTACTTAGTATATCTATACTGGCAACGAAAGTTTTATAATGTTAACATATAAGAGAAATTAATTATATTAATTAATGAAGACAAGTAATTTGTTTTCCAATGTAAACATTGACATTTGCCATTCTAAGCATCTAGACTGACTATGCAAAATCACAAGAAAATTCATTCTTGGTTTAATACCAGTGCAGTTGGATGAGAGATAAATTTGATTGTGCTTTTGCTATTGGAGGGTTTAAAAAAAACAAGCAGTTTGCATCAAAGTGCAGTTTTCACTCAGTCACATGATATGCTATGTTACCTTTTTCTTAGTTTTGTGTGTTTAACTCTTTTTTCAGACAAAAACAGGTTTGTTCAAAAGGGACCAAATTCCAACTGCCTTTTGACCAATCCCTAGCTCGATTTAATATCCAGACAGCTAGGACTGCCAAGATTTCTCCTGGATCAGGCTAAATTGCTGATGGGAAAGCTTTTGGTGAAAAAACATCCTTTAATATTGCATGTATACTTGAAGGAAAATGTGAACTTTTCAGAAATAATTGTTTTTCTCAAGTGCAATCTAACTATGGTATCTTTTCATTCTTTCATTTTACATGGTCTTTTGTTTGGTGATGGAACAAATCAAAATACTATCAAGTCTCTTATTTCTAGTTTAAACCCTGAATAAAACTTTCTGTGTAGACCTCGCCAAAAGTACTAATTATGACAAATTAAGGGTTTAAGATGGGAAATAGATTACTCATAGCAATCAAGTTAATGCTAATAATTGTCTTAATATAGTTAAACATGTTCTTGATAGCTAAACTTCACTTTATATATTATATAATTTGTTTTAAAAGGTCACTGCCAAATTTTAAAAAGTTTTAAATTTTTGCACCTTGTGACTAATAATACTTTCAAATATTAACTTTGAGATTTCCAGAATCAAACTTTCACTATTTCACTCTTCATTCAGGTTGGACATTTTAAACTAAATTACTCGTTTTCTGGTTCTTCAGCAAATGCACATTACTTCAGTGTATGGGTTGAAAATGGTGCAGGGGAATGTTGGAGTCCCAATTGTTTTAATAGGAGTGTGTATTTTTCTTAACATTTCAGAAGTATCATTTGATCAGTCTCTGGAGTACCGCCAGACAACATGTATTTATAATTTACTAATCAAGAGGGTTGTTGGTTTTTTTGTTTTTTAAGAAAACCTACTTAGTGTAGTGCTTGAGACTAGCAGATCACATGGTATGAAATAAGAATGTAAGACTATTTTCTCAATACAAAAACCAGACGAAGATTAAACTCACTTTTCAAATCTCTTGGAACATATTTTACTAAGTTGTCCAAGAGTCTATTCTTTTTATTTTAAGAACATTGATCAGTCTGTCTTTTTATTTCCTCTAAATTCTGTTTTTAAAACAAAACAAAACAAAAAAAAAAACTTTTTGAATTGCTGTGATCAGTTAGCACTTTCATGGCACAACATAAGCAAAAAAAAGTTACTTTAAAAAAATCTTGTGTAAAACATTTTTTGCAATAGGTTTTCTTCATGTGTATGTTACGAGCTGACTGACTTCTCTCTAATTTCTCTCCACTACTGAGGATGTCAAACTCTCACCACCATCTTTACCCTGAGGCAGAGTAACCTTGATAACTGTATTTGAAGTGTGTGTCCTATAGCAGGGTTTCCATGTAATCTCTGTAGCTTGGTCTGTCATTTAAAAGCAGCACTGCTAGCAGTGTCACATGACAGTTTAAAAAATATGGCCCTAACTGCACCTCAGTAACCAAGATCAAGCGCACACAGGTCAGGTAATTCCAAAAGTTAAGGTTGATTCACTAATATTAACTCTCATATTGCATGTGTAGTATTTTCTATTTGTCTTATTGAATGTAAATCTTAATGTATTATTCCTATTAATATAACCCATAAAATATACAGGAGATGCTGCATGGTAGAGCTAATGTTGTTGGATCAAGCCAAACTTTTGCAATTACCTGACTTTTGAGTTCACATTAAAGCTATGTTTTTTAAATTGCAACAAGGGGGAAATATTTCAGCAGATGAAGACATTCCTTTGAAGATATAAACATAACTGTCCAGCCTTCTATAGCTACTTTACCATGATACAGGGCCTTGGAAGGAGTAGGAAACCTAAGATGTTTCTGGACACCCTGTTCCACTGCAGTTGATTTTGTAACGTACAGTATCACCTATGAATGATGCTAATCTTCAGCAAGTTCTTGACTGAAATTACAACTGTAATTACAGAACAGCTCTTACTGTTCATTTGTGTGAGCACTCTTTGTTCCCTGTTTCAGAGATTGGAAACGCATATGCTGTGCTGAGCAATCCAGAAAAACGAAAGCAATATGACCTTACAGGCAGTGAAGAGCAAGCATGCAATCACCCTGGCAATGGTAGATTTAATTTCCACAGAGGTTGTGAGGCTGATATTACTCCAGAGGATTTATTCAATATGTTCTTCGGAGGAGCGTTTCCATCAGGTATTTACTCATTAATATTTCATCAGAGCTGTACTACAGAGTTCATATGATTTTTAGAATATTTAGTCCAAAATATTATTTTCTTAATCTACTGTAAGCAAGTTGTTTTCCTCTGTGTATTGCTACATATTAAAGTTGTTAATTTCCTTTTCTGATTGCTATGGTGCCCTCAGGAGCACATGAAATCATAAATATTGTAGGTTTTCAAAAATAAGACCTAGTTTATTTAATGCAACTTTCAAAATATAAGAAGTTTAAATATGAGCTATTTTAAATGTCACACTCTGTATATTAATTCCCCAGTCTGTAGTCATCAAGGCATTTTAGTTTCTCGCTCATCTCGCGTGTTTATAACTGCTGTTTTCTTGACTGTTGATGTTTCTTTTTGTAGGTAGTGTACATTCATTTTCTAATGGTCGAGCTGGCCACAGTCATCCTAATCAACACCGTCATAGTGGACATGAGAGAGAAGAGGAGAGGGGTGATGTATGTTTGAGTGGTTTTGACCTGAATCTACTGCTAGAGAAAGAAGATTGTAGTCATATACCTGGCATGATTGCAGGGGAATCTTTTGCTCTTTAGGAACACCTAAATTTGCAAGTGAAATATTTTACAGGCCTAGTGTGGGACAGCCTAGCTCCTTTGGTAAACAGACATGAAGATTTGCATAAGGTGCAGTAAACAGAACAAAAGGTCCCAAACTAACATCCTAAATTATTTAAGTCAGTTTCTGGTCACTAAGAGCTTGTCTGTACTTGAAAATTAATTTGGATTAAGCAGGGCAGATTGATTTAAATCACCAAGTGGAAACCCTTGATTTAAATAATCAATTTTAATGAACTTTTCTATCTGTAGTTCAGTTATTTTCTAAAGAAAGTTTGCATTCTCATTGGTTGATATAACTATTAGCATATGTTGATTTAAAACTAAATAGAGTCTTTACACTAAATGTGGTACATCTTTTTGCTACCTAGGAGGGTACACTCTAACTATATGCATTTATTTAAGCAATTATATATCATAACATTTTCAGGTTATTAATTTTACATTTTAGTATTTTAAAAATAGTGACTGATCTATCGCTTATATACTACGTAAATTTTGCTCATGATTTATGTCAAGCTGAATTAGGATGGTAACTGGAATTTAATTAAACACCACAAAACAACTACAGAATTTATTTTTATTAAAACAACACTAAATGTTTTGGATATATAAATGTCTTTTATCAAAACATGTTGCACATTTACAACTAAATTATAAGTAGTTTAGGCCTTAACATAGTTTGTATCAAATTGAGATTTCATTTTTAAACAGGTTTATTTTTAAAAAGGAACTTCTTATAATTTAAATAACAAAATTAAAAAAATCCAATTTAAGAAGTCCGTTTTTTTTCCCCACCTTGATATTAAGGTAGGAAGTTAATTTAAAACACAATAGCTACTCCTGAGAATAACTTCATATGTGGACGCTCTTGTTCTGGAGTAAATGTGCCTTATTCCCATTTACCTTAATTTAATCCACTTTTAAAGTAGATAAAGAGCATTCACACATGCAGTTACTTAAGAATAGCTGTTCTGCACTAACTTCAGACAAGCCCTAAGTGTGGCCTGCTGTGTACCTGCATTTAGCTACTTATTTGACATCTACATAAACCTGGTCCAGTCTATTGTCAGTGAAAGACTCATTGACTTCGGTGGGCGTTGAATTACATCTCTGGAGTTTTAAATGCATCTCTTCAGTGTTGTATGATGCAATATGTATTGCATTCCTGTTAACTAATTAATGCCATTTATACTTAGATTGTAAGTTGTTTGGGACAGGGAAAGCTTTTTCCTTGTGTGTGTGCAGTGTCTAGCACAATGGGGTTCTAATTTTTGTTTGGGGTCTCTGGGCACTATTATAGTACAAATAATAATTATTAGTGGCTTTGGGGTAGGGATATCTGACAGTGCCTAAAATTTGTAGTTGTCTACAAAGTAGTTGGTCTTTTGGATTTTTAGATTATTAAACCCTGCCAAATTTGCATACTGTCTTGATCCTGATTTTATGAAATGCCCAAATCTTATCTCTTCTGTTCCATAGGGAGGCTTCTCAATGTTCATCCAGCTGATGCCTATTATTGTATTGATCCTTGTCTCTTTGTTGAGCCAGTTGATGGTTTCTAATCCTCCTTATGCCTTATACCCAAGATCGTAAGTAACACTGATTAAATTTGTTAAAAAAAAATACTACTCCATTTTTAAAATGCCCTTTTTATTTCTTTGCATGTCTTTTTAACATCTGCATTGCGGAGTCATCTTCTACTTGCACCAAGTGAGGAAGCTGACAAAAACAACCTCCTGACCTGTGTTGTTAAGGTCTGAATTATAATGAAACTGGAGAAATTCTCTATTCTCCCCTTTCCCCCAGAGTAGACTTTGTTACAATATTTTATCCCTGCCTGTCCGGAAGGGAGTACAGGTATTGAAACTCCTATCTATTTAAGATGGAGGGGTATCTAAAACTCCATTTTTTTCTTGAAAGAAATCACTCCTTTGACAAACCATCCACGAGGTAAATAGTGAATAGATTTAGCGTACTTGCGATCACTGCTTGAAGGGTTCTCACTCTCTTGCAGAACTGCTGAACTTCACAGAAGGAAGGCTCCTTCTCCTGCAGAGTTTGAGCTCCACAGGAGAGAGATGTTCTTCTCTTTTGAGACTAAGCTCCTGTGATACAAGCACCACTCCTCCAGAGCATGCGCAGACCATGAGGTTTTTAATCCACAGTATGCCATCATGCAGGTGGATTTGTCAAGGGCTGCAGTAAAACATTTTAGAGTGAGATGCTGCTGGTTTTGATGGCTGCAGGGTGGAGACCTAATTTTTTATTTTGCCAGGTTTCAGTGCTGTTATATACACCTTATTTATTTATAAGGTTTTAAAACAAAGATGACTTACTAAAATGACTTTTGGAGATGGAGAGAGGTAAGAGGCAGAAGTTCTATTTTCATATGAATGTAAACATTTTCTTCTGTTAAACATGACGTTCACACTGCTTTTCATTACAACTCTGACTTATCTGTACTCAGTGAAACCTTATTGCTGCTCTTCACTAATGGCAACATTTGAAACATACACATTGTGTATATAAAAAGAATAACAAGCACATGTCTCTTACAGTGGTACAGGGCAGACCATCAAAATGAAAACAGAAAACCTGGGTGTCATTTATTATGTCAACAAGGATTTCAGAAATGAATACAAAGGAGTGTCATTACAGAAGGTGGAAAAGAGTGTGGAAGAGGACTACGTGTCTAACATTCGAAATAACTGTTGGAAGGAGAGGCAGCAAAGTAAGTTTACCCAAGGAGTAATGTTTGGCACTTCTCAAAAACATGTATTACCATGAAAAGCTTATTTCTGCATTAGAATAGAAGGAAGTGATTATTTTTACTAAAAAGCATTTACATGTGATTTGTATGAAAGAACCAATACAAAGGCCAGTCTTTCACGTTTGTTGCATTTTAAAAATACACCAAGTAGTCTGTGTTAATTCCCAAGGTTTTCACTTGATAACTGAAGGAAACAACTGCTACCTACAAAACGATAGATTCTTTGTTCTGTTACCTGTGATCATTTCTTAAAAAGTGAACTACTGTAATTTTTTGGCATTGAATGACAGACTTACTAATTTGACTACATTAGTAATGGAAAATCAATATTCTTCATTACCCCTACCCTGAAAAAGCTCACAGAGCAGTTCTTAATCTGTTTTATGTCATCCCTGTTATGGCAGAACCACTTTTATTCCCACACATCCACTTCCTTATTAGCCATGTAGCTTAGTGTTTGTTCCTCAATCCAAAATGTACCTCCATACCTGGGGGCAAGAATGCCTTTTTTTTTTTTTTTTTTAATACCCAATGAAGGAAAGAAGAAGGAAAACTTACTCTGACCTGAGGTCTGGAACTTTCTGTATTTAGTCCTGGACCAGACTAAAAATGGCACATTGAAATTTCAATATCATATACATCTTTGGGGCCCAAAATAAATGTTTCACATTCTATCATTTTATCTCCCTCCCCAAGAACTAGCAACTTGTGCAATACCAGATCTTAAAAATAAGGTTGTTTAGACTATTAATTTTTTTTCTTACCACTTTAATTCAGATATAATTTAACCAGCTACTTTTTAAAAGGGATAGGGCTCAAATCCAATCCTTTAATACATGTGAGTGATATAAAACATTGTCAGATTCTGAAAGTAGGGCTGAAAAAAATCACCTCAAAACTGAAGTGAGAAAGCAAAATGACCTGTTTTTTAACATCCAATATCTCACAACCTACTGGGGCTAGATATTCTTTGGACCAGTACAAAATTTACAAGACTATAAAGTCTTCCACTCACTGGTCATGGACCAATCAACAGACATAAACAAAAATTAGATCCCTATTTTTTGTCCCTCCAACATAAACTAACATCCTTTTAGAGTAAAACTTAGAGCTCATCCTCATTAATACTAGAGTTGGTCAAAATAATTTTTTCCCATGGAAGATTTTGAACAAACATTTTTCATTCGCGCTTTTTGAGAAATTTTGAAATGAAATTAAAACATTTTAATTTAAAATTTTGAGTTTTGAATTCTGATATTTTTTTCTCCTCTCTCCCCCTCTTCACATCCCCCCCTTTTTCCCCAATTGGAAACACTATGCGATAGAGATTTTTTTTAAGTGTGTAAAAGTAGGATGGGGTACACTTCCTCACTTGTTTAAACATGGAAAAATGGAAAGTAAGCACACATAGTACTTTCTCTAATTCGTTTTTACTTTTTTAAATTCAGATTTTTTTTTAAAAGAGCATATTCTCCACCTTCTCACACTAAAAAACTCCACACTTCTATTCAATATCATCCTGAGGGGGAAAGTACAAAAAAAACCAGAGCGAAATAGGTTTTCCTACTTTCTGAGGTTTGTTAATCTCTACTGGCCTTATGCTTTCTTTTTTCCAGTCGTAAAAGGGGGGGGGGGGAGAGTAAACAAGGGTGAAAAGGGGTGGGTGAAGATTCCAAAAGTAAAAATCAAAATAGTTCAGTTTTGAAACCTAAACTGAAAGGAGAAGTAGTTGGAAATGAAAAGTTTCATTTTGAAATTTCCTGTCATAAAATGTGGTCAAATAACATTTTCCTGCTTAAAAAAAAAAAAAATGGTTTTCAACTAAATCCTATTTTTCTACAGGATATGTTTGCTATTTAGAATAGGAAACATATAGATTTATTTATAGATTTGAGCTTAAATATTGATGTGACTTCTCTTTAAAATATTGCTAAAAAAAAAAAGACATGCTCGGGTACTAAGATAATAAGAGTGCATAGGTACCATCTCAATAGATGCAACACAATCTTTTTGTGAAGTAATACCATATTTTTACACACCAAATTGGGTTTCCTGCTTCAGAATTCTTAGGCAGTCCATTAAGTCCACTGTTGTTTCTTCTTGATCTGTTTTTTCATATCATCCAATGTATGCTACATTTCTCTCTCTCTCTCTCCTCTAGCAGTGCCGCTCTCTCACTTATTTCTCCTGGGCCAGAAGTTTCTAGCACAGTGACTCAATATTCCACATCAGTAACTTCCTTCTTTACTGCTCCAATCTTGGATGTCTTATCATGTCTTGTAGTCAAACTCAAAGATCTACTCCCTAATGTCCACCCTGGTTGGTGGTTGATTTTCTTCAGCCCACTCATTCCTCCCTGTTTTGGGTTCTGTGTCTTCGAAATGAAGTCAGAGAGGCCTCCCCATACTGCGAGCCTGAAACACTTCTTAGTGAGATTTTTTTTTTTTTTTAATTTGGGAATGTTTTTGAATGGTCTTTCCTCTGCAACCCTGTGGTCTGCTTTCTTGGGGAGGGGGGGTGATTAGCAGATATGGGGGATGAGGGATCAATTTAGAGGTAGATTACTTTGCTATCTCCTCAGAACTCAGACATACAGCAGCCATTTAGTTCAGCCACTTGCTGATCCCCTACCTGGATTTGTTATTTTAACCATATTATAGTGAACTAAATATTCAAATTGACACGTTTAAACCTGGAAGAAAATAAAACCCCCAAAGCCCACCCCTGCTTTGGGATATTTTTAAAATCAATTTTTGATTTAGAGAACTTCTACAGAATTCCTACCCTCAGCATCCCTCCCCACCTTTTTTTTGGGGGGGGGGGGCAGCAGCATCTTGCATTATGCAAAAACCACTGTAAAATAGAAACAATGGTGTTAACAAAGGGACTACACAATAACTTCAGTTACAGAGTTGATCAATCAGAGCTCTGGGGGGCACAGAGCACATAGGGTGCTGCTCTCTCCACCTGGGCCTCTTAACAGTCCTCATTGTCATTGTGACATTTCATCACTATCAGCAGAAAGATTTCATTATGGAAAAAAAAAACGAGGACATCTGCAGCTTGTACTCAAAGGGAATAAGCTGCAATTTTTCCAGAACTTTTCTGTCCTAACTAGAGCTGTGTGCAGAAGATACATTTTGCAAACACTTTCAAGGTTTTGGAATTTGGCTTCATTCTGAATCAGAATGGAAGCCTAAAACTTTACAATGATCTGTGAAGGAAAATTCCTGAAGAAAATCATTTCAGGTTGAAATGTTTTGTTATGACAATCTAAATGTTTTGTATAACACATAATACAAAAATTAAAAAAAAATCAAAATAGTCATTTCAAAATGAAAAATCTAAATGTTTCATTCCAAAAAGTTGAAATGTGATGTTTCAACATTAGAACTTTTTTCAGGGTTTGCTTCTGAAATGAAAGTGAAATTAACCTATTTTTGCAAACTGTTTCAGTTTAGACAGAACCACATGTTCCAGTGGAATATGATTCCATCAAAATTCTCCAACCAGCTCTAGCCCAAGCTTTAAAAAAAAGAGGAGAGAGCTAGGGGAGATTATAGCAGCTGTCAGGATGGCAGAGCTCTGCTAAAGATGGGGATTCCCACTTAAACTCTCAGCTTCAAAAATCAGTATTATATAGTTAGAGACTTTAAACGAGGGGAATATACACTCCAGTTTCTTAGGAGAGAAATCCACATTTCACACATACAAGAGGATACCCCAGAGGTAGAAAATATGATGATCTGATTAAAAAACATTGGCAGATTCTGAAACCAGGGAAAGGAGGGTAGGAAAAGACAGTACTCTAGAGTATGTACTGGCAATGGCAGAAGTGAAACTGAACAAGAGTAGAGTCAGAAGTTTGACTCTATTTAATAAAGACATCGGAAACAATATGTCCTAGATGGTGTAACGAGGCTCACTCTGTAATATGGTAATGCCCTGTTAAATTGAAGGGATTTGATAATTTCTCATTATGCAGTAATATAATCATTTTGTTTGTGTTGTTTACATGGCATTGATGATGTAAACCTATTAAAACTTCCTAAATAGCTTTTAAAAACAAAAGAAATAACACATCCTACAAATTAGTTTCTGTATGTGTAGTAAGTTATTCCTGCTTTGTATTTTATTTATGAAAATATCTGCTCTGTGTTCAGTGGTGGGTTTTTGGATGTCATTCTTTGCTATTTTAAAAACTTCTTTCCAAAGCTGTTTGTCTTTAATGAATGATTTATTAGTTAGAATTTTAACCTGAGACCGAAAAAGAGACGTTGTGCAAATCAGATACTCCACAATGTAGGACTGGTAGGCACTCCTATAAAACAGAACACAGGGATTATTTTATGCCTGAGAAATTGGTATATTTAGTGAACTGGGCAACTAGGTCTAAAAGGCATTTAACTCTCAGAATGGATTTTGAACGCTGCCAAGATAACTAGAGGTGTATCATTAAGATCACACATAAGATCATTGACCACAGGAGTGAAGTGGTCAACATCTTTATTGGTGTACGGTAAGTAAGCAAGTAATGGGGGATAGGGAATCTCTTTGAAATCGGTAAGTATGGATTGAAATATAAGAACATTGAAAGTCTGTTACCAGCATTGAACTTCAAACTGGCAAGCAACGCTGATGGAAATCCAGCAGAGGGAAGCCTGCAATAAAACTACACATTGATGTCACTATGATTATTAGCTGGGAGCAGCGAACAGAGTCATGCAAGGTGTGGGAAGGATTTAGATGTCAGATGCTTGGGGTAGTTCTGAGTTAGAGTGTCCTACATACATGTGCAATTAGTAATTTAACCCTAAAAATCTTTTTCTTTTTTAAGAAACAGATTTGCTGTATGCAGCAAAAGTGTACCGAGATGATCGCCTCCGAATGAAAGCAGACTCCTTGCCAATGGACAACTGCAAAGAACTAGAAAGGCTGACAAGTATCTACCGAGGAGGATGAACTAGAATTTTAGCTGTGCATCCTTACGTACGCTATTATATCTCTCCAGTCAAGTGAGAAGAGATTTAGTTTCATCCTGAAAGTTGAAAGGAGGGTGGATTTAAAACTCTACTGTGTAGCTGTTTCCAGAATCCTTATAATGAAATATCATTTAATGGCTTCTTTACCTACTATGAAATATAGAACAAAGTCAGTTTACATATTTTAATTGTTTAGATTTTACTTCAAAGGCTTCCTTGAATTCTTTCAGCAGAGAGAGTAGCTCAGAAAGGATGCCACACTTGTAGAGACTTTAGTCATAGTGGTTCTCCTCTAACATATTTGTCATGTAAATATCTATGGAAAGAACACTTTGTGTATATACAAGTTAAATGACTTTCTATTTAAAATCTCAGAAATTTAGCTCCATAAAATATTTTGTTTCACTGATGAAATAAATAGTATGACTACATCACTCCTTATTCAGATGTCAAGTGTGTGTAGTTTTAAACAAAAAAATTTAAACACTTTATCTCCAACCTTATGTACAATCTTCAGGCTTTACCAGCTTAGAGGAACTTGATATTTTAAAAATATAGCAGTGTATATTCCTAAATATATGTTGGGATAAATTGATTTAGCGTAGAGTAGCAGTTAGCTGTTGTTTTTAAGAATTTCTGACCAATACTTAGAAAACCAAGAGCTTCACTAATCTCTTTTAAAAGTAAATATTTGTAAAGTGCTGTACAGAAGTTATGAACATTGCTTTTAGTACTTGGAGTAATTTACAGCAACTCTGTCCTTTGGTATTTCAGTAGTATATAAGTCCATAAGCATGTTGAACATGCATTCCCAGGTTCCTTATTTTTCACTGAAAAGGTAGAGGGAAAACCTGCAATAGTAATTAGAGTAAAAAAAAATACCAATGTTTCCTCTCGGGTGATTTGCAGTTTCTCATTTCAAGCTAGTATCCTAAAACTAATTCCTTTTCACTCATCACAAGTGGAACAGGGAAATCACTGCTCAAGTCAAGCCTTGTGCCTTTTAACACTTCTGACAACTAACTATTAAATGCTTAGCTGGTTTGTAATATTCTGCTGTGATCAGAGCCCCACAAATTTGATCAAGTACAGGAACAAGAGGAAGTCACAAGATAGAAAGTTGTTTCAGTCCACAATCTTGCTGGATGGACTTCCTATAGATGAGAAAACATACCATTTAACTATTAAATAGAATAAAGTATAATTTAATTCCATGGACTGAACATGTAAGTTATATGTATCCACACATGCTGTCACAAAGTAAGGGACATTTTGAAACAGCTGGATACAGGGTGTGTGGTGCCTATAGAAAGAAATAAGTGTTTTGAGTGTAGTAGGTGAAATTTCTACATCATTGTACTGTTTGTCAATGCAACACAGCAAAATATTTTGTCTTTCATTTGTGAATGCTGGCTATTTGGTAATAAGGGCAGTACATTGTTTTAGAGAATTTCTCTCTTTAAACAATTTATCAAATTGCAAGGAGGCAAATTCTGCTCTCAGGTTATACCAGTGTAACTGCTTAACTGAAGTCACTGCCCTATTCGCTTCATTGGGCTTACTTTAGATTTACACTGGTGTACTTTGTGAGCATAGTTAGTCCTTAGAGCCACATTAAATGCTGCTAATTTGAGTGGCCCTTAAGTCTTTTGTGTGTAACTTTTCTAAAGTGTCTCACTGGAAATGCCCAATATTGTATATGGTTGTGTAACATGGAACAGGCTGGCTAGTGACGTAAAAAGCTAATAGCTACACCAAAACATTCTTGGTCTTTTGAAAGAGGTAGTCTTCATAGTACAAATCAAAGATGAACTTCAAAGCGAAGAGCTGAAAACTGAAATGAAGCAGGGTTTCTGTCCTGAATGTCCCCACTAATCAGGTTTGGGGGCAAGGAGAGAGGGATGATGTATCATCGCATTCATCTGTTTATTTTAGAAATCATCCAAATGTTTGCAGTTTGCCTTAGAAGTAAAGCAAGCAAGCAAATGTGGATTCCCTAAATTCTAAAAGTATCCCAAAAGCATCATAAATATGCTAATTTGGAGATCAAAATAACATCAAAGAACTTGTCAAATTCTCTCTCTAGTCTTAGTAGAGGAATTTTTTCAATGGTCTTGAACAAATGCACTGGCCTCCTGTTTCATAGATACACCTGTATGCTTGTGGGTGCCATTTTTTCAGTGAACACAAAGGGAAATGATTTCATAGTGTGTTCATAAAATATTGGGGCTGTGAAACCACAGTTAAGAAACGTGTTTAATAAAGCTGCTTACAATAAAGATATAGTTACTGCACAGTTAGAACTAGGCTGCTACATTCCATTGAATTATAAATTATTAGAAAAATAATTACCTTTCTAAGAATATTCTGTTTAAAAAAACATGTTTTGATTGGTTGAAAAATGCTGCTTAACACTTGATAGATTAAGTATTTGCAGTCTCTCTTACTGAGACCAGGGTATGGGGACTGGGGAAACATGGGTATTACTTCCCATACCTGCCTACCTTAAAGGTGATCTGTAAGGATTCTTTTAAAGTTGGCCATGTGTCCTCTTTTGCTTCTTTGTAATGTATTTTAAAAATAAAAGTCTGGGGTTTTTTACCTTTTTTTTAGCTTAAAAATATCAGGAATGTCAAGTCCTCCTCTTCCTTGGTTTTGCTGAAGGAACTTCTGGGTAGCTCAAAGTATGTTTCTTGTGAGCAAGATGTTTACTGAAGGGGTAAATATCCTTTCTCAAAAATGTTAATTAGTCATAAGTTAAATATCATAAAACCAAACCAGAATTTTAAGCAGTCTGACTAAAAATCCCTGCACTTCTTAGCTGCTCAGATTTTACTTTTAGACTCTTGTGAGTCAGTCACTTCACTAGTTCGCCAGTCACCATAGAGTTTTCCAGCATGCACAGAACCTGAATTTCTCAACTGAAAAATAAACTGAGAAAAATAATTTAACAAAACAGATCTTTGTAGGCCAACTTGATATGTAATAAAGAAGCAAAACCAAGCCCATTTATTTCCTTTGCAAAAGTGACCTTTTAAAAAAAATCCCCACAAAATAACATCTCTGTTTTAGTCAGTTGAGAACCCTGATTTGTTACCAGTTTACCAAATGTGCAAAATATATATTACCTTAAACATTTCAGTGGAAGTTCGGTTTGTTTAACTAAAACCAAACTTAAAAGTGAACTTAGGACTTTAAAAAAAACTTATTTGTAAGATTACAAAAGACAAAGTTTATAGCCATTAAAATATAGGTAGCACTTTATATTTTAAAGGGACAGAGTCAACTTAAAAACTTCCCTCTGGAAATCTTTGACCTATTATTGTTACAAGTAACAAGTAAGAGTGCTATTATTGATTGAAGGGGGAAAACAATATCTATTTTTCAAGATTGTTTATTTTGTAGTTTCACTGACTAAACTCACTATTCAGGGGAGTCCGTGTCCTCTGGATCTTTCACACAGCAACAAGCAGAGGAATACGTAGGAAAATGCGATAGTAAAACCAAAAACTGACAGGGGAACTCAAAGGTAGGCATCATTACCTGAAACTTTCACCCTTTTTATTTAATTCACCAAAGTGATCATAAGAATGGCCATACTGGGTCAGACCAAAGGTCCATCTAGCCCAGTATCCTGTCTTCCAACAGTGGCCAATTCCAGGTACCCCAGAGAGAATAAACAGAACAGATAATCATCAAGTGATCCATCCTGTTGCCCATTCCCAGCTTCTGGCAAACAGAGGCTAGGGACACCATCCCTACCCATCCCAGCTAAAGGCCATTGATGGACCTATCCTCCATGAACATATCTAGTTCTTGTTTGAACTCTGTTGTAGTCTTGGCCTTCACAACATCCTCTGGCAAAGAGTTCCACAGGTTGACTGTGCGTTGTGTGAAGAAATACTTCCTTTTGTTTGTTTTAAATCTGCCTATTTAATTTCATTGAGTTGACCCTTAGTTCTTGTGTTATGAGGAGAAGTAAATAACACTTCCTTATTTACTTTCTCCACACCAGTTATGATTTTATAGACCTCTATCAGATCCCCTCATTAGTCATCTCTTTTCCATGCTGAAAAGTCCTAGTCTTATTAATCTTTCCTCATATGGAAGCTGTTCCACACCCCTAATCATTTTTGTTGCCCTTTTATGTACCTTTTCTAATTCCAATATATCTTTCTTGAGATGGGGTGATCAGATCTGCATACAGTAATCAAGATGTGAGCATACCAGGGATTTATATAGAGGCAATATGATACTTTGTCTTATTATCTATCCCTTTCCTAATGATTCCCAACATTGCTAGCTTCTTTGCTTGCCACTGCACATTGAGTGGATGTTTTCAGAGAACTATCCACAACGACTCCAAGATCTCTTTTTTGAGTGGTAACAGCTAATTTAGACCCCATCATTTTATATGTTGAGATTACATTTTCTAACGTGCATTACTTTGCATTTATCAACATTGAATTCCATCTGCCATGTTGTTGTCCAGTCACCCACTTTCGTGAGATCCCCTTGTAACTCTTTGGAATTAACTGTCTTGAGTAGTTTTGTATCCTCTGCAAATTTTGTCACCTCACTGTTTACCCCTTTTTCTGGATCATTTATTAACATATTGAATAGGACTGGTCCCAGTACAGACCTCTGGGGGACACCACTATTTACCACTCTCCATTCTGGAAACTGACCATTTATTCCTACCCTTTGTTCCCTATCCTTTAACCAGTTACCAATCAATGAGAGGACCTTCCCTCTTATCCAATGACAGCTTACGCTGCTTAAGAGCCTGCACTGCAGCCTTCTCGGTTTCTTTTCCAAAGAGAACAAACATCACATTCCATAGATATATTGTAGCTGTGATCGAAATATTTCATTATTTAAACCCCTATTTTCCTGTCCCTTGTAGTACTTGTAGTGTCACTCTAGCAGAAACCAGAAAATGTGAAGCTCAGATTTCTCAGGCCCTTGGAAGTAATTTTGCTGAAGATACAGTGCTTAATAACAATTTTACATAGCCAAATACTTTCCCTTCCCTCTTAGGATCTGAGTTTGCAAGCAGACTCCTGTACACAAACACAGTGAAACTGATTTCAATGAAAGCAGCAGCAAAATTCCATTTAATTGAAATCAATGGCAAACATACCATTTATTAAATGCAATACAGTATAATTTAATTCCATGGACTGAGTATTTGTTATATGTATCTATGCTGACAAATTAAGGGACTTTCTGAAGCTGTGGGATACAGGGTACATGATGCCTGTAGAGTGAGAGTGTGTTTGAGTTTAGTAGGTGACAGTGATGCAGTTGCTCTTTGGGGACTTCCAGTGGGGTTCAGTGTGTGTGTGTGTGTGGGGGGGGAACGGGACAAAAAAGTGGAATTAACCAATTGCAGGATAAGGCCCATAGCCCTTGGCAAAGCCATTGCATTTTACTTTAAATCATTCTTGGTGTACAGTAAGGAACAGTGTAATCTTAAACCTCTGTTTACCATTCACTTCCCCCCCCCCCCCATGTAGCCATTTTAATTATACCAGAAGCTCCCATGATCTGTTAATGAGGCTGTTGATTGCAGTTGAAGATTTTACAGGGATTTTTCATTGGGAATCTCTTTAGGAGTTACCTTAGTAGCACCAAATCCATTTTCTTATCCTATGTTCCTATTATTATTTTTGGTAGGAGATGGTGGGTCCTCAACTTTCATTAAAACTAATTGCCCTTTTCATATTTTGCAAGAATGATTTGTATCTCTTTATGCCTGACCTGGTGGTTGGTTTGTTTTTAACACAAGGCCAAATGTTCAAAAGTATTCAGAATTCGTTGTGGAGCGGGATTTTTCAAAAGAGCTTAGCTCCTATTTAGGCAATTAAAGCAATCAGATTTTCAAAAGTTCCCTACACCCAGCAGCTCCTATTTAGTACAATAAGAGCTGTTGGGTGCTGAGCTCCTTTGAAAATCTGCCCCTGTGGTCTTGGGGGTTTTGAAATTGTTGTTTGTTACAACCATCTGAACAAGCAAAATACTGAATATTTACAACCACTATTTGTACGTTATAAAAATACAGGCAATCTTGCATTATGTGACACCATATTCAAAAGGGGAAATGAAGTTATGTAATACATATATAGTATCATGCAGATCCATGCACATGCAAATACTAATATATGCATACACATATATATCTATAAAAATGCATTTACAGGAAATGGGCCTCAATGGGGAGGGGCAGGTAAGTCATGAACTATCTTTATAAGGTCTCTGAGCATCCCACAAAAGCTTATGCTCCAATACATCTGTTAGTCTATAAGGTGCCACAGGACTCTGTTGCTTTTTACAGATCCCGTCTAACACGGCTACCCCTCTGATACTTGTCACCTTCTACTGTTACCTTTGAGAGTTAGCATTCAGTTAAAAAAAATTTTTTGAATCCATTTGCTTTCTGGGTATTAACCATCATAGCAGAAACATTTATAATCTTCTGAAAATGGATAAAATTCCCACAATGCTTGATAGTTAATTGACAAATTTTCAATTTTGATCTTTCAGAATCTTCACCTTTTTCCTAACCAAGTCAGCCTACCACTTGAACTGTGTGGATTGTAATCCACTGAGTAACCATGTGGTAAATTTAGGTTCATGATCATGAACCAACACAAGAGTCCCTTTCGTCCATTAAATCTGCATGAGCCGTGGAGATGCATTTTTTTCCACCATATAGTGGGATAGAGGAATGAATGAACACAGTGATCAGCGTGTCCAGTTTTGGGCACTTAACAGAATAGATGGCTGTATCTACATTTCTAATCCCATTAGTTTTAGCTGTAGAAGGCAAGGAGGAAGGGGGGGGGG